>NC_058132.1:554990055-555072555 GCF_016433145.1 Gracilinanus agilis | reverse complement strand
CCTAGACTTATGTAATCCTTTGGATACATTTCAGCCAATGGTGCTATATATAGACCTTTATTTATTTATTTATTTTTTTAAAATACAATAAGCCATCTTGAAATGTTTCGGGGCTGCTGGGATCTATTTGTGTTGCTGAAGCTCACTGCATTCACAATGTACCTTGAGTCAGAGCAATCAGTCCTCCACGCTATAATAAAATGTTTACAACTTCAAAGTAAATACTTTTTCAAAATGATCCGCTGTATTGTTCCTAGTAAGCAATGTTCTTCATAATTGATAATACAGTGAGAAAATACTTATTAAATTTATAGTGTTTTTTTAATAAATGGCCCCCCCAAATTTGCCCATCTTGAGATACTGGAATTATATGTCTGGCAAATAATGAAGTGCCTACTTAATTCTGAAGTATAATAAGACAGATTAAGTTTTTAAAAATTTTTAATTTTAAAATTTGCTTGTTCCCTCATTCATAAAAGTAATGACACAAACTTGTCAGAATCTGCTGCTCTAATACATAGAATTGGTTCTATTAAAACATCGGTTATTACATTGTAATGTCTTAGCACGAGGCTGTCGAAATCCATAGCAGACCGATGATAAACTTGCTATTTAAATTGTCTTCACTAATATTTATACACATGAAATCTTAAAGAACCTTTAATGTGGCTATAATCCTGAACATTTGACAGCTTTTACATAATATTCTAGGCAAAGGTGACCTGATCCTCCTAGGCTGTTGACAGTGCAGTTAAAATGGCCCTCCAATAAATGAAGCAGGATTATCTAGCCACCATGGCAAACAACAGCTCATAATATGCATCAGGAAATTTCCATAGTACATTGGATCTTTGGCTTCAATGACACATAGATCATGTCTGAATATAAAACACACATTTCCCTAGGCAATTGGTAAGTTTTAATGGACAAATATAGTTGGAATTTACTTCAGATTTCAAATTTCTTTTATTCTTCATCCTTGGAAAGAAGTGACTTCCCATTAAACAAAACAAAAAAAAAATCTTTCCAAGCAATGTGATACAGTGTTATTGTTACTACTGAGTTTTGCCCTTCATGGTCATTCTCTGACCCTCAAATTCATGGATGAGTTGACCTGGTTCCAAGCACCATACCCTAGTTAGCAATTAATATACAGGTAAGATGAATTAAATTGAATAAGTTTTACCTAATATTGCAGGACACACACTAAAGAATGATGCAATGTGTTATCAATAAATGTGAACTGCCGGGGGTTGGGGGGAGGCAGCTGGGTAGCTCAGTGGGTTGAGAGCCAGACCTAGAGACAGAAGGTCCTAGGTTCAAATATGGCCTCAGACACTTCCCAGCTGTGTGACCCTGGGCAAGTCACTTGACCCCCATTGCCTAGCCCCTTACCACTCTTCTGCCTTGGAACCAATACACAGTATTGATTCTAAGACGGAAGGTAAGGGTTTTTATTTTTTAAAAAAACTGAGAACTGGATGATTACATAAAGAATGATCAAACTGTGCTGAAGTTTGACTGGATCACCATTTTAACAGTAACATACAGCATGTCCCTTGATTCTTCTCTTCTTTTTAGTTTATGGTAGAAGATCAATGTTTTTGGATGTTTGCTAACAATCTGAAGGAAACAGAGAAATACAACTTTTACTGTAATTAGCAGCCTAATGGCCAGCTTTGCTAAATGCTCTTCCTTTAGTTCGTTGATTAACAATGCGAATACTGCAGAATATCGATTCTGGTCCTTTATAATTCTTTGCTAGAGCAGCCTCAGGATTAGTTGGCTTGGTGCAGTAACAGCATTAGAGAATTGAGTTTGTTCATTCTTAGAAGACAAATATACTATCCCTGGTATATCCTTAAGACTATTGACAGCAGGGGAAAATGGCTCATTAAGCCCATGTGCGACTCCTCACACGAAACTCAAGATCACCATAAGAAATAGTCCTAGACTCAAGTAAGATGAGCTTACTTGTGAAATCAAGAGAATGAAGAAGATGAGGTCAAAAAGAGGCATCCCTGCTTAAAGAATTTAAGACTAAGAGTGGCCGTTGGGAGGTGGGGTGGAGACGTGCTCAGATAGCAATATGATATGCCTAAATGTAATGCTGAGTATTATAAGCCAGAAAATCAGAAAAAATAAATGCAGCTGTATTTTTTCTCTTCAAAATGAGAAGGATAGGTATCTTGGGGTTCTCAGAGGCACTGTGGAAGGCAATACTCTTAATGCTCAGATGAAAAATAAGTTACTTTACATATGCGAGTGGAGGGTATGGTGGCATTCAAAAGTCAGCTTTTTGAAGTACTTGCTATAGAGAACACTCAGAAATGAATAGTAAAGTTTTTCATGAAAAGGAGATTTCAGTTGATCTGGGAAAACCTGGGGATATTATTTTTGTTTTAAATGAAGCTCTCGGACTGGAATGCAATCATAGATGCTTACCGAAAAAGAAATGATAACATGACCTAATTTTCCAGTAGTGACTGTGGTAACTGAAGCAGGATTTTTGCAAAAGAACTTCATCATAGGCAGGGTAGTACTTAGGATAGACTTAAAAATCAGGGGAACGTAGGTA
The DNA here is from genome assembly GCF_016433145.1 of Gracilinanus agilis. Taxonomy (NCBI): domain Eukaryota; kingdom Metazoa; phylum Chordata; class Mammalia; order Didelphimorphia; family Didelphidae; genus Gracilinanus; species Gracilinanus agilis. The sequence goes on along the minus strand of NC_058132.1, from coordinate 555,069,977 downwards.
TGAGTTCTGCCTCTAGTATATAAGAACTTTGCAGCCTTCAGACAGTCACTTAACCTCTCAGTCTATAAGGAAAGTTGTTGTTTTTTTTTAATCTGGGTCCATAGATCCCCAAGATGTCCAGGTATAAATTTCATGGAGTTCTCGAATTTGGGAAAAAAAAGAATTAAAGATTTATTTCCACTAAGCTTTAACTGAAATTGAGCATCTTCACAAATTATTTGAAAATATTCTGAGAAGGGGTCTATAAATTTCATCAGATTGTCAAAAGCAATTTGACAAAGATTAAGATGAAGAATCTCTGCTTTAAGTTTATGCCTTGCAGAGAAACTACTGACCTGCATTGATTATTGGAGAGGATTTGCTCACCTGAGTTTTCTTTCTACCAATGAAATTTCAGGGCCACTTCTTCTAAAAAATATTAAAATATCAACTAAACAGGTATAAAAATTATTTCCAGGAGAGTTATGCATTTTGTGATTGTATAAAATGCAATGATGACTTAATGAAAATGCACCCTGAATTTTAGGCACAGGTTTATATAAAGCTTAGCTAGCTCGATGATTCTTCAAATATTCAACATATCCCTCCACCTTTTTTTCAACTGTGTGCTTCCTTCTCCTTGTTTTCAGTAGCCATCACCAACTTGACAATTCTTTGGCTATATCCAGATATGTCCTGATTATTTGTCAAGAACACCAGAAAGCAGGGTCTCATTACAATACCAACAGCTGTGCTGGGGCTATGCCATTGGTTCTTGTTTATGAGCAATATGGAACTAAGATAGCCTTTACATTTTGAATGTATTTTATTGATATCTTTTGGTTTTACATTACTTAGATTTCCCTTCGTATTCCTTCTCTCTTTTCTTTTCCTTCCTAGGAAGCCATTCATAATGATGGTGATAATGATGATGATAATGATGATGCTGATAACTGACACTTATATAACACTTTAAGACTTGCAAAATGCTTTATAAATATTATCACATTTGATTCTCACAACAATCCTGGGAGGTAGGTGCTATTGTTATCCCAATTTTAAATAAGGAGAACTAAAATTGGCAATAGTTGACTTGTCCAGGGTCATATAGCTAGTATGTGTCTGAAGCCAGATTTGAACTCAAATCTTCCTGCCTCCAAGCCTGGTGTTCTATCCACTGGTCTACTTAATGGGCTAGTAATTTCTTTAGCCATTATCTATTGACGGGTATTTCCTTTGTTTTCATTTTTTTCCTACCACAAAAAATGCCCCAATAAATAATTTGGTGTATACAGAACCTTTCTTTTGGTCAACGATCGCCTTGGGGGATATTGTGGCCATTTTATTTGCATAATTCTAAATTACTTTCCAGAATGGTTTTAGTCATTCAAAACTCCACTAGCAATATGCAACATTCTCTTTCCTTAACATTTCTCAACCCAACATTTTTATCTTTCCCAATTTGTTGGGATAAATTAGATCTTTCATCTTCATTGCCTTCTTCGTCTTCTCTTCCTTCTTCTCTTAACTTCTACCTTAGTATCAATTTCAAGACAGAAGAGCAACAAGGACCATGCATTGGAGGTTAAGTGACTTTCCTAGAATAACACAGCTAGGAAATGTTTGAGGCTAGATTTGAACCCAGCTCCTTGACTCCATGTCTGGCATTCCATCCACTGTCCACCTAGCTGCCTCCACTAAATGTTCTTGTGATGCAACCTTTATTGGGGCAGATTTCTAGTAATGCAAAATTTGTTTACAATGGTTAGGTTCTAAATGGTTAATAAATATAACATGGATATCATGTGTTTGCATCAATGATATCCAAATGAGCCATTTGTAAGCATGTATTTTCAAGTCTCCAATATGTAGATACTTTCCCCACTCATGGGGGAAAAGTCTATAAATAGACAAATCTGAAAGTATTTGTTTCCAAATTAAAATGCTTTAGCCACCTCAATTCAATTCAACATATAACCAAGAATTTAACTATTTCTTTTCAAGGGACATTGCTAAGCACTAAGGATAGAAAGATTTCTCCCCACCTAACATGGATTTAAACATCTCTGTACTGATGTCTAGGACTTTCACATCTATTAGAATGTATGCTTCTTGGGAGCAGAGACTCTTTTCTTCCTATTTGTTTCCCCAACACTTTGTAAAAGACTTTGAACACAATAAAATTTTAATAAATACTTAATCTTTGTTTCTAACTATATTCTTTTACCTGAACTTAAATTACCTATTAGACATTTTGAACTGAATGTCCCAAAGATCTCTTAAACTCAGCATGTCTGAAAAAGAATTCATTATGCTTGTGCCCCCTTCCTTCTACCCAGCATACCTACCATTTCCAATTTTTTCTATTCTGTTGAGGACCAAAACATTGAGAGGACCACCCAGGTTTTAAAGCTCAGTACCATCATTGACTCTCACCCAATATAATCATTCAGTTTCTAAATCTTCTTGCTTCTACTTCCATTATTTCCCTTCTATCTTTGTCCTATTATCCACTCACACAGCCAATGCCTTTGATTCAGACTCTAATAATATATTACTTGGAATTCATCCCCCAGTTTTAAGTTTCTCCCCATTCTAATACATCCTCCTCAAATTATGATTTCCCTAAAGTAAATGTCTGACTATATTCCCATACTCAATAAGTTCCAGTAGCTCCCTATTATCTCTGGGATCCATAAAATTCTTCTGTTAAGTATTTAAAGCACCACAGAACTTTACTCTCAAACTACTTGCTTACCTAAGTGGCACAGTGGATAAAATGCTGGCTCTAGAATTAAGACCTGAGTTCAAATCTGTCCTCAGGTACTTTTTAGTTATGTAATCAGAGATAAGCTACTTAATTCTTTACTCAATTATTTTTAAAAATGATGATAATAATACACCTACCTTCCTGAATTATTGTGAGGATCAAATGAGGTATATTTTTAAAGTACTTACTATAGTGCATGGTACATAATAGTGGTTGTTCTTCGTTCTGGAGAAAGATCAAAATAACATCGCTGAGGATGTCTTTTCAGTAACATATAACTTGTATTTAAGAGAGGCAAAGTTGCACAAAGTCATCAGCCTTGCTCCCTCTTCCAGTCATGTAAGTCTAGTAGCAAGAAAAAAGTCAAGACAACTGGTGATGACTTAGTTTGAAGTGGACTACCCTGGTTTCTCTGATGTCTAACCAAGCTCTAAGCACTCCACAGCGCCTGTCTCTGCTGCCTTTGTAGCTCTTGAAACAAATTGTTCTCATTCCCCCTTCTCATAAGGGGAGTCTTCACATGATTGACATAGATACCCTCCAAACTCACCAACGGGTTTGAGATCTATCAGTTACCCTTAACCTGGTTTGACCCTCTTGCCAAGATTGTCATGTGGGGGAAACATGCTATAAAGTTTCTTGGAGTCACAAGAGAGAGCTAGAAAGCAGCCCAGGAAAGGTCTTGGCAAACCCTCACAACCAGTGGTACTAGTCTTCTTAATAAATGCTAACCTCTTTCCTTTCTTTCTCTCCAACCTTATTACACATTATTCCCCTCCATACACAAGGTCAAACTAGCCTTCTTATTGTTCCTTATGAAGAAGACTACACCTTCTGATCCCACGGTTTTGCACTGGTTGTCTTCCATTCCTGGAATGTGTGCTCTCCTCACCTACAGAATCCTCAATCTATTCCCCAATCTTGAAGTCTCAGTTCAGCTGTTAACTTCTATAATAAGACTTTCCTCATTTCCTCCCAAACTTCTACATCACTAGCTGTTAGTTCCTTATTCCCCAAACCCACCTTGTATCACTTTTGTAGGTGTTTTGTATCTATATACCTTCATATTCACGTGTTTTCTCTTCAGCTAGACTGTAAACTCCTCAAGGGCAGGGTAGTTTCAGTATTTGTATCTTCAGGGCCTGGCACATAAAAGATGCTTAATAAATACTAGTTAATTGATTGATTGGATCTGGAGGTTAGAGGATTTGGGCACTGCTCCTTACCATTTGAGTGACTTTGGTCAAGTCATTTAATCTTTATAGATACTAGTTCCATTTGCTGTTAAATGAAGAAGTTGGATCATATGATTGTTAGGGTCCCTTCTCACCCAAATTCTATGATCACATGTGATTATGTTCTAAGGCAGGAAACACAAAATATATTTGTCAATGTAAAATACAGCATAATCACAGATGATTTTTATAGATTGATGTTTTAAGCTTTTTAGTTTGGATCTTAAAGTGTCTTTGATCTTGATAGATTAAATAACTCTTCCAAATCCCTGCCCCCAACTTTTCACTGGAAAAAAATCCTAAAAATGCTCTGGAAATGCAAAAAGATAACAGGTACTGTGTGTGCACTGAGTTGTTGAAATGTACTAAGTGATGGTTACCACAGGGATCTGGATTAGAGCCTTTCCAACTTAACATCTTTATTAAAGATCTGGGAGAAGATGCAGATCTGGAAACATATTCATGAAATTTTAAGAAGATTCTAACTTGGGAGGAGTATGGGATTCCAGGGAGACCAGAAATAGAATTGGAAGAAGCCAGAAATATTCACATGAAAAGAAATTCAGCCTTCACAAATTGCAAATGAATAGATGTGGAGGAAATGGTTTGAATATTTCTCAGGCAAGGGAAAAATATAATATGGTCAGCTGAAAAAGTTTTCTAGGGCTGATAAGAAGTAACTCAACTATGTGTATAATAATATAAAGCTGAAAACAAGTCTTGAGTCATTTTAAACTACATTTAGAGAGGTAAAAGGTCACTGGAAAGCAGCTGAACTCTTGAAGATGTCCTATAAGGGAAGGCATTTTTATTTGGCTCTAGTTTCTTTAAAAAAATGTTTAAAAAGAAGAATCCTGGGGAAAGGTAAAACATCTGAGCAAGAGGAAAAACTGGGTAAATTCTTGATGTATATTATTTAGCTAAATAAGTATATATTCTGTTTTTCATTTAATAGGAAAGACCAAAAGATATTGTTATAGAACACAATTATAAAATTACATTATGTCTTCTGCCAGTGGTGTTGGGCAGTCATTTTCAAGCATGTTCAACTGTTTGTTGTCCCTATTTGAGTTTGGTTTGATATTCCTTCTCCAGCTCATTTTGTAGATAAGGAAACTGAGGCAAATAGTGACTTGCCCAGGGTCACGCAGCCAGTAGGTGTCACAACTTCTCTACTAGGACTTCTTTCTCATACCACCATGTACTGCCAAATCCAATAGCTCCTTTGTAGATCTGATCCTAATTGAACTCATTGCAATGTTTGGCATGACCAAGTAGTTGCATTATTTTTTGAGCTATTATCTCCTCCTATTTTCTACCTCTTCATTCTCTTTATTCTTTTCAAACTTCTTGACTGTTACTTCTGTCTTCTTCCCTTTTATCCCATAAATTTAGTCATCTTCTAATCTGTATTTTCTCTGTTGATGAATGTCCACTCCCAGCATTTTAATTATTCAAGTTATGTGTTCAGTCATTTTGGCTGTGTCCAACTCTCTGTGACCCTATTTTGGGGTTTTCACGGCAAATAACTGTGGAGTGATTTGCCATTTCCTTTTCTAGCTCATTTTGCAGATGAGAACCTGAGGCAAAAAAGGTTAAGTAACTTGCCCAGAGTCAGATAGCTAGTAAATGTCTGAGGCCAAATTGAAACTCAAAGAGATGAGTCTTCCTGATTCCAAGCCCAGGGTTCAATCCACTATGATACCAAGCAGGCCTGAGAGCAAGATGTATTGGAAAGAGCTATGGGATTTTTTGTCAGAAATCTTGGGTTCAAATCACCACTCAAATCTCTAATTTGATTTAGGTCATGTAACTTTCCAGAATCCACCTTGCCTTATAGAAAATGAGAAGGTTGGTCTAGATTATTTTAATGCACCTTCTACTTTTAAATCCTATGATTCTTTAAAATAAAAAAGGTTAATGTTTGAACAGTATAAAAATCCCCAAAGAGCTTACAAAAAAAACCGTAGATGTTTCAGAACTTTAAGAAATCATAGTTCGGGGAAAGATATTACACAATGTTTTGAAATTTACTCCATATTCATGCTTCATTTTTTTTTAAATCGGGCTCTGATTGACGCATCAAAAACAGTGGCAACCTTTAATCCAGAATGAAACACCCAATAATTTAATGTAGTAATACATACAAGACAGAGAATAAAGTTTAACAGCTATTCCATTTTATTAAGCCTTAGGCAAAAATCACATGCAGATCAAAGGCATTTTCTCTGAAGAGAGAAAAAGGTAAAAAGATGAGCAGTGCAATGGAGTTGGTAAATAATCAAGAAGACATTCTAAGACTGACTCCTCTGGAAGAGGCTAGCATAAGATCATTAAAAAAATAGGATGGTATCTTCATATAATGCACAACCAAAAGACTCTTATAGCCTTTCTCTCAACTTCCCGAATAGATTTATTGAACTCATTTTATATTCCTTGCAACAAAATGAGAGCCAAAATAAATTGAGTAAAAGGAAGATAAGATAGTCTTCCTTGACTCCTCAGTCTCCCTTGACCTTATATCCAAATAGCTGACAAGTCTTCTTGATTCTATTTCCCCACTATCTCTAGCATTTGCTCCTTTTTCGACTCACGTAGCCGCTATCCTATTTCAGATGTTTCCTTTCTCCTGGTTTGTCTGTGGCAACAGCCTCCTAATTTGATCTCTTTGCCTCCACTCTTTTTATTCTTCAACCAATCTTCCAAATAGTTGCCAAATCTATATTCATAAAGCACAGATCTTTTGCCACTTTTCTCGAGAAGCTTTAATGGTTGCCTATTTCCTAAAGGACAAAATATCAAATCTTCACTTTGACATTTAAAGTCTTTCAAAATCTGACTCTACTCTTTCTTTCCAGACTGATTTCACAATAATTCTCTTCATATATTGACCTTTCAGCTAAATCGTCTGAAGTTTCTGCTTCCTTTTGTGTATGACATTGTCTTATTATGTCTCTATACATTTTCATTGGCTGTTCCCCTATGCCTACAAGGTGTTCCTTCTTTCCCTTAGTCTTTTGTAATACCTGTCTCCTTTCAAGTCTCCAATCAAATACCACCTTAGATGTTCCCTGCCATTCCCAATTGTTTTTTTTATCTCAACCTAAATATTATTTCATATTCACTCTGTATCCATTGTCTTTACTTATCAGTGTACTTATTGCCCTTCCCCTTCCTCCAAAGAGAAAGTAAGCTCCTTGAGGCAAAAAATATTTTCTTTGTTACCTTGTACTCATTCCACTTTGCACAGTGATTGGAACATAGTCATTCCTTTTAAATGTTGAATTAAATAAAATTGATGAAGAAAAAATACAACAATGCACAAGTTGCATATATAATATCAAGACCCTTCCCATAAGATAATTTCTAATTAACTAACTCAGGCCAACACAACAATTCATCTCTTCTGATTGAGAAACAATTGGCCCATTTTTGGTTTTATTTCATTTTGTTTTATGTTGCTGACTGGTTAATTGGACCATTCAGTCAAAATGATCAAACCTATTTTGCCTATAGCTATACTCTCATTGTGATGAAATTGTTAGCACATTAAATGTGGTCAGCAGAATGTAGTTAAGAAACAAGATAGATGGAATGAAGGTATGGAGGAAGATTTACAGTTGTTTTACATAAATAGCTACTGGCAAAAATAGAATTATGACCATAGATGAGGAAAATAAAGAATTTAATAACAAAAACTCAACAAATAGGGGGGCAGCTGGGTAGCTCAGTGGAGTGAGAGTCAGGCCTAGAGACAGGAGGTCCTAGGTTCAAACCTGGCCTCAGACACTTCCCAGCTGTGTGACCCTGGGCAAGTCACTTGACCCCCATTGCCCACCCTTACCACTCTTCCACCTATGAGACAATACACCAAGGTACAAGGGTTTTAAAAAAAAAAACTCAACAAATATTTATAAAGTATGTAGGCTGTTCTAACTATTAGGGATATAAAGATGAAAAACGAAATATTCCCTACCCTTAAGGAGGTTACAATCTTATTGGAGGGGAACTCAAGTGTGATAAGATTAAGTGGGATAAAATTAGGAGAAGGGAAAACTCCAGTCAAGGTGAAATAAGATCATTTTCAGCTTGAAGTGGAAGAGGAAATAAAAAGTTCTCTTAGAGAAGGCAGTGCTGTAATTCAGATACTGAAGAAAAAGTTGTCAACAAGCAAAGCTGTGAAGAAGGCTTACAGATAGTCTACATGAATTCAGAGGGGCATGGAGATAAGTACAAGAAAGAATCCAAGACTGGATAACTAGAACTCAGTTTCCTGGAATCTAGTATGAAACAAGCCAAGAAAAGTAGATTGCACAGAAATAGTTTACATGATTAAACAATAATATAAAGAAAAATGAAAAAGTTGAAAGGCTTTGTGTCAAAGCGATGTCACTGATTATGACTTTGGAGGACCTGCTGGTGAATTATGTGACCTGATTATTGAGAATGAGCTAATGGATACTAGATGCTTAATGAGGCATATATTTTCAGATATGATTGAAACATCCATCTGTTTTCTTGTTTGTCCATATTGTCTACAAGAGACTACTTTACTATTGAAGTGAAGAATCCTTGTGAAATGATTGTGGTGTAAAGAAATAGGAATCAATAAAACTTTTTTAAGGCAGAGTGGAGCTAAACTGTAAAAGGCTAGTACGATGTTAGATGTGAGATTAGAAGTCCTAGGTTTGGAAATTGTGTCTAATTAGATGAGGCACTTAAAATCTCAGAACTTCAGCTTCCTCAACCACAAAAATAAGAATAATAATATTTATGTTACCTCCCTCCCTGGATTAGCAACAAAGAAAACACTTTGTAAATCTTTTATAAGTGACACCTATTAGGCCTTTATTTTATAGACAATATGGTAGGACTAAACATTTTTGAACAGGACTTGGGCATTGTAAAATAGGAAAAATTTTAAATAAAAATAAGAGCTATATTGAATTTATATTGAAATAAAATAAGAGCTATATTAAGTATGGATTGGGAAATGGATACTTAGGACATTTTATTAAGACATTCTTTTAATATTTCCAACAGGTGGGAAGGGAATAGAGGCAAAATTGAAATGGAACAGATAAAGAGATTGTGGGGGTACAATTGAGAGGAGTTGGCAATCAAATTGACTTAGGTGGTAAGAAAAAAGTAAAGGTCACCTGTAATTCAAAGCTTTGGACTTCCTACCACACTCAGAGTAACATGTTGTCATCGACAGAAATAAATAAGTTGGATGAAGGATCTGTTTTAGAAGAGAATGATCAGTTCAGTTCTGTATATCAACTGGAAAGAAGTAAAAAAATGAAAAATCTTGATATGGACAATGATTTGAATGGCTCTAGAAATAATGAATAATTGCAGATGTCTTTTAGACTGCTTCTTACTCTATATTTCTTTTTCAACTTTTAATTACCTTTTATTTATTCTGTTTCAGTTTTTACTTACTTACCTATTACTTATTCAATTTTTTATTTCATCATATATGTTCCATTTTGTGTGTGGTACTTCTGAAATGTATAATCTTTAATGGGACTGGTAGCGAAAAATAAGTAACATAAGGAATACATTTATAAAAGAACTTTACTCCAAAGGTGATGTTTTTGTATTGTCACTTCTGTGCTGTGGAGGTGGGGGCAAAAAAAATGGAAGTGACCTTGAATGCTGTGGATGATGGAAATTACTTTTTGTTTTGTTGGGTAATACTGAACACTACTTAGAGTTCGGCTTATGGAGATATACTCAATGGTATAGTAAATGTCATGAAAATCTTAGAAAGTTTATTTTGGAAGACATATCCAGAGATATAGTCCCCTATCCCTAGTCATACCCATATTTCTAAATCTTACCTGCAGATGGGATTGTAGCTAATCTGTTCAGGAAAGGATGAAGACTTTTCAGCCTTAGAAACTCTGAAATATGAGCTCTTTCTTAGACTTAATTTAGAGGGGTTATGGCTTGCATGGGTAGACGGAATGAATTTGGTTCAATCCAATCCAATGAGCACACATTGTGCCAGGCAAGGTGCTAACTTCTGAGGATAACAACAAAACTGGAACAGTTTTGGACCTCAAAGGGCTTATGTTTTATTCTTTAAATATGTAATAAGCATATAAATATAAACAATATCTACATAGTAATTTTGAAGGGAAAACGTATTAAGGAGTAATGGGATCAGAAAAGGTTTGCCTTAGGAAACTCTTTAAAGATAAAATGTGAATGTAAATAATGATTCTAATAGATAGAGGTGAGGAGAGCATAAGTCCTAACAATGAGGAACAGTCTTTGATAAGGTATAGAAATCAGAGATAGAGCACTGAATCTGGGGAACAAAATGTAGGTCTGTTTGAATAGAAGTAAGAATGCATGAAAGTAGACTGAAGGGAGGTTGTAAAAACTTTAAAGGATAAACTGAGTAATCTGTATTTTATTCTAGAGGCAAGAGGGTAATCCTAAAGGTTTTTTGGCAGGAGAGTGGCATGACAAAGATCATGCTTTATGAACATTATTTTGGCAGCTATATGAAAGATGGATTGGGAAGTGAAGTCTAGAAGACTGTAGTCAAATTAGAAAGCTATAATAATGTCCCAGACAAGATATGATGACATGAACTAGGTTGAAAATTGTGTGAATGGAAAAAAGGGGATATATATACTACTCCTGAAGAGATAGAATAAACAAAATTTAAAGTGATTGTATATGAAGAGTGAGAGAAATGGAATAGTTGAAACATGACTGTTTGGGTGAATATTGATGACTGGAATGATGCAGAAAGGGGTTTGCAGAAGCAGATAATGAGAACCCTTTGGACAGGTTGAGTTTGAGTTCAGAAGCATTCAGTTGGAATGTCCAACAAGTGATGATCAAAGGGAGCTCAAGGTATGGGATTGTGGATAAATATTTGGAAGTTATCTGCATAGAAATAGAGGTTGAACCCATGAAAGCTGATAAGCTCACCAAAAGAGAATATGAAAAAGAGAACAAGAGGTGAGAGCTTATGAAGAATCTAGGAAAGCATCCATGGTTAGAAAAGGGCACATGGTAGATGATGATGCAGCAAAGCTGGGAAGGACTGGTCAGAAAAGAAGGAAAAGAACTAGGAGCGTATATCGGTGAAGACATCATAAGTATTACTTACCTGTGTGATACCTGTGTGAGGTGATTTAATTGATGGTTAAATCAATGCCTCAGGTTCAAACATAGCCCTCCCCTGGAAAGAAGTTTAAAAGATGTTGATTTGTGGTTTATCCCAGAATAAAAATGAAGATTGCTAACAGAGTGATCTCACAGTAGAATGAATTGCCTTGTAAGGTAATGGTTTTCCACCTCAGTAGAGATCTTTAAGCAGAAATTAAGTGACTCAAGAAGGGATTTATAAGTATAGATTATCAAGTATCAATAATCAAGGGAGGATTAGACTAGCTGACATCTAAAGTTACTTCACATTCCATAATTTTGAAATTCTGCTCTCTAGGAAGGAGAAGGAAAGAAAAAGGACACAGGTATGGTTCTATAGAATAAAGAGCCTCCTCATAAGATATGAGGGCTTAAAATCCTCTATTAAGGGACACTGAAAATCTTCAAACTTTATTTCAAAATTAAGGATACTAATAATATCTAGTATTTATGTAGCACTGTAAAGTTTACAAAACACTTTTCATGCATTATTTTATTTTTTCTCCATAAAAACTCTCTAAGGTAGATACTGCTATTATCTGCATTTTACAGATAAGGAAATTGAGGCTAAGTTTGAATCTCAGGATTACATAGTGTTGAAAGCAGAATCTGAATTCAGGTTTTCCTTCATTCTAACCTAGTGCTCTTTGCACTACTCACTGCTGTCTCTGGTTCTCCTGTGGGGATAGCCCAGTTTAATATCCATTGTGTCTACTAGATAAATGGTAGCCATACTGAGTATAATGACAAGTTATTTCTGTTAGGACCTCCTTGGTAATATAAAACCAAAGCAAACAACAAACCTCACACATATGAAGGAATCACAATTGCATCATAGTTATCAAATAAAATCAATACAAATACATCTATATTATTTTGTAGCTTCACTCATTTTGGCATTGTTTCCTCACAGTAGAAAGGGCACAACCCTGTTTTTCTGCATTTGATTGAAGACCTCATTTGTACTCCACCTTCCCTTATTAGAGTGGCACCATTTGTTCTGCAATATGAATGAGAGTTTCTATTTATAAACTGCTATTATGAGGGTTGAGACTCATGTACAAGGTCTTATCTCAGGAGACTGCTTTTTAAAGAAGGCTATAAAAATCATTTCGGAAAATTCCAGTTTATCTGAAGACAAGACAAAACCTAACATAGTTTCCATAGTCTGAATCTGACAAGTCATTTTATTGTTATTTGGTATTTATTGATTCGAGTCTCAAACTTTATGGGGTCCGTTGCTCAGTCTTTCAGTTTACACAGCCCCTATGTTGCAACTAAGGTGACGGGGTGGGATAGGGTAAGGAGGAGACAAAACAGATTACAAGAAAATCGTCGAAATGACTTCATTCTCAGCTCAGGTGAAAGGAAAAAGTTGCTCATTTCTCCTGCAGCATACAATATTTACCTTTTGTTTTCTCCCTTTTGTTTCCCTTTCCTTTCCTCTTAGGAATCTTGTAGCAGGTTACCTAAAGTAGTCTTTCAGGAAGGCTTATGTGATTTAAACCAATCTAATCAATCTTTTCTAGATCTAACTTTCTTTTGGTTGGGCTAAGCCTTTTTGAAAACTCAGGACTAGAAAAAGATCACAGGTCATTTCCTAACTCTCTAATAATGTACTTCTATAGGAATCTCACTATTGTACAAGAAGATGAAAAAAGTAAGATATCATCTCCCTTGAAAACAAAATGTTTTGTGTTCTCCTAAGATAGCATTGCCCTAAGTGACTTATTAGCTTGATTGCTTTTGTCACTGATCATATTATGACAGTGGTCTTAAGTACTCTAAAAGATCATTAACTACTTTGGCAGAGTCTGTATTATTTTGACTCCTTGGTGCCTAGAAGGGTGCATTAAATGTAATAAGTAGTTTAAAAATTCCATGATTTAATTTGTGCAGGCAAATAACTGCAATACAAGTTAGAATACAATTCTCTGCATTGGTTTCTTAGCATGTTGAGAGGATAATGACTATATCATAGGTCTGTTAACTTTATCCTGCTGCATGGACACCACTTATTTCACCCAGTCATCTTAGAAATTTATACCAGTGGGCATAAGGAGAGGAGGTAAGAAAACTGGGATCTGTGAAAAGTCATCACCTCTACTATGAAAATTTCCTAGAATTATAATGTACTGATCATGACTCAAGTATATCGATGTAGCTTTTTTGGAAAATAGAACATTTTTCAATGCAGTTCAATATAAATTACTACTTTGAAAAAGATACTACACTAAGCAAATGAGCTACAAAGAAGAAAAATAATTTTACAACCTACAAGATAGAAGAGAAAGCTTATCTAAATAATTTTAATATGGCTTAGCAATTTGTCCTGATACTTTCTTCAGTTTTTTCCCCACTACTAGCTATCTTCAAAACATCTCTTGAAATAATCTTCCTTCTTTCCCTCCTTTCTTATAACCCACCTTTCTTCCTTCCATTCAACTTTCCCGCTTAAAAACCAATTGTGGATAAGACAAAAATTCCTTATTCTGACACTTCAGGCACTTCCCAAACTGTCGCTAACCTGTGCTCCTAGCTGTACCTCATTCTATTGCCTTTCATTACTTTAAATCCCAACCAAATTGAACTACTTCATTCTTTGCTCCCAGTCTTGACCTATCTCCCTCCAACCTTCAGGCAAATCCATTCTCCATGCTTGAAATTTCACTCTCCTATTTCAGTCTCATATTTCTCCCTAAAATACTTCTGGAGCATGTACATATTGGGCACCCTCTATTGCACTGTAATTTCTTTAAGGATGAATATTGTAGTTTTTTTTTCTCTGTTACTCCAATATCTGGTATTGTGTAATATAATTTTTTGTATAAAAATGTAATGTAATGGACTGCTTTACTAGCTCTACTAGCAGCAATGCAATGATCCAGGACCACTCTGAGGGACTTATGAGAAAGAATGCTACCCACATTCAGAGGAAGAACTATGGAAGTAGAAACACAGAAGAAAAACAACTGCTTGAACACATGGGTTGATGCGGATATGTTTGGGATGCAGACTCTAAATGACCACCTCAGTGAAACTATTAATAATATGGAAATAGGTCTTTATCAATAACACATGAAAAACCCAGTGAAAATAATCATTGGCTGGGGGGAGGGGAGGAGATAGAAAGAACATGAACCATGTAACCTTGGAAATTTTTTTCTGAAAAAAATTAAACATGGAAAAAAAATTTGGGATGAATTAAATTGAATGGTAACAATTGAATAGAATGATATGAGAGATTAGCTAAAATAAGGAGACATTAAGGTGGAGTAGGAAGTGGGTGATAAAAGAAGGATTTATGAGGAGATAGCATTTGTGTTGTATCTTGAGGGAAGAAAAGTATTTCATCTTATAGAAATTTGGAGGGAATTCCATTTCAAACACTGCAGAGTGATGCTGGCAAATGAAAGAGGCAACAAGAAAGTAGAACAAAATTGGGAAAAAGCTAATAGTACAGTTTGTCTATCATAAAGAATATGTAAAGGGGAGTAACATGGAATAAAGCTGGAACTTTGTTATATATGAACCATTTCCCAATTAATAAATGGTCAAAAGATATGAATAGAAAGTTTTTGAATGAAGAAATCAAAGCTATATATATATATATATATATATATATATATAAAACTATATGAAAATTGATTAGATTTTTTTATTGATTATTGATTAGAGAATTACAAATCAAAACAACTCTGATATATCATCTCACACCTATCAGATTGGCTAAAATGTTAAAAGGGCAAAATGACAAATGTTGGAGGAGTTGTGGGAAAAAGTGTATACCTTTTGACCCAGAATTCCCTCCTTTCTTATAATCCTCCCAGAAATCCACTATTTGGTTTATTTTCTAAGGTGATCAGGGAAAAAGGAAAAGAACCTAAATGGTTTAAAATATTTGTAGCAGCTCTCCTTGTGGTTGCAAAGAACTGGAAACAGAAAGGATGCCTATCCACTGGGGAATGGCTAAACAAGTTATGGCAAATGATCATGAGAAAATACTACTGTGCTGTAAGAAATAAGAAACAAGTTAATTTTGGAAAAACATGGAAAGACCTACATGAAATTAATGAAGGAGGAAATGAGTGGATCCAAGTGAACATTATATATAGCAACAGAAATATTGTTTGAAGAATGACTTGTGTATGTCCACCTCCAGAGAAAGAACTAATAAATAGAAATAAATAAGACATGGTTTTATACATATAGTTGTTGTTGTTTTGTTTTGTTTTGGTCAAATGATGCCTTCTTTAGTAGAGGGAAGGGAGAGAGAGGGTTATCTGGGTATTTTAATGTAGCAAGCAAACAAATAAATCCATTGTAAAAAAAAAATCTAACTTGCAGAGAACACTGTGTCAGCCCAAAGAGTCTGTGTTTTATATGAAGAGGCACACAAGGTCTTTGAGCAGGGAAACAACAAAATCATACCTGTGCCTTAGGAAACTTGGGAAGATTATTTTGACAAAGTTTTGAAGGTTGGATTAGAACAGGGGCAGGGAAAACAGAACTGCAGGTGGTGATACCTTTGTATTATAGTGTACAAGGTATATTGGTGAGTCTGCTGAAGAGATTTAAGAACTTCGAATGAATTCACTCTTCTAGGCACACCACTACAGAGCTGTCAATTTTGAGATATTTCTGACTGCATGATTTTCCAGAGTTTATGATTTTTCAGAGTAACACAGGATCCCAGTACCAAAATAAAAGTAATTACTTCTTAAATTTGCCTACAACATTACTGCATCTAGGACATTGTTCAATCCATAAATCAGTCCTTGACAGTGCATTTGGCATGAGAAGAAGTGGGTCATAGTGGATAGAGAGCCAACTTCAGAGTCTGAAAGAGCAGAGTTCAGTCACTTAATTGGTCAACATTCATTTATTAAACCCTTACTATGTATTTAGGTACTGGGCTAAGTACTGGGGAAATAAGATCAAGCAAAAAGAAAGACAGTCCCTACCCTCAAAGAGCTTACATTTTAATGGATAAAGATAACATATGAAAGAGGAATTAAGAAGAGAAGAGGTATCCAAGTAGAAGTGTGGTGAATAGGACTAGAGAATGAAGAATGACTGTTGTGGGATTTTTCTAAAAAATGGAGAAGACAGACTGAAGACCTTCTCTGTCACACATTGGCTATATGACCCTAGACAAGTTACCCACCCTCTCTGTGCCCTGGGCAACTTTTATCACCAAGTGTTAAAGAAAATCTTGATCTAAATTAGAAGAGGAAGTCCTTCACTGGGTTATCCTTACATGATAAAATCACAAGTTGGGTTAAAGTTAAGTTGTCTCCAAATGAGTTAACTGCTCCCAAATTTCTGACTGGGATGATAATGTTATTTTCATAAGCATTCAGAGCTACTGTAAATGATTAATAAAGAATTATAAAGAGAAAAGTGGAAAGAAAAAGAAAGAGAAAGAGAGGAAGGAAAGAGGAAGGGAGGCAGGGAGAGAGGAAAGAGGGGAGAAGGAAGGAAAGAAGGATGGAGGAATGGAAGGAAGGATAGAGAGAGAAGAAAAGAACAGGAGAGAGCAAAGAAGGGAGGCAGAGAGGGAAGAAAGAAGGATTTCAGAACGGAAGGAGAAAAGAAAAGAACAGAAGGAAAAAGGAAGAAGGGAAGAAGGAAGGGAAGGAGGGAAGTAGGAAGGGAGATCAGAAACATGAAAAGGAGGAATCAATAAAAGAAACCAACTCTGTGGAATAACAATCAAAAATAGAAGGAAACACTGACAGTTTTGTCCTTTTCCAAATTACCTGAGGAATTTGATTGAAGGTTTTTCTTCTTTCTTTGACCATGACTACAACCTGTGGGTACAGAACCACTTTCACTTGGAAAACATAAAACAGGCCAGAGGATATATAAACTTTACCCCTAGATCAAAGATGATTAAGTATATCAGCTAATGCTGCTCTACTTACTAACATTCTCTTGAATGAGACAACTGGTGGCACAGTGAATCTTAAATCAAGAAGTGAGTTCAAATTCAGCTTCAGATACTAGCTCTGTGATCTTTGGTAAATAATCTTGATTGTCTCAGTTTTCTCAAATGTAAAATGGGAATATTTATGGGATCTACTCCCAGGATTGTTGTAAGAATCAAACATAATAATATTTGTAGAAAGACCTTTGCATAGTATCCAGCACAAAGAAGGTGCTGTAAATATTTTTTTCCTTCCCTTTACCTTCTATTGCTCTGATCTACTTGGAAAGTATACTGGATTTCCAGTCAGAGGATAGACTAGAATTCAAATTCTAGCTCTGTATCCTCTTGTTGATGTTCAGTCCTTCACTTATGCCTGACTGTTTGTGAACCCATGGACTATACTGTCCATGCAGTTTTCTTGGCATAGGTCCTAGAGTGGTTTGCCATTTCCTTCTCCAGTGGATTAAGGCAAACAGGGGTGATGTCTTGTCCTGAATCACAGAGCTAGTAAGTATATGAGGCTGAATTTAAACTCAGGTCTTCCTGATTTCAGGCCCAGGGCTCTATCCATTGAACCACCTAGATCTGTCTCTTACTACTGTTTAATTTATATGGGTCCTAATTCTTTTATTTTTAAAATGAGAGTATTTAACTAAATGTTCTCTTAGTCTCTCTTAGTTTCAAATCTAAGATCTTATGATCCTATTTACCTAGAAATATAGCCCCTGTCTGTTCTTCCTTGGTCTATCTTTTAGAACTCAGTTGTTTTTTTTTTTCCTGCAAAGATATATAGAATCTACTAGATACTTCCTATATTAAATTCTGGATTCTTGTTTCTCTTGGCCATCCTTAACTTGTTGTCAGTCTTGTCCTGAGATGAAAGTGATTCCCTAGAATGTGACTGGGAAGACTATGCGCTCATGTACTTCCTTGTTCAGTCGTTTTTCAGTTATGTGTGACTTTTTGTAACCTCATTGGGATTTTCTTGGCAAAGATTGATTGGCCATTTCCTTCTCCAGTTCTTTTTATAGATGAGGAAACTGAGGCCAACAGGGTTAAATGGTTTTCCCAGGGTCATAGAGCTAGTAAGTGTCTGAGGCCAGATTTGAACTCAAGATCAATCTTCCTGACTCAAGGCCTGAGGCTCTATCTTCTGTGCCACCTAGCTGCATGTGCTTTGGTGCAAATTAATTGCCTTTTAGGCTGAGGTGCTTGGCATCCACTGCCTTCTTCTAAACTTTCTCAAAGCTGTCACTTTCATGATACAAAGTGAAATCTATTGACCAAATGCTACCACCTCAGGCCAGGACTTTATGAGGCAAAGAAAGATTAGTTTTCCCAAAGTGCTTCATCCACTCCGTTAGACAACTTCATTGCCCCTTGCACATATGTTGAGTACTAGCTGACAGAAGGTACTTAGAAGAAGAGAAAGGAGGTTACCCTAAGGGGATTTTTGACCCAGATTAGCAATGCTGAGAACTTTATAACTGATACTCACTGAGAGAAGATGCTAGCCTACCGCAAAGACATCTGCTATTATTATCTCAAAAAACTTCAGATCTTAGGATTTGGAACTGAATAAAACTTTGAGATCATCTAGTCTAAGCTCTTCATTTTCTGGACAAGGAAATTGAAAATGTGAGATGTTAAATGACTTGTCTATAGAACTTTGATCTCCATCTTTCATCTTTCTTTATATTCCCAGTCCTTAGCACAACACTTGGAATATATTAAATGTGCTCAATAAAAAGTATTTAATAAATGTTTGTTGATTAATAACTATTATCCAAGGTCACACAAGAAATAAGAGTAGAGTCAGTATTTAACCTTGTTTTTCTGCCTCCAAAACCAGTGTTCTTTCTACTATGTAATTGTAAAGATACCAAGTTTCAAGTGCAAGGGTCAGATGTCCTAATAATTCAAGACTGTTTTCGTTGTTGTGAAAAATATAGACTGACATATCTTTACTTCAAGGTCTAATATGTATGATATGGTTCCCACATTGGTTATTGTACCAGTAACATCTCTACATGGAGACCATTCTGACCCTTCATCTCCTTTCTACAAATATGAACTTAAAACTCTTCCATTCTTTAGAGTAGAGGTGTATGGAGAACCCAGGGAGGACTTTCAGGTCTTGTGGGAGGGCTGTTCACTCACCTTTGGCATCCATTTGTCACTCAACTTTCACCTGTAGTTCCAAGAAGCTCCACATAGCATGTGCCATGGTCACACCCCAGTAAAACTGTCTTGGCATATGGGCTAAACCAGGATGAGGGTAACTCTCAGACTCTTCAGTGAATTAGGGTATGCCTAATCCAATCATGTGAAGACTTCTTCCTGCCTAATGGGTAGAGGGGAACAATTTGTTCCAATAGCCATGACATCCCTTGAAACAGGCACTGCAGAAGGTTTAGAGTTTAGTAAGATAGTAAAGACACCAAGGTCATCCATTATGCATCACAAGCCATTACCAGTCATCCTGACTTTTGTCTTGCCACTGGCATTTGATGACTCTAGAAGAAAGTGAAGCGGATTTGTGCAACTCTGTTTCACTTAAATCCAATTCATGGGCAAGTCAAGACATCATTCATTCATGATGTCATTTGTCTTATACCAAAATGAAGAGAAAAAAAAAACAAGTTACTGTTCACTCCATGGGCTTTTCTTCCGTCTTATAATAGGAGAGTCAGTTGGGGAAGACAAATAGTTTATGTGAGAACTCAGGTTACCATGCAAATAGTTCATCTGTTTAGGCAAAGCCCCAGTTACTCAAAACACCATCAACTGCCAATGAATCTAAGAACTTGTGGCATGTATTTCAAAAGAAGAATGCTGAAACACATGGACCCTACCATCCCCAACTCTGCTGTATATTTCCTCATCATGAAAGATGAATTCTATTTAGGTATATAGGTACCTCTTTATCAAAATACTTAAGAAAATTTACTGAAGAATTTCATCTATCAATATGCTTTGTATATGAGGAAGTAGATTTCCATAAAAAGAAAAAATGAATTTCTCCATTTGTAAAATAAAATTATGCTAGAATATGTGATCATTATGGGCCACCAACTCTAAATGAAAAATTAATAATTCTGTGATTCTCTTCATGTGTACATACAAACATTGTAACACTTTCATAATTAAAAATAGATAATCTATTCATCTCAAAGCTTTTAAAATACCTGCACCCGGGCACCTGGGACCACATGATGAGAAACTGAGGCATCTAAGGAGCTTATGGTATGGGTTAATTATGTATGGGATACTAGTGGAAAAACACATTCTAGGTCAGTATCAATATTTCAAGTAGAACAAGATGCTTTAAGTTTTTACCTCTACAATATTCTAATACTTTGGGCATTACCAAGGATACACTTAGAGATTTACTTAGATCTTTTACATTCTCTTAGATACTTCTCCTTTTCTTTGTGTTTGATAGAAAATATCCAATAGTTGTTCAAAAATACTTAGTAAGTGCTTATTATATATTTCAGGTACTATGCTAAGTATTTGAATATATAGAAAAGCAAAAACATAGGACTTTTCATTCAATAAATTCACATTCTATTGAAAGAAACAACATGGAAGCAACTGGGTACAGATAAGATAAATGTTATAAGTGGTAGTAAATCTCAGAGGAACAGGGGAATGGGGAGCTATTAGAGACTGGGAAAGACTTCTTATAGAAGGTGGAATTGAAGTGAAGTTCTGAGGGGAGTAAGGAGGAGGATATGAAAATAAAGAAAATTCCAGATGCAAGAGACATCTGGTGAAAAGACACAAAGACAGAGAGGGTGAGTTTTTTGAGAGGAATACTAAGGATTGTGGTGCTGCATCTTAAAGTATAAAGAGGGAAGTAAAGTAAATGAAAATAGCTAGTCTTACTTCTCCTCTGCCTTGGAACCAATACTGAGTATCAATTCTAAAAGAGAAGATAAGGTTATCAAATAAATATATCATATATATATATATATAAAGTTTATCTCATGTTTTAATATATTACCATATATTATATTCTATATAGAGAGAATTACCCTGTCATTTTTAGTTGAAGAAACTGAGGTCTCTTTATGCTCTTAGTAGGACCTAGAGATAGACCTAGGTCTTCTTACTTTCAGTCTAGTGTTATTTCTACACTTTCGTGTTGTTTGCATTTATGTAGCTCAAAATATGCAAAAAAGTGTTTGACAAAATATAACACTCATTTTAATGAAAAAACAATGGAGATCATAGAAATAAATGGAACTTTCCTTAAAATAAGTAGTATCTATCTAAAACCATTGGCAAGCATTATCTATAATAGAGATAAGCTAGACGCCTTCCCAGTGAGATCAGAGGTGAAACAAGAATGTCCATAATCACACTATTATTCAATATTATACTGGAAATGCTAGCTATATCAAGGAGAAAAGAAAAAGAAATGAAAGGAATTAGAATAGATACTGAGGAAATAAACTGAGAAAATCTTAGAGAATCCACTAAAAACTAGTTGAAATAATTAGCAGTGTTAGCAAACCTGCAGAATATAAAATACACCTATACAAATCATCAGCATTTCTATATATTATGAACAGAGTTTGACAACAAAAGAAAGAAAAAAATTATATTTTAATTAATTGTAGCCAATGTAAAGCACTTGGGAGTGTCTCTGCCAAGATAAACCAAAGAACTATGCAAACACAATTAAAAACATTTTTTCACACAAATAAAGTGACATTTAAACAACTGGAAAAATATTAATTGCTCATGTATAGGTAAGACCATGATAAAAATGACAGTCCTATCCAAATCAATCTCTTTATTCAGTACTATGCCAATGAAACTACCAAAAAAATTTTTATAGAGCTAGCAAAAACAATAACAAAGTTCATATCAAAGGAATCAGTGAAGAAAACCCAAAGGAAGAAAGCCTAGCTGTATTAGATCTCAAACTGTACTAAAAAGCAGTAATCATCAAAATAATTAGATATTATCTTAGAAATAGAGTGGTTTATCAGTGGAATAGATTAGGTGCACAATATATAGCAGTTAACGACCATAGTAATTTAGTGTTTGATAAACCCCCAAATCCCAGATTTTGATTAAAAAAAAAAACTTGCTATTTGACAAAAAACACTGCTGGGAAAACTGAAAAGCAATATATCAGAAAATGGGTATAGATCAATATCTCACACCAGTTGACAAGATATGGTCCTAATGTGTATATGATTTAGACATAAAGGGTGATATTATAAACAAATCAGGGGAGCATGGAGTAGCTTACCAGTGATCTATGGATAAAGGAAGAACTTAGAACCTAACAAGAGATAGAAAGCATTACAAGATGTAAAGTAAATAATCCTGTTTAAATAAAATTGAAATAGGTGTTTTTGCACAAACAAAACCAATGCAACTAAAATTAGAAGGAAAGTGGAAAGCTAGAAAAAATTATACCAAATATCTCTAATAAAGTTATCATTTCTTGAATACATGAATATTGAAGTCACATTTATAAGAATATATGTCATTCTCAAATTGACATATTATTAAAAGATATCAACAGGCAGTTTTCAGAAGAACAAATCTAAGCTATCTATTGTCATATGAAAAAATGCTATAAATCACTACTGATTAGAGAGATGCAAATTAAAACAGCTTTGAGATACTACCTTGCACATATCAAAATGGCTAATATGACAGAAAAAGAAAATGATATTGTTGGTGAGGATGCAGTAAAATTGGGACATGTACACTTTTGATGAAGTTATGAACTGATCCAACAATTACAGGGAGTAATATGAAACTATGTCCAAAGAGCTAGAAAACTGTGCATGCCCCTCAATGCAGCAATAGCACTTCTAGGTTTGTATCCCATAGGAATTTAAAAAGGGAAAAAGACCCATTTGAATAAAAATATTTATAGCAGCTCTTTTTGCGGTTGGCAAAGAATTTGAAATTTGAGATGCCCGTCATTTGGGGAATGACTGATCAAGTTGTGGCATATGATTGCAATGTGCTTTAAGATGTGATGAGCAGGATGGTTTCAGAAAAACCTGGAAAGACACAAATTGATGCAAAGTGAAGTGAGCTGAACTAGAACACTATATGCAGTAACAGAAATAGTTTAAGATAAACAACTGTGAATGATTTAGTTATTTTCAGAATACAATAATCTAAGATAATATCAAAGGACTCATGATGAAAAATGCCACCCACCTCCAGAGAAAGAACTGATGGAGTCTGTAAATAGACCTCAGATTGTATAGCAAAAGTCATTTATCCTCAATGCTTAAAATATAAGCTTGTTCCTGAAAGGCAGAGACATTTTATTTTGTCTTTAGAGTCCTAGAGCCAAACACAGTTCCTAGAACACTGGAGGAATATAGAAAATGTTTGAGTTTTACTGAATTGAACACAGTTTTTATGATCCATCCTGAGTATCCATAGCTTTGAGCTCATAGGTATATCTAGAAAATTTTCAGTTGTTCTTCACTTTGCTCCCTGACCATCTATCTTCTTGTCATCCTCCTTGCAACCTGACCTAGAGATTATATACACTTTGGTCTTGAGGTTAGCTCATACATTCCCATATTGGAGCCCCTACTTTCCTTATTAGTGAGTGTTTCATGTGGCCTACTCCATCTATATCTCAGCTGGCTCTTGCCATGCTTCATTTTATTCATCTTCTTGATGGCTCCTCACCACAACTTATCTTCTACGCATCTCTTCCCTTCCTTACATTCTTTACCTTTCAAGAAGAATCATGAAATGGATGCTACCATTACTAATGGAAATGGATGTTGATCTTCTCCCCTATGAATCTACTTACTTTGCAAAATATCCAAAGCCAACCTCCCCAAGTGGTGGTATTTTTTTGCTCCTATTAGAATGTAAGCTCCTTGAGGATAAACATTGCCTCAAATTTTTGTACTTATATCTCTAATACTTAGTACAGTGGTTGGCACATAAATGGTGCTCAACATTAATTTCTAACTTATTTGATTCTAGATCCACTCTCTCAGGGTCAGGTCTATTATATTCCCCATCTTCTTCAGGATTTTTAGGTACCTTGTGGGGTTTAAGATATCCCTTTTTTCTACTATCTACTTTATTGTTCCGCACCATGTTTAGAGGTCCAATGACTAACACCATTTTTCCTTTCAACTACTTAACATAGGATAGTTTTTACAGAGGAATATGATGCAGTGGGTAGAGTACTGGGCCTGGAGTCAGGAAGACCTAAGTTCAAATGCTGCTCTAAGCACTCACTAGCTCTGTGACTATGAACAAGTCACTTAACCCTGTTTGCCTCAGTTTTCTCATCTGAAAAATGAGCAGGAAAAGGAAACCACTCCAGTATCTTTGCCAAGAAAACCCCAAATGAGATCACAAAGAGTGAGGACATGACTGAAAAACATTAAATTTTTTTAAAGCTATAACCAGAGCAGAACCCAAAAGCTGAGGGCATAATCTCTTCTAACTATTTCAGTTTCTAAGAATATACAAGGCTCACAATTTAGTTCAGTTTCAACTTATCACCAATTATCACCAATACTACCAAGTTCAAGGCTGAAATTGTGACTGCTTCTTGTTTCTGCTGAACTGGCAGATGGAGTAGAAAGGAACCCTAAAACTTTCCCCACTTCCCACATGATATGATTAACTGTGAGTGAATAAGTCTTTGTTCTCCATTATACTCTATATGGATATTGTCAGGTCACTTTGTAGAAACCAATACTTCTGGCTGTTCAACCAAAAAAATTTTATTTTCTTTCCCATGAACCATATGGTTCAGGAGCACAGAATATCCTTGCATAGCCCTGTTCTCATGATTCCCTCAAAAGCAGTTCCCAAACTCACCAAAAGGTCTTCACCAGAAGGTCTGAGGATGCACTGCATCTCCTTTACACATTCCTTCACTCACATATTTGGCAAAAAAAAAAGGATCTCAGAGATCTACAGGTGAATCTTATCCAGGAAAGAATGGTCAGAGACAGAAAATTCAATTGGGTTTAGAATATTACCCTCCTCTCCCAGACAGGAGAGTGTTTTCACTATGTTTTGGGGAAATCCATTATTGGTTAGAATCCCTGATAGGCTTGGTGCCTTCTTTCAAAATCTGAAGTTTGCCATTATTTCTTAAATTTATATTCCTGTATTTGCATCTTGTGAGTTCAGCTATCTTTTGTGCGGGGCAGCTAGGTGACATAGGAGATAGAGCATCAGACTTGGAGTTAGGAAGATTTAGTTTCTTGAGTTCAAATTTGGCCTCAGGTACTTCCTAGCTGCATGACTCTGGGCAACTCACTTAAGCCTGTTTGTCTTACTTTCCTCATCTATAAAATGAGTTGGAAAAGGAAATGGCAAACCACTCTAGGAGCTTCACCAAGAAGCCCCACCCCCATAATGGGGTCAGAAAGTCAGACACTACTGAAAAATGACCAAAACAAACAGTCATTTTAATGAGTTACCAAACTCATTCTGTTCTGTTCTAAGATGCTTTGAGCCTTCAAGAATAGGCAAAATGGCAGAGTGATGAGTTGTTCCTATCCAAAGGATATCATCATCATTAACTATCAATTATATGGTACTATAAATATGGCAAAGCATTTACAACTGCCTCACTTGATCCTCACAATATTTCTAGGAGGTAGAGACTATGATGGTCCCCATTTTACAGATGGGAAACTGAGGCAGGTAGCTGTTAAGTGCCTTAGCCAGGGTCACAAAGCTGAGAGTCTGAGTTATAACTTGAACAGAGGTTTTTCTGATTCCAGATCTACTACTGTATCCATTGGGTTAATGCTCATTTGAGCAAAACAAATCATTTGTTTTATGTCTACATTGCATTTTTCCAAGAGGTTATATACTCATTGCACATGGAAACTGGAAGGGACTTCACACACACACACACACACACACAGAAAGAAAGAAAGGAAGGAAGGAAGGACGGAAGGAAGAAAACATGTAAGGAATCCCACTCAAGGTGATGATGTTGTAGTATTCAAATTCTTTTCCACTATTATAGGGGAGCTGACATGCATACATGGGGAATCAGGCATTCTAAAGCTGAATGAAAGTGACAATGAAGAAAAAGATACTGTGTTATGTTACAGCCTCTGAAAGCAGAGCAAATGTCAGAGATTCTCCCTTTAAAGATTCCTTATTCTTATCCAATAACTCCAACTGTCAGAGCATAGAGCTATATCAAAAAGAGTTTCAGGGATTCAATAGGATTGTTTCTTAGCAACTCTGTCAACAAATTTAAATTGCTATATTTGTGGTTATTCCAAAGGCATTTACATGCACAATTTGTGAACTTATACTGCGACTTCTGTTCTACAGGAGGATAGAAAGCATTTTGGTGATGCCTTTCCATGCCCCTAATATTTTAATAATTATTAATTAAAAACATTTTACTTCTCTATCCTTTATGTTAGACCACAGCATTTTAGATTTTAAATGAAATGCCCAAAGTATTGACTTCCCCCATTGTACCATCATGAGCTTCAGGGATAAGGGGCCAACTGTGGGGTCAGAAGGCATTAAACACTTTTGGCATATTGGCTGTGTGGCCTTTGGCAAATCATGTCATCTCTGTTGTCCCTTAGAACAATCCAGTTCTCTAAGACTAAATTACAGAATGGTTGTGAAACTGCACTGGAAGCAATCAGTCAATCAATCGTTAAGGGATTAAATTTATTACATTATTACTAAGTTCCAGACAGAATACAAGAAGACTATCATCTACCTTCTTCTGGACACTATACTTCTGTCAATGCATTGAGGAACCGCTTTAGGTTTTTTGATTGCCACGTCACTTATATTGAGCTTGCTCTCTACTAAGATACCCAGGTCTTTTTTTATAGCAACTGTATACTACCCATTCCTCCCTCATCCTGTACATTTGCTTGATTTTTGGAACCAGCATTAACTTTTACATTTATTTTCATTAAAATTCATCTTAATTTGCAACATAAGTCTGTTGAAATCATTTTCATAACTTCACAGATTTAGAGTTAGAAGGAATCATGGATTTCAACGAAGTCTACCATCTCCAACCCCTAATGTTTTATAAATGTGGAAAGTGAACTCCAAAGAGATAAAGTTGTCTTCAAAGTGGTAAAATTGTCTTTCTCCCACTTTGGTCATGTCATATATAATGCTAATTATCTCTTCCAGTTTTATGTCATCTGTATATTTGATAATAACACTCCTTTTGCTTTAATTTAAGGCACTCAGAAAACTATTGAATAACGTGAGATCAAGGGAAGATCCATGAAGAACTCCATAGTCAAAGAATCATAGTTCAGAATTTGCATTTGTCCTTAATTTTGTCTTGAGAGATAGTTGGCTTAGCCTCAGAACCAGGAAGAATTAGGTTCAAGTTCTACCTAGAGGTAATTCTCCATACTGGTGAAATCTCAGGTCCAATCTCTATACCTAACTTTCATCTTGTTGATTTCAGCCTGTCTAACTTTATCAAGATCTTTTTTGAGTGATTTGGGGAAATGATATAGTATTACAAATATATGGTGTCCTAGAGTTGAAAGGAACCAGAAAAGTAATTTTGTCCTCCTACCTAAATAATCACTCCTTCTATGATTTTTCTGGTGACAGATGGTTATTTAGCATCTGATTCAATAGTTCTGACGCCAGGGAGCTCCCTAATATGTGAGCCAGGCTATTCAACTGTTAGACTTTGTTGAACATTGTAGGAGGTTCTTGCTTTGATAAAACCTGTCTCCTTTTCACTTCCCATTAGTACTAGTTATATACCCCAAAGCAATACAGAATAAGTTTATGTCCTCTTTCATCAGAGATCCCTCTAGCATCCAACACTTTCTACAGTGCCTGTCACTTAGTAAATCCTTAACAAATGCTTCTTGACTTGATTCCAAATATTTGAAGAGAATTATTATATCTGTTAAGTGTTCTCTTTTACAGACACAAACCAAATTCCCTCAGCTATTTGTAGCTATTGACCCTTTGCCATCCTGGTTTCATTCCTCTAAATGTTCTAAGTTCATAAGTCCTTCTTAGATGAGAACATTCAGAACTAGGCACAATACTCAAGATATATCTTAAATAGCACAAAGTACAATCAAGCTGTTAATTTAGGTATTTAAGCAAAATACGTCTATTCATTCATTTAAAGAGTATATTCAATTTTTAAGAAACTATATTACATTGCTATTTCATAAAGATCTCTGATATTTGTCTAGTGAATTAATTATAAGCTGTATCCCTCCCAACCTGGTCATAGAGTAGATCTTTTTAACCTTATTGTTTATGTCAATTAACCTTTAAAGTCATGTTACTTCATTAATGCAACCTTGCAAGATATTTTAGAAATAGTTTATTAGTTTAAGTTTATTTGTTCTTTTCCCAACTTCGTATTTCTATAGTTGAAACTTAGCTTGGATTTTTATCCAATTTGATAAACATGTTGAACAAGAGAAAGGTGAAAACAGAACCCTGTGATATACTGCTATTGACTCTATCCAAAGTGATATGGATTCATTACCAACAAAATAATTGACTTTTTTTATAGGGACAGAACTTAGAATATGTCCATTTTTTTATTCTTTCATAAGCATCAGTTGGTCATATAACATTTTTAAAACACTTTTGGAATATATTGGAACTGAATACAGAAGATTGACCATTTAAAAATTGCTCTGTTCATTTTTCTGACACTAATACCTTCCCACAAGCAGAGAAAAGCTGGTTCCTTTTGAAAATATTAATATTAATTTTCAATATACTTATCAACACCCAATGTTAATTAAAACATGTTTGTTTTAACTAAATCCTCATAGAGTTAACAAAATTACTTTAAAAAAGAGAAATACAGCAGTTTTAGTTTAAAAAACAAAATTTAACTTGATTTAAACCTATTTTTAAAATGAATTACAAATAACAGAATTTTTAATTTGGAAAGGACCTCAGAAACCATTTAGTTCAATCCAAACCTGACAAAAAGAATGTCCTCTATGATGTGACTGACAAGTGACCTGCTTGAAAACTTTCAGTGAAGGAAAATCTACTACCTCCAGAGGCAACCCATTCTATTTATGGCTAGCTCTAACCCTTCTGTATCATTTTTACCTCTTACTCCTAGAGAAAGGGAGAGGGAGTATTATTCTTACAAGCCCTTTGTGTTGGAAACAGATGCTGGAAAGGTAGTAGATTCTTTAGCCAGAATAGGAGAATATTCAAGGGAGGTAGGGTTAGGGACCAAAATAAGAAAACTATAAAACAGATTCACAGTGAATAAATGTCAAATGTTAGTACTGAGGATAGCAAAGCAATGTTGAGTGGCAAGCAAGAACCAACCAATCAAATGAGTTTGTTCTTCTCTTAATCTCATGGCTCACCCTATGGAATCCTCATCCTTATCCTTCCTCTTTCATATTAGAGTTAGCAAATCTGGGCCTTGGATCGGATCAGAACCACTGAGCCCTTCAGTGTTTGCACATTCTGTTTGACTTCACATGGATTTATTTGCCATTACTCTCTGGTTTGGCTTTAAAAGCTTAACCCTCATGCAACAGTTTATTTCCAAGAGACATAGAAGGAATTCTCTACAGCACAATATGAGGCTTTTCTGGAACTGGCATCAGAGGCTCTTTAAAATCTTCACTAGTAAAGTTCTCCATCTTTTTGACTCAGCAAAAGAACACTTCAATGGCCTCACTAATTTCCCCTTTGAGCCATCAGCTTCCTGCAGAGTATAACCTTAACAAGATTTTCCATCTGTCCCCT
The DNA here is from genome assembly GCF_016433145.1 of Gracilinanus agilis. NCBI lineage: Eukaryota > Metazoa > Chordata > Mammalia > Didelphimorphia > Didelphidae > Gracilinanus > Gracilinanus agilis. Next base: position 555,040,135 of record NC_058132.1, on the reverse strand, counting down.
TTCTATTGGAATTCAAGAAAATCAAACAGGAAACGAACATTGAACATTGCTGGCAGTGGGACTTTCAAGAAATGATATCAAGTACTTGGGGATAAAAGTGAGGAAGGGAAAAGTGAAGCTAATTAGTTCCCATTTATAAAACATCCAATGTTTGCAAGGCTCTGCACTTAGCATATAGAAAACACGATCCAGGTCTTCATTCCCAGAGAGGGAAGAAAGATAAAGAAAGATATAAACCTCCTACAGATACTGATTCCTAAATCCATTTAATATTTTGTTAGTCAATATTAACAGGGCTCACATAAAATAATTTCATTAAAAAGACTACTCTAGTCAAGGCACTACACTTAGGACTAGGAATACAATGCAAAAAAAAAAAAAACCAGCTCCTGCCCTTGAAGGGCTTCAAATCATGTACATGTAAGGGTGAAGGCATTTCTTCTCTTTATAGAAGAACTTGCCTTACCTGGGGGGATAAAGATGGGAAGCCAGGAATGTGGGCAGGAATAGTAATTTCTGCACGAGCCACCAGGTGGCGCTCTGAGCTTGAGCCAACTGCCCTATTGGAATTTCATGCAAGAACCTCACTTCCCAGCTTCCCTGCCTTCTTTTTAATGCCTGTCTAGATTTTCTCCTCTCACTTCATGGAGTTTAGGGTTTAACGTAAACAGATTATCACGTGATATTCCATTTCTGCACTCATTCCCATTAAGATTCTTATCTCTCCCACTTCAAAAATTATAAGAAATGCATGTCCTCTTTATGGAGATCATCTACTGAACAAAATCTGAAATAAAAGATGAAATAAAACTTATAACAACCTGCTGATTCTCATGAGACCTGAACTCCAGAATTTCCAACAGTCACGACCAATTCTGTTAATATCCGAGTGCTCGGCTTCATTTTCCCAAAGAACAGAGGTGTACTTAGAGGTCATTTTAGGGAGAGCGTTATCCATCATCCTCTTGATATCAAAGTCATAAAGAGGGTAGTAAAGCACTCCATCATGAAGGGAATGGCAATCCCCATTCTAACTGCTCCCTGGAGCCAGAGGACCTGATTTTAAATCCCACCACTACCATATACTACTATGTGATGTTGGGTAAGTCATTTTAACCTTCTAGGTCTCAGTTTCCTCATCTTTAAAATGAGGTTTTGGGATCAGATGGCTTCTAAATTGCCTTCTGCCTTAATTCTATGGTCTTACAATTCTAGAGAGACAATAGCTATTCCGTGGTCAACTACCAAGTGAATAGTCTTGCCTCTTGATGGACACTGGAGACTCTACGGTGTCTTCATCTTTACCATAAGCTTCCCTGGCAAACATAGGTTATCCTTGAGCTACCTTAGCAAAGTCTCTGCCCATGTTGCTTGCCTTTCACATCAGCTTTTCTTGTGTCATTATCTTGGACTGTCTTAGTGAGCTTGCCATGAAACAATCCACTTGGTTTTAACTGCCTTACTGTGGCATTCCATTTTTGCCAATTCCTTTAACATCAGGGATTCTTAACTGTTTTTGTGTCATGGGACCCTTTTGTCAGTCTAGTGAAGCCTATAATTCTTCAGAATCATGCTTTCGGTATGAAAAATAAAAGTGTACTTATCCAAATATTTTTGAAAACAAATTCACCAGCTCCAGGCTAAGACCCCTTGCTTAATATGAATCTCCTGAGACCATTCAAACCACAGGCTTTCACACCTTCCAGACAGTAATAATACAGGGAGTTGCTAAGGAAAAGGCAAAACAGGCCAAGCAGGCGTTATATATCATTTTAATATAGATTTAATATATAATGATTCATGTAATATTGATTCTATTCATTTATGCAGTGATATGAAGTTTATAAACTACTTTTCTCACAGCCTTGAGAAGTACATGAAGAAAAGAAATGAATGGAGAACCAATTAAATGGTCCATCTCTTAGCACAGTGCTTAAAGCACATAGTAGGCACACAATAAATTCTAGTTCCCTTTACTTAGTTCATGTGGACAGTAATGATAAAGTCAGTAAAAAGCGTATAAAAGTTATTACAGTGCAGAAAAGAGTAATCCGAATTATGTGTTTGAATTTAATTCAAAGGGTCATCCAAAAAGGTATCTCACTGTGAGATCTGTGGGAAAGGAAGGAATTTAAGACCAAGCAAGAGATAGAGAACATTACAAAATGTAAAATGAATTAATTTGATTATATCAAAATGATATCTCAGACTTTCATGTCAAATCGACAAATATTTTATTATGTGCTTAGTATGTCCCAATCACTGTACTAAGCACAGAGAATAAAAATAAGGGGGAAAAATCATCCAACCAGCCAACAAACAAATAAAAATAACTCTTGCTCTCAAGGAGCTCACAGCTAATAGAGAAGACAGCATGCAACCATTTAGGCACAAACAAGATAAATGTGATATATAAATATATGGATATATATGGATATAATGAATTGGCAATAATCTCAGAGTTAATCACTAAGATTAAGAGAGACAGAGAGGCTTCTTGAAGAAGGCAGGACCTTAGCTTCAAAGATGAAGAGAGATAAAGTATAACCAATGACCTCTAGACTTGGAAACCATTGGAAGGAGAAAGATTCTCCAATTCACATTCCTTAAATTCCTAGGCATCTCTAAAAGTTCTTGTGCTTTTTCCCAGTAGAAAAATGAATGAAAATCCTAGAGTTAAAGCACTTCTACTAACACTACAAATATTCTTTTTCAATGATTAGCTACCAACACTTTTTAAAAATAATATCCCATGGTGTTTCTGATTATCTCAAGTAGCATCAAGAAACTTTCCATAGAGAATGATTTAAACTTAAAGGATTATATATTTAGAGCTGGGAGGAATATGAAAAGACATCTAGTCCTCTCCCTTCATTTTATAGATGAGGAAACAAGTTCAGAGAACTTACTTAGGGCCGTACAGCCGATAATTGTCAGAAGAGAGATTTGAACTTGCATGCCTACTTCCAAGTCTAGTACAGTATATAGTGCCATTTGTCTCTTGTATATGTGCATATTCGTAATATTATTATACATTATCATATATAATATATGTTATATATTGCAATATATAACATATTATCCTATATATTATTCTATAAATCTGCCATTGCTTTAACAGGAACTATGAAAGCATAACAAAATTAACCTTTAGAGAGATGCTTTGGCAGTCACTGCTCAGTGTGACTAAAAACAGTCTTTGCCAATATTTTTCCAAGAAAAAGAAAAATATGTAAATGTGTGAATATTGTGAGTTGGACCTGGCTATCCCCGCATTTGAACTTTGGGGAAGGAGAATGGGACAGGCATGAATGAGAAGGAAAAAGGATTTTTTGTTCTCCATAAAGGTTGTGTGATGGACTTTTCAGCTTGAGGAAAATGAATGGTTGCAATATTACAGGCTTACATTCTTCTGTCACTTCTCTTCCCAGAAAAGCTGCTGCCTCCACATTTTCTACTCCTTTTCCTCAGCATAATGTTAAGCAATGGAACAAGGGACACACTAGTGGACTCTAATGGTCTGATAATGGACCACAATAAAAGTTATGTGTCCCCTGCTGAAGGTGAGGACACATAATGGTTGGTGATATCCATTATATGACCATTAGAACCTACAATAAAAGAAGAAAATTGTTAAACTAAAGGGGAAAGTTGCTATTTTCACTCATTTCCCATATTTAAGAAAAAAAGTAATTTCAGAACTACAATAATCTGTATGTATGTGTTCATCCTGTTCAAATCTTTAAGAGGATATAGATATGTAAACATAACAAATAGATTATAAATATTTCACTTTTTTAGTAGGAGGGTAGTAGGAGAATTTCACCATGCTCCAAAATGATTCCTTTTTCACTTAATTTTCATTTTATGACCCCTGCAAATACAGAAGTGAGAGAAAGCCAGAAAGAGAGCCATGTAGACGTGTATTCATTCTGTTAAAACTGCCTACCCTGTGTAATCTTGACCCAAACCCATCAGACACATTTCATAGCACAACATTCAATAGCTTTATCAAATATTCTGCAGATGATTTTCTCTTAGGAGACAACTTTTGAAAGCACCGAGGCCTATTCAGTTACAGAGGTGGTGAGTTATCATTCCAGTGTCTTAGTAATATTTCCTTAGCAATCAATAAATACATCTTTAACCATTTCATTTGGCCTATGGGGACTCCTAGTATTCAAGTCGTGTCTCCCGTTGAACATAATGGTATCATATCAATATCCTTTTTTTCCTAATGATGCACTTAATTTGAAAAAAAAAACTGCTCCCTTTCTCTTTTATCTTTGGGCACTCCCTGAGCTAGTGCAGGTCTGTCTGGCTAATGTGAGGCCCTGTCTATCTAATGAGAGGTCAGTAGAATTTGAAGGAACTGATCTCCGACACATAAAGTACAACAGGGATCTACTGCAGTCCTAAAATTGGACCTCTTGAGTGTTTTATAATTTAAAGACCAAACAGCTCTTGTATCTCTGATGATGAGTCAGATTCCAATCCTAATCCCAAATTGTCCTTGTGTGTTGAAAGCATTCTACATTTGGGTCTAATTAACTGCTTGGAGAGACAACATATTAAATACAATCTCAGGGGATTCTTTGTAATCCTTTTTTTTTTTTGAAAATGAAATTCCATGGTATGATGTAGAGGTAGGGCAAATAGATTTTGTCTAGTATTTATGTAGTGAGCCTCTAAAGGCAATTTTGGTTTTTTTCCTCAGCTTCAATTTCACTTTAATTTTTCTGCTTCAGAATGCAAAACTTTTGGTTCAAAGATAGATAGAATCTTCTCTCTCTACTTATAGCTTCACATTTGGGGATTAAGTATGGTAGATATTTTTCTTTAAGGACATTTATTACAAGATTTTACCAGTTGCTTCTCCAATATTTTCTTCTTTTTGTTATAATTTTAAGTGTTTATATCTGAAGCTTTATATTTCAGCTAAAGCTACAATTTTTGCTAGGTTACCCTCATATTTGAACCTTGTTCCTTAAGAAGCACCATCAGTATTAAAAAGTAATAATATTAATTTTCTTAAAGAAATTGATAAGTGGGTTAAAAATATAATGAAAGACTTTTGAAACAAGCTGACTTCACTTCATGAAGCAATAATAAAGATTGACTACTAGTACCCACCACCATATTTGTTAAATATAGTTTGAGTGGTTCATCTTCAGATAGAGTATATGAAATGGCTCCGATCAAGGAACATTCTTGAAAAGCCCTCTATGGACGACTTCCACATTGGGCACTCAACAATAGTTCATTCAAGAAGTGTCAGGCAAATGTTTGATGAGTTACATGGGCTTATAGAAATAGCAGTTTATTGGAGGAATTTCATGTGAACTGGAAAGACCTCCAGGAATTGATGCAGAGTGAAAGGAGTAAAGCCAGAAGAACATTGTACACAGAGACTGATACACTGTGGTAAAATCGAATGTAATGGACTTCTGTACTAGCAGCAATGCAATGACCCAGGGCAATTCTGAGGGATTTAAGGGAAATAATGCTACCCACATTCAGAGGAGGAACTACAGGAGAGGAAACAGAAGAAAAACAACTGCTTGAAAACTGGGTTGATGCAGACACAAATTGGGGATATAGACCTGAAAGGACCACACTAATGCAACTATCAATAATATGTAAATAAGTCTTGATTGATGACATATGTTAAAACCAGTGGAAATGTCCATTGGCTGTTGTGGGGGGAGTTCGAGGGGGTGAAGGGGAAAGTAAAAACATGAATCATGTAACCATGGAAAATTTTTCTAAAAAAGAAAGAAATAGCAGTATATGAGAGTGGGTCATTGTCATCAGAAATTATAGAGATATAATGGTTAAAGAGAAAGGACTTATTGATCAATGCAGTTAGACAACCAAGTGGTAGAAATTGGGCAACATATCAATGCAGGTTGTAAAACATTAGCAGCTATCAGATACTAGAAAGATAGAATCAGATGACTAAAACTATATGCCAAAAGCTTTCTATCTTTTGTAAACTAACAGATCCACACACTCCAAGTATACTTAAAAACTATAGCAGTACTATTGTATAATTACAGACAGAACCATTGCCTATAATTGTGAAGGCATAACCTTTATTCATGAAAAGAATAGTATTTTATTTTTTAAAATTTTAATAACAAATTTCCACAAGAATTTTCTGAAGTTATATAATCTCTCTTCTTCCCTCCCCTCTCCAGAGTTGGCAAGCAATTCAGTCTGGGTTTTACATGTATTATCGTGCAAAACATGTTTCCATATTATTCATTTTGTAAGTGAATAATCTTATAAAACCCAACCCCTAAAACTTATACCCCAAAAAACAAGTGATAAATCTTATGCTTCCATCTGCATTCTTACTCCAATAGTTCTTTATCTGGTGGTAGATAGCATGCTTTTTCATTAGTCCCTCAGAATTATTCTGGATCATTGTATTGCTGTTAGTAGCAAAGTCTATCACTTTTGATCATTTCACAATATTGCTGTTACTGTGTATTATGTACTCCTGGTTCTGCTTATTTCACTCTGCATCAGTGCATGTAGGTCTTTCCATCTCTTTCTGAAATCATCCTGTTCATCCCTTATAGCACAATTGTATTCCATCACCATCATATACCACAATTTGTCCAGCCATTCTCCAGTTGAGGGATAATCCTTTAGTTTCCAATTCTTTGCCACCACAAAGAAAGCAGTTATAAATATGTTTGTACAAACAAGTACTTTTCCATTTTTTTTATCTCTTTGGTATACAGACTAGTAGTGGTATTATTGGATCAAAAGATCCAATACTAATACAACAAAGAATACTATTTTAAATAGATGTTGCCATAAAAATAGTTATAATTTACAATTTCCATCTAATGAAAAGCTTTCAAGCTGTAGGAACCTAGAGAAAAAGTTAAAACTCTATGGGAAAAGGACAAAATATATGCATGTCATCCCTGTTTTCCTTTCTAGTCCTCCTAAGATGCTTTCAGTGAGTCATCAGAAGATAAGTTTGTATCCTGGTATTCTTTATTAATTACAAAAAAATTACAAAATATTCACCTGCATTGTAGTCTACAAAATATTAAATATATTAAAGGAAAATGGTAGGGTAATGACTTATCCATGAACTTTCAGAAGAGATAAGAATAAATTAGCATTGATTAATAATAATAGTAATAGTAAGGTTAATAATAATAGCAACAAACAATTCCTCATCAAAGAGAAGGAAGATCAATAGCTCTTATCAGAGAACATGGTAAGCAAGCTAAGAATTTTAAAAATACTCCTGAAATAAATGGATACCATTTCCTAGAGCAATGGTAAAGACTGCAAATAATTACCTACCAATGGATTTGTCAAGTGTACTGGGCACTATGCCAAAAGTGGTTTGCCTCCAGATGGAGTCTATAAAATGGCAAAAATCCAAGGGTGAAATCAAAAGGCCCTCCATGGGCAACATCCACATGAACCCAACCAACAATATGTCAACAAAGAAGCATCAAACAAATGTTTGAGTCATTCAGTTTTGTTTATAGAAAACGGGGAGGTTTATGATGGCAATTCAAAAATCATATCATTACTAAAAGTCACAGAAGAGTTACACTTAAGGAGCCTGAAGATATTGATCAATAGAGATTATTCAGGGAAAACTGTGTATCATTACAGGTTGCAAAAATTTAGCATCTACAAAATACCTAGCAAAACATGCTCTGATGGCTAGAATCATATGTAAAATGACAATCTCATATTATAAATGCAGATCTCAAAATACTCTTGAGAATTCAATAAAAAGCTCCTAGAGTCAGACAATTATCACAGACTAAATTGTTTTATTTAAAATCCATTAAAAAAGGAGAACTCAAGGATGGTGAAAATGATAGCAAATATGATGATGATAAAATCAGCAAGCATTATTGAAATCAGGGCATTATAATCAACAAAACTATCACTCAAAATAATCATAGCATTGATCTACAAAAGTTTGAGAACAATGTTCTAGTAGATGTCACCACACTGAACACTTAGAACATGAAATGAAAGCTTCTTAAAACACAGATAATTAGTGGAAATCAAAACCATGTGACAATAGGAAATATACATATGATGTCCATTGTTCAGTCGGCTTCCATATTTGTCTCCAAGTTTCTTTCTGGAGTGTTACAGAAGATAAACCTGGGTCCCTAACACTTTCTCATTTACAAAAATCCATCTTTTCCATATGTACAGTAGTTGAATGAATATTAAATATAAAGGAAAAAAGAGTAGAATAACATCCTGCTGTCCCAGAACCATTTTTTCTCTTTGAACTCCAGAAAATACAAAGATGATGATGATGACAATGACAATGACAGTGTTAACAAGAACATTTTATATAGTGCTTAAGGATTACAAAGTACAATTACAAAGTGAAATAATATAAAAACTACCCATTTTACAGGTAGAGAAATATATGTTCATACCCAACACAAGCTCATATAGATTTCTGTTTTAGTCATGCCATGATGAATAAGAAAGGCTTAGCAGAATTGTAGAACAAACTTTGGATTCAAGGTCTTGATCTATAGATTTTAAACATAGGCACCAGGATTCATCATTTTCTTTTTTCTTTTCTCAGGGCCTCTTGTTTAAAATATTCAGACGTGTCTAATGTAGCCCCCAAAATAGGCTTTTCCCCACCATTAATTCATCCAATAAAAATTTACATTAAGTGCCTACTATGTATCAAGCTATTGCAAAGGCCTGGAAATATAAATACAAAAGGGAGATTATCCCTTCTTCTCAAGAGATTATATTCTACAGCATGTTTAAAGATAAATAGATTTAAAATGAATAAAATATTATTTTGGAGGTCACTTATAACTAAGGGAATCAGGGAAGACATTAATGGAGGTGAAACTTCATCTAAGTCCAGAAGAAAATAATGGATTACAAAAATTAGAGATAAGGATGGAAGCCATTACAGGCACAGGGGTAAATTTGTGAAAAAATGATCAAGATATTCAAGATTTTATAAATTAAATAGCAATTAAGGTAGGTCAACTGGAATGTAGAGTGTGTGCAAGGTTATAGTATTGCAATTGGCCTTCAAGGGTAGATTGGACCTAGGCTATGAAGGGCTTTAAACACTAAACGGTCAGTTGATAAGTATTTATCAAGTGCCTACTATGTGCCAGGAACTGTTCTAAACTCTGGAGATACGAAGAAAGACAAAAGATAGTCCTTGGCTTTGAAGAACTTGTAACTTACTGGGGTTGGAAACTGTGAAGAATTCTTCAATTAGACCAACTAACTAGGATTTTACTTTGCGTACATGTAAGGTTATCAATTTTTGAAATCACATAATGAGTATTTATTGAGCCCCTACTTGTGCACTTATCACTGTGAAAGGCAGTGGGCATTGTGCTAGGAGTTTTTTGCTTTATTTCCGCAGGAATTCTACTCCTTTCAGAATTTGGTTGTGAGTTTTAGAAGAACTTATATTCAACTTGGGTTCAAATGAATTTGAATCCAAGTGACCAAAGGCAAGTCACTTAGTTTCTTCATATCCTCAGTTTCCTAAGCAGATTGAGTGCTTGAGTTTACTTAACTCCCAGGGTTATTGTGAGGAAAATCCTGTAAACTTACATCTTATATAAATGTAAGTTACATTTATTATATTATTTGAATTATATTATATTTTATATTACATAACCATCATTCCCAGCAAACATTTCCTGGGTGCTACCTGTGTGCAAAATCGTAAAGACCCAAAGAGTTATAAGATTATGTCCATATACTCACATGGTTTACAGTCTAGTTGGTAAGTCAGGGTCAACCAAGAAACAAAGAATTAACAAAATAAAACTAGCAATATAAGGTAGTTACAGTAAACTCCAAGACTAAATGCTAGAGCTTAAAGAGGAAAAGTACATTTTTAAATTAACAAAGATAAAAAAGAACCTGATACAATCAAGATTAAAAAAATACCTTTTGGCACTGTCTTGTTACTTCACTTACATATCTACCCTCTTTCCTTTCCAAAAATGATACTATTGACAGTAATTGTGATCTGTGGGCTGCCTATTTGGCATTGAGTCTAAAAAAAAAATAGAAAAAGAATTTTCTGTTTTTTTCTCTTTTGTATCTTTTGCAGCGCATGGCCACATCCCCATACAAGTGGCTTAATTGAACTTGACCAAAAGATTCTATTATTTCAATTCCCTGTAGCTCATTATACTGGCCCCCATGTTGGGATAGGGAATGGGGGAGGGAGATGTTTAGGTCTTCCACAGCTGTGTCCCCTGTAGATGGGCTAAATTAGAACTGCCAAATGTTTCGGTTGTTCCTGATATAGTCATATGTATAAATTCTGTGAATTTTGAGTTACTAAAGAAAAAAGCTAAAAAAAAGCAATGGCACCCTTTCTCATCTGAAATATCATAATCAAAATAAATCAGATATTTAATATGAATTGTTCTTAGGAGCTATGTTAGGTTGTGTATATTTTTTGATAAGTATTCATCTTTGGCATGCAGGTTTAATTTTTGGCAACAACAACAATTATTACAAACCAATTGCCATTATTGTTAAATCTTTTAACTTTTTCTTTGAAATGGAGCTAATGAGTACAAAATGCTATATACATTGTCAGATATGATCACATCTTGAATGTTTTTGTTTGTTCTTTGCACTTTAGCATTAGGGCAGGCTCTATCTGAAATGGTGAGAAATAAAGGTTCTGTTTTTGTTTTTTTTCAGTATTTAAAACCATCATTTATAAAATAGATTGTTAGTCTTTGTCACCTTAGTCATGAGTTACTATGACCCAGAATTCAATTAAATGCAACATTTTTTTCAATAATTCCTAAATCTGATCATGTCATATCCTTAATCAATAAATTCTAGAGGATTCTGTCAACTTCAGGATAAAACATAAAATCTTTTTTTTGGTCTTCAAGGTCCTTTGTAACTTGTCCTCTCTACCCTCCTTTTCTTTTTACTTCTTACAACCCCTTTCCTCTCAACTATTATGTACTCTCCAGTCTTCTTCCTGTTTTCCAAACAAAATACTCCATCTTTTTGCTCTGAGTATTTTCACAATCTGTTTCCACGAATGAAATACTCTCTCATATCTACCTTCTAACTTCTTAAGCTTCTTTCAAGTCCCAGTTAGAATCTTACCTTCTAAAGAAAACTTTTCCCAAGCCCTCTTAATTCTAGTTGCATACCTTTAGACTATTTCCAATTTATCCTGCATATAGTTTGTTTGTGTTCAATTATTTGTGTCTTGTCATCCAATTAGATTGTAAGCTCCTCAAAAGCAGGGACAGGTTTTGGTTTAAATTTTTTGGGTATCCTCAGAAGTTAACAAGGGCCTAACAAATAGAAGACACTTAATAAATGGTTATTGACTGACTGAATTCAGCAAACATTTATGAATTTATTAATTGAATTTTAAAATTTAATAATTTTAGATAGGCATTTGGGTTTAGTAGATAGTCCATTGGGCTCATCTTAACTGGATCCTTCAACAACCATAAATCTTTATATTTTGAACTTATATCAAGAAGTGAATCTATGCTTTCTTCCTTTTTGGGGAAACCACAAACTCAAGTAGCCAAATCAATATATAAATTAAACTGGTCAATCTAGAACACATTGATTTATGAGTTTAAATTTCTTTGGTACATTTTCTAATATTTTGAACATTCATAAATTAAACATAAAATCAATGTAAATTAAAAGTTAAGGGACCCTAGCCCTCAGGTATTTACACTGTATTTTAGTATTTTCATGAAATATTAAAAAAAAACAGAACACAACTTTTGTTATGATCAATATTTGTTAAATGTTAGCAACAAATTATAACAGAAAGAATGCTTTCTGTACACATTGGCTGCTTAATAAAATTTTATCTATTATTATTTAACATTGATTGAATGTTACTTAAAATTTGACTATCTGATGAAAGTAGAGTTGGTTTCTGGATTAGTTATATTTTTTCTGAAGCATACAGTTCCTTCATTTCTCCTGCTCTCCTCTGCTGTCTCTCTTTTGAATATTTCACTATTCATTCAAATTGCAAGGAATGGAAGCTGAACAGTAAGAAAAATCACACATTGAGCATTTTCTTAGCATCTTGATTAAAAATTTAATAAGAAGTTACAACAGCTAGTTCAAATGGAACATTGGATCATCTGGTGATTCACCCAAGCTTTGCCTTATTGCTTACATGGCAAGGGAAGAGTATAAACTGCATATTCAGTTTAGTTCAGTTGACTATAAGTCCCTTAAGGTCAAGAACTGCTTTATAATTTTTTTTATCATGTCCCAAGTGACTGGGACACGGTAGTAACATAATAAATGTTTGTTGATAGATTGAGTGCAATCCTACAAACTTTGCTAGGTGCTATCAATACAAATAAATAGGAAGCTGTCCTGTCCTGAGGGAGTGTTTGGGCACAGATAAGTACAGATAAAGATATGGGTATGGGTATGGATATAGATGTAGCTGTGGATATCGAGATAAATATAGATATGAAATATATAGATATAAATATATAGATATGAAACATGTTAAGCACATATTTTATAAATAGAGATGTATAGATATGAAACATAGCATATCTGAAAAAAATAGGGCAAATAGGTGGTACATTTCAGGCTTGGAGACAGGAAAAACTGATTTCAAATATGACCTCAGCCACTTGTTAACTATATGACCCTGGGAGGATAAGTCGCTTAACCCTGTTTACTTTAGTTTCTTCACTTGTAACATGAGCTAGAGAAGGAAATGGCAAACCACTCCAATATCTCTGCCAAAAAAATCCCAAATAGGATCACAAAGAGTTGAAGACAACTGAAATATGACTGAATAACCACAACATATCTGGAGAAGCATGACCTAGATATCTTTGAAGGTAGGAGATATAGTTGCCATTAAATCTGCCTCTTTTCCTTCTTCCACTGTCCACACTCCAAGTAGGACTTTAACCTCATGTCTGAATCTTCTAGTCCTTTCAGTCCATGCATATCATTTGAACGTTAGTCCTGGACAAGTGATACTGAAAGTGATAGTGGTCACCTCACCTTTTCCCTCATGAAAAACTATAAATCAAATCTTCTTAATCAAAAATGCTAAAAAAAAATTCAAAATTGATCTTGATTATATGACCTGAGGAAATATAATATTAACTTTCTGGGTGCTAATTCCCTAAATTATTTCCTTAAATTAGGATTTCAAATAATAATGGTTGTCCAAAAAGCACTTACATAGCTCTTTAAAATTTTGCAAGGCAATTTATACGTATTGTCTCATTTCATCCTCACTGTTGCCCTGGGAGATAGGCACTATTACTATATATATATATATATATATATATATATATATAGTATATTCGTATAAATGTTTTAACAACCAGCTCTGGAAAAAAAAGTGTATATAAAACACTTTTAGGTTGATTTGCATTATTAGTATTTTTCCCATTATTTTTTAACTCTTACTTTCTTAGTGTCAATTCTAAGAAAGAAGAGCAGCAAGGGCTAGGTAATTGAAGTTAATTGACTTGCCCAAGATCACATAGCCAGGAAGTATCTGAGTTCTTCATCACATTTTTCAGCCTAGAAAGTTAATAAAAATATCAAATCCTGTCTTTTAGCATTTGCTGATTTTAGAGATGTAAATACACTGAAAATTTCATAATCAGCTCTTATAGGTGAGTTAAAACTGCTTCTAGAATGCTCCTGGAAATAAAGCCACACTTGAAAAGGTTCAGGATGATTACTCTCCCATTCTACATTGGTGTCTAACTGATCTACTTGCTCTCCCTCATACATAGCATTCTGTATCCCATTTCTGGGTCTTTATACAGGCAGTCCCCAAGGTTGAGAATGCACTCTCTCTCCTTAGCTCTCCCTCTTGGAGTTCCCAGAGCTCTTTAGAATCAGGGACCACTTCCTATGTGAAGACATCATGGATCCATGGATCCACCATTTTGTTCTCCTCACTCTCTCATCTTACTGTATTTTGAATGTGTTATACTTTGGGAATAGTTTTCTGTGTGTATGTGTATTGTATGCTTCAGGAGGCTGTAAACTCCTTAAAAATAGAAACTCTTTTTTTTTCTTTTTGTGTACCAGCACCAAATACACAATGAGCTGTATATAGAGAATGCTTTTAATAAGTGCTTGAGGAACTGAATTGTATTGAAAAAGAACTTTGTCAGAAGCAATCAATTCTAGACCCATAGGATGCACACAAAGCAAACCAAAACAAAACTTACCTTTTCTTTGTTTTGAGCCCATATTAGGCCTCTCAGTCTAAGACATCTCAAATGGTGATAGGGATATAGAATAATTAATCTGCTTAACTATTATATAGGCATGATCAAAGAGTAGTGTTTGACTGTGAATAGTTAAGGTGGGATTGTTCTGTACTACACACATCAATAATTGGATTTGGAAATCAAGATTTACAATTTTGTAAACATCAGATGAACATAAAAAAGTAATTTAGGAATCCTAGAACTGCTCTTCTGTTAAATTACATGACTAGAAGCAGAGAAACATGCCAATCAAACATCTGGATACCCTCTGGATCTGGTGATGACTGTGGTGGCAGCTATGAAAACAGCATTGAGTCTCTGTAAAGAATAGGACCACAGTGCCCAGAAATGTGAGATTTAAGTTGACTTTTTTTTCTCATTTGCAATATTTACTATACTCTAGTTTGAAATTATAGTAGAGAGAAAACAAAAATTATGTTCCTTGAAATCAAAACAAGCAAACTGTTTGTAGCAATACCTGGGAGTTGGAAAGTTTCACTTTATTTTCCCCTTTTACCAAGGCAGGAAAGCACCTTCTTAAGAAGGGGAAAGTCATTTCACTATTTCTCAGGTGGTCTACCCTGAAGCCGTTTTGTGCGTCAGTTTCCAGTATCAATTAGCACCGATTTTCATACATCAGACAGTGTGAAAAATTACCCAATTTCCAGCACATGAAACCCAACCACCAAGACTTTGCTGATGAGAGGAACAGTGGCCTCCTCTTTCCTGTGGCGTGCCATCTCTATTAGACTTTGTAAACTGCGGCAGTTTGAAATCTTTAACCAGCCATTACTAATAAGCATATGTTAATTGTAGCAGAGATCATAAGCAGGTCAATTAAGAGGCAAAGACTGGAACCGAATGAAACATTCAGCTGGAGGGAAAATTCAGGGCAGGTGTGGGCCAGCGTGTTCTGCCCTGGCAGGAGCTCTAAGCATCTTGGGTAGGAGCTCATTTAACGGTTTTGATTTGCTGAATTTGCATTTCAAATTTTCATTCCTAATAGACAATATAGTCAGTCTTTGTTAATGAGGACCCTGATTACATGTGCCATTATAATTGGGAATTAGCAGGCCAGCCTTGTTTTGGAGATTAAATCCAAAGCAAATTGGATTAAATACGGTGTGACTTGAAATCTCTTTCTGTCTCTCTTTGCTTTTTTTCTTAAGTCAAAGGTGAGAAAAACTCCATTTGTTCCGGGCATATGGCTCTTTCCTTTATTATCTTTTTTAACTACTTTCTTTATATTTTATAATAAAACTTTCAATAATAGTTTGAATTTTTAAGTTTATAGTTTTTCCCAATAAATTGAAGAAATATATGATGGATATTATTGAGGATTACTAATAGGAGTTCATTGAAGAATATTCTAGTGATTCTTTCTAAGAAAGCATATTATACAAAATGGTTGTCTTTTCATTGTGGTCCTCTGTATGTACAGGGTAGTACATTTGTATAGGATAGATGTTTCAAGATAAGATCTTGGTGACACTATATAATTTGTCTTTACTGGAGATTAAAGACATCATTTGAAATCAGTGTCATTGCAATCATTGTTAGTCTGGGTGAAAGGTTGTTTCATTAGCTTTTTTAAAAATGAGATTATTTTAGGTGTCCAAAGATGAAATAAGAAATTTCACATGAAGATATATTTCCACACTAATCATAGCAGCAGACTATAGTTATATTTTTAATAGAAGTAATTTCACTATTCTGGTATTTTATAGTGTGCTAATTATAAATCTTAAGACAAATATAGTTCAGAGTGGGATGGTCTTTTTCCCCATTCTCTTGGGTCACTTAATATTATAATTTAGTTGTACTTTTTTCATTATTAAGTTTATATGGCAATTCTTCACAAACAACCACTTGTCTCGATTCACAGGGGGAAAAAACTTGCTAATAGGAAATACTGCATTCCAAGTCATTCAGACTTAGATTTGCCTAGATTTAGAGGATGAATGGAGAAAGGGAAGAAAGTAAGGAGGGAGAGAGGAAAGAGAAGAGAGAGAAAATTTCACTGTTTTAAGGAAAAAGCAAATACTTTATTAGCAAATGGTCTCATGTAACTATGCAAACAAAATTTTGACTTAGTTTCCTGTAATGACTTGTGCAATTTTGGATATAAACAAGCAAGTAGTCAGTAAGCATTTAATTAAATGTTTATTGCATACTATATACTAAGGCCTGAAAGACAGATGAAAATATTATCCTTGCTCTCAAGAAGTTGATGTTCTAAGAGGTGATAACATAAATAACAATGAACATACACAGAATAGGCAGAGTAAAATGGAAGTTGATGGAATGAAATTTTAGAGAGAAGTCAGTTTTAGAAGGAAAGCATTGGACATAGAGGGATTGGGAAAACTGTCTTATAGAAGTGGGTTCAAGGATTGAGCCTTGAAGGAAGATGAGACATTAAAAGACAGAGACAAAGAAAGGAGATCATTCCAGGCATGGGGGTCAGTCTAAGCAAAGATACTAAACCAAGAGATATAATGTTGTGAGTGAGAAACAGCAAATAGGTCAATGTGTCCATGTCAAAGAGAATGGCATAGGAGACTGGAGTAGAAGATTAGAAATCTGAGAGCATAGGTTATGAAGGACTTTAAATGCCCAAAAGAAGATTTTATAATTGGTTCTGGGCTAATGGGGAGAGATATGGTCATACCAGAGCTTTAGAAAAATCATTTTGGCAATTGATTCAAGGATAGATTTGAGACAAGGAGGTCAATTAGAAGGCTAATGCAGTAGTTCAGGCATGAAGAAACAAACTGTGTCTTAGGGTGACTGCTGTGTGAGTGAAAAGGAGAGATTTTGAGAGAAATTGTGATAGAAAAAATAATAACATGACAACAGACTGACTATATGGGGAAGGATATATCTCACTATATAAGTGAGAAGTTGAGGATGACACTGAGACTAATAGGAAATTTAAAGGAAGAAGAGGGCTTGCAGGGTAGTGAAGATAGTGAATTCTGTTCTAGACATGAAAGTTTTAGATGCATTTGTGACATTCAATTCCAGATTTTCGATAGACTATTAGTAGTGCAAGACTGAAGCTCAGGAAAGAGGTTAGAACTGAATAAATAGGCCCTTGGTCATCTGGTTAGAAATAATTATTTAACCCTTGGGAGCTGATGAGATCACCAAGTGAGACAATATAGAGGAGAAAAAGAGGAGGACCCAGGACAAAGCCTTGGGTGACACCTACAGTTGATGGAAAGAAGCACTAACAATGAGAAAGAGGGGTCAAAATAGTAGAAGAAGAACCAGGAGAGACTAGTTTCACAAAAGTGAAGAGAAGAGAGTGCTGAGGAGGTCAAACAGTATCAAATATTGCAGGGAAGTCAAGGATAGGATTGAGAGGTGGCCCTAACTCCAGCACTTGGGTCCATATAGAGAGAACAGTTCCATCTGAATGAGGTCAGAAGTCAATCTTCAGAGAGATTAAAAAAGAGCCAGAGCAGAGGCAGTGTAAGAATCTATTATAACTGGCTCTCTCAAGGAAGTAAGCCAAGAAAGAAAGGAGAGATAATGCTTGAAAGCTAACAGGGATGATCCAAACAAGTGAGAGTATTTTTAAGAATTGGGTATGTTTCTAGGCAACAGAGAAGGAATCAGTACCTAGGAGGAGATTTAAGAGTAGAGTGGGGATAAAAATGGGGGGGCAATGTCCTAGTGAACCCAGAAGAGATAGATTCAAAGGTGCATGCTTCAGCAAGAAGAAAGATCACCTCTTATCAGTCAAGAGTGGAGAATATAATGAGGAGAGATATATTAATGGCATGAGATGAAGAAGAAGGAAGAAGAGAGAGTTTTCTTTGAAAGGTTGCAAATTTTTTTCAGTGAAATCTGAGGCAAATTCCTAAACTGAAATGGTTGGGAGAAAGGATTCATTCAACAGGAAGTTTGAGGAAAGATGAGATGGTTCAGAATAGTTGCAGTTGTGCGTATAAGAGAGAATCATATAAAATATTTAAAAGGAAAAACTTTAAATCAAAGAGAATGATAGGATCCCTTTGAAAAGAAAAATTTCCTCCTCTTCTCTTCTATTCTATTTGGAAGAGGAAGCAAACCTTGACAAAAGGGAAGTGAACCCCTATGTAAAGGAGAGCTGAAGCCAATCTGATGCTGCCCTTATGTGTTTTGGGACACAAATTAACTCTTTGATATCATGGACAAGAGGCAGACAAGCTTTTTAGGAATTTCTGCAGGACTTAAGTAGGGCCAAGGAGATATTACTGAACAGCCATTTCTCTGAAACGTGGCACTGCATTTTGTAGTGACTGATTGACACCTTACTGGTACCATTGTCAATGCTAGCATTTAATTCCATTATGTGCAGATTTTAGTGAAATAAGTGAGCATCAAGGACACCTCAAATCACTGCCTCACTAATTCAATGTGTTTCTTTACTTTTCCATAACAAGATAGTAATGATTTCTCTTCTGGTTAACCTAGTTACTATGTTTACCATTCATAGATTTTGAATTTCCAAAGAGCTTGGAAGCAACAATCTGGATCACCCTAAGTCTACAATGAATGAAATTTAATCTTCCTTTTATGATTGGTAAGGCAGTGCCAGATCCTTGAAGGCACTATATTTAATGCCATCGCTTAACAATGGACTACTAATTTTTGTATGGATTAATCAGTAAAGAATTATATCCTGTTATTAGGAGAGGTGCCTGTTTTTTTGTTTATCTATGTGTGAGTTTTATGTAAGAATATATTTGCTTCATGTTTATTCTTTCTGTGTTTTCTTATTACATCTGTTCACATTATTTAATTTTTTATTTTTTTATCTGCTGTATATAGTTAACATTAGCAGTAATTCAAATGCACTTTGGTTTCTGATGTCTGGGAAGCTGTTGTTGCCTATCTAGATATTAATGGTAAGCAGCCCCAGCTAATTTGAATAATTTTATCCAGCTACCCTAGAAGACAAGACATGAATATATATTGTCAAAAAGACAGTAGGCTAAAACTAACCCTGAGATCCACTGGGAGGTAGATTAACTAACTGAAGGTAAGGAATAGGATCTGTGTGTGTGTGTGTGTGTGTGTGTGTGTGTGTGTGTGTGTGTCTTAAATGGTGAAAAAAGACCCTAAGAAGCATATCATAGGAATCATAAGGCTAAGGAAATAATGTTTTTAAAGGAATTAAGAATAAAAAATATATTGGGGTTTGTACAGATTTTTTAAAAAATCTTTGTAATTTATCTCCTAGTTTTGAGAGCTATGCCCCACCCCCAAAAAAGGTGAGGTGGGGAACAAATCTGCTAAAGGAAAGTGGAATTGCAAAAAATAAAGAATAGAAGGAGAACTGAGAATTGAACACAGAGGGAGACAATTCCATGTTCAAAAGGAAAATAGAAGTTCTGAACTGCAGAGGTCAGTAACTAAAGTTGACTGAATGTTAGCTGAGTTGCAGAAAGCAGGATTTATAGAGAACAGTACCAGTAGTAAGACTTACACCATACACTGAGAGTTCAAGGGAGCAATGGCAGAGAAAGGGACAACAGATGGGAGCATTGTCAGGGGACAATAATCAATAATTCTTAGTGAGAGTGGGGATGAAGAGTGTGGCAAGAGCTTCTGGAAACAGGTAATATGATACATATGATCCCTAGAGGGGAGTACCAGTACAAGTGAACAACCTCCAATCACTGGACCTTTAGATAGGATAGAGTTATAAATCATAAGACTGCAGTTATCTTTGGGAAGAATTGATCACTATTGCCTAATGACATTTTCTATGAGCTTAGATGTCAGTCCTATCTCTTTCCATTAACACATAGTTATAACTGCTCCTGTTTTAAACTTTCTAAACCTGACTGTTTATAAGGAGATCTAGAGATTAGCCTCATTTTGCCTTGTTGGAAGAGAAGTAATATTAGATACTAATGTTTGCAAATCAATTGCATGAGATCACCAAACCAGAAAAGTGATTTCATCACTCTAAGGTAATGATGTCAAACTCAAACAGAAAAGGTGGTCACTAATTCATCCATAAGCCCCAACCCCCGTTAGCTACCTATTGATTTAGTTTTAAACTTCAATGTTACCTATGTTTTACTGTTTTTTTTTTAATTTATTGTGTTCAATATCTCCCAATTACATTTCAGCCTGGTTTGGATCATGTGGGTGATGCTTTTGCCCTAAAGTGTACTTGAGCCCTTTGTTTCCATAGGGAGACCATGTCACAAGAGTTACATAAGCAATAAGAAAACAAGAATTATACGTGTATAACTTGCTTGTATATACCAGCCTTAATGTCAGTCAAAGAGAGCTAAAAAGTGTCCCTGACATTGATGAAGATGAAAGATGTTTTTCTTACTTACCCTCCATAGAGCTACTAAATGAAAATAGTACTATTTTAGGGAGGAAAAAAATCCCTCTAAAATTTTGTGAGGTTGTTTCTCATTCATGCTCAGAGAATCAGTAAATAAATACAAATACTTATTTTATAAGGAATTATAAGTTAATTTATAAGGAAATGAAGAAAATTATAGGACATGTGGTAGAAATAGGATTAGAATAGTAATCCACATTTAGATAACATGTTAAGGTCTGCGAAATTCCTTCCTTAGTGATAGACAGTATATAACAAATAAGGAAACTGAGCCTCAGAGAAATTAAGCAGATTACTCAGTGCTGCACAGTGGAAATTAGCAGAGCTCAGACAAATACCCAATTCCTTCTGACTCCAAATGCAGTGCTTTTTCCTCCCCACTCTATCATGTCAAGGCACCCAAGGACTGCATCCCAAATTTTTCACTCCCTGTTAAGCAAATCAATTAATCAATTTTGACCTCAATTACACATCTGTAAAATGGGTGGGTGTGGGAAGAGTGTCATATTGTACTAAATCCTATTTAATTAATGTCCATTTCAGCTCTTTGAAGTTCTGTGGTTATATTGTATGCTATAGCACACACCCCCAAGCAGTTTTTGAAAGATGGAGCTAAAATGTTAAAAAGGAGATGCCATGTTCATTTTTAACAATACAGTTTCATCAATTCTCTGAAAAAAAGAACTAAAGAAAACCTTATACATAGTGGGTGTTTATTAAATCTTTGTTGAATTTAATAAATTTGAATAATGCTCTATTTTTTCACTAAATATGGTTCCATTTCTTTTTTCATTCCCACCAAAATTCCAATTAAATTCTAACCAAGTTTTGCAAATAGAGTTCTTCCTGAATGTACTTAGAAAGAATACTGGATTTGTAGGCAAATTCAAATTCCAGCTCTCAGACTTAAGATATGATTTTGGTCTGGAGCTAAAGTTTCCTTAGGACTAAAATGAAAAGATTGGATAAAATGACCACTGAAGTCCTTTCCAGTTATAAATTGGTGAAATTTCAAACCAAGCTGGGTTAAATGGCTACAAGTTCTGAATTAGGGCCCAGATTAAAGAAATTTAAAATAATTGACCTATTTTCTGAGAAGATATATTTGTGTACAGATATATGCTAACTGAGAATAGTTAGACTTCACAAATCATATATCACAGTGGAACACTTAATTACTAGCAAACAACAGACTAAATGCCTCATTGACTATAAAAAAAGAAATTGCTTCACTAGAGAAAGATGGCACCATAAAGGGTTTTCTCTAAAAAGGTATTTCTTGTCAAAATATATTGGAACTGTGCAATATTCCTGGAAAGATACAGAGATTTTTTTGTTGTTCAGTCATTTCTGTTGTCTCATTCTTTTTAAGACTATTTGGACTTTTCTTGGTAAAGATATTGAAAGTCTTACCATTTCCTTCTCCAGCTCATTTTACAGAAAGAGAAACTGAGGCAAACAGGTTTAAGTGACTCGCCCAGTGTCACACAGCTAGTGTCTGAGGATAAATTTGAACTCAGGAGTGAGTCTTCCTGACTTCAGGACCAATGTGCCATCTAGCTGCCCCAGAAGACAGAGATAATTTTGTTCTTTAATCCTCTGGTCATTAATAACAAGTAAGATATAAAAGGCAAATATACTCACCCAAAGGGTTCACCATTGCAAAGTACAGGTTAACAAGAAACTCCTTTAGATAATGAGGTCTTCTGGTTGCTCCTGATGACATTGTGCTAATTGCATTGACCCTCCAAAAATTATAGAGCTTCCTAAATGAGAGCCATAATACAGTTAAAATCATTTGACCCAACTATTCAAGTAGAAAAAGCCAAGTAAGTATAAATACCTATTGCCAAGTGATGATGTACAATTGAATGGACAATATGCATTTTGGGCAAACACAAAAAATGGATAACAAGTTGAGTGCACAATTAAACAATAGGAGAAAAGCATATTAGATGGCCATTAGGACATCATGAAAGATTTGTTATGGCCACAAACTTCAACCTAAAGCAAAAATTCATTTTAAAAAAGTTTATATATAATATAATAATAACATTGTCCTGTTTATCTTACCCCTTCTAAACATTGTATGCTTCTTATCCAGTGAGTTTTTTAATTTTCTTGATAATTTAGGGGCAAATCTAGCACTACTCCCTCCTCTATAGAAATATTTCCTTTTAACAAATAAGTAGTAAACAAATAAGTTGTTTTTCTGATTCCACATTTTATGCAAAACACTGTAACTAACTCATTTGAAATATAGGCTTTACTTCTCCTTCCAAAACCTGGCTAATATGTTTTCCTTAATCCATGTGGTTTTCATTATTTGTACTTTTTGACCTCCTTACTCCATCATTCAGATTCCTAACCCTTGAACTCTGAGCTCTGACTGCTAAGCCATCACCTAATTTTTTTTTAATTTTTTTAAATTTTAACCCTTAACTTCTTTTTATTGGCTCCTAGTTAGAAGAGTGGTAAGGGTAGGCAATGGGGGTCAAGTGACTTGCCCAGGGTCACACAGCTGGGAAGTGTCTGAGGCCAGATTTGAACCTAGGACCTCCCATCTCTAGACCTGACTCTCAATCCACTGAGCTACCCAGCTGCCCTGTCACCTAATCTTACCATTGCAACCCTAAAGCCTTCTCCAAACCATGCCACCAAATGTGTTCCCTCTACTCTCAAACTCTTGTTCTTCATTGGTATCATCTTCTACCATTAAAGCATAAACTTTTAAGGTAGGATTTGTCTTTTTTACTTGTATTTGTATCTCTGGCATCTTAGTGCAGTGCTTTACACACAGTAAGCATTTATCAAATATGTTTTCATTCGTTCACTCGTTCTATTTTTCTTTTCAAAAAGACCTCACGTTAAGGGTGTGGTCTATAATTTATGGGTAAGTCTATATTTAGTTTAACATGGTGCATTCTGTCAGGTCCTCATTCCATTTGACAAACTTGGCCTAATTAGATTTTCATTGCACATGACTTCTATACCACTGAGGAGAGAAAAGACC
The DNA here is from genome assembly GCF_016433145.1 of Gracilinanus agilis. Classification (NCBI taxonomy): domain Eukaryota; kingdom Metazoa; phylum Chordata; class Mammalia; order Didelphimorphia; family Didelphidae; genus Gracilinanus; species Gracilinanus agilis. Next base: position 555,016,473 of record NC_058132.1, on the reverse strand, counting down.
TCATTCTTTATTTTTTGTCATAACTAATAAAGTACCAACTATAAAGAATGGGATCTATTCTTTCTTCCATGCCTAAGACACTTCAGAGTAGCAAGTTCTATGCTTGGGGGAGACATACAATTTTTCATGCCCTTGGCTTACCATTTATTACTACAGAAACAGGAATAGGAACAGTAAAAATGAATGTTATTCAGCATTTCCTTTTGAAAGATGACTTTTCTTTTTTAAGAAACAGTTGACATCTTATTCTCTAGAGACTATGCTTGCTGTTCCTATTGGGACTATGGGATTCCAAGACTTTGTAGAGTGCCTAAAATACTACTACTAATAGTAATAATACTAATGCCTTATATGTGTGTTTCACTTTTGACTCTTCAAAGCACTTTCACATCTGAGCCTTCAAGGAACTGTGAGTTCAAGGGTATAGTTATTCCCTCCATGTTTGTAAGTATTGCCTCATTTTGAAATCTCCGAGGAATTTAGATGTAAAGACTCTTTATAGAAAAAGATTATGGAAATAAATATAACAACTGGGCATCTCCCCTCCTGTGGAAGTTCACAATAGCCTTGTTAGGAAGGGCAATTGCTAAATGCCAAATAATTATGAGCTACAGGAGCCCACAATCCCAGTGATCCCCTCAAGAGCAGCATGGGTGCTTCAAGAAAAGACTATCCTGATTTTCAAAGTGAAACTGGAAGAAATGATCAATGGTTCATTTTACAAAACTGAAAGTTCTCTTGAAAGCCTACAGTTAAAAGCTTCAGTTTCCCCTTAATATGATCTTGTCAGGGGGAAGAGGGACTCAGTGACTAGATCTTAATAGAGATACACTCAGAGCCCTAACTGGGAATTCCATCACTCTGGGAAGGGACAGAAACTGCAAGGCATCCCACAGGCAACATGTGTCATCATAGCTTCTCGTCCAAAGTGTACCACATGTTTCAGGTTTCCAGGAATGGAGGCAGTCTACCCTAGTCAAAGGCAGTGGGCGAGAGACTAAATAGTAGCAATACTTTTGGTTAGAGACCTAGTCTAAGGGAAGGTGGGGAGGATATGCTCATTCACCATTTATGGTCCTTCGTGTTTCAAGGTCTTTTACTTGACCCAGTATGACCACCAGAGGGGGTAATTATGCCTCCCTCTTCCATGTCAACATCCTGGGACAAAGCCTCTGTGGCCAAGTATAATTATGGCTTTGGGTCTTATTGCCCTAGGACTAAGGCTATTTGGCCTGACTCGATCATTTTGTGTAGACAATTGATCTATGATAAAGAAAATTTAATTTTTAACATGAGCATATCTCAAATTTATATGTATTTATTACATCTATTTAGAACATGCCTCCAAAAGTAGACAGTCAACCTCTCTCTGAAATATTACATATTCCAAAATAGGAATTATGTATTCAGAGACTGAAGTATACTGATAACTGTGGGGTACACTGTCAGGAGTCAAAATCAGGTCAACTGTTTTCCTTTCTAGCCACAAAATATAGCACAGTCATCATCATAAATTCAGATTCATTTTCATGGGGGAGAGATATTTTGTAGAAATTTAACCACCTAGTTTGACCTAGAAGATAGAGAGATGACTTCAAAACTAGGATGATTTGGATTCAGATCTTGCTTCCACCAGATATCGGTTATGTGACCCTGGGCAGCTCACTTCACCTCTTAGTACCTCAAGCAACTCCCTAAGATTTTAAATTTCAGAGAAGGTGTTGACTTGGAGTTACTTCTATAAATGAAATCACAGGTTTGGTGTCTATCCTACCCATGTAAAGAACTAATATTACATTCTTCTTGACTTTTAAAGATATAGACCAGTATCATCAGGGAATACACAGGATAAAATCCAGGCATTGGAGTAAGGTTTGATTCAATAACCATGTAAGTCTCTGTGTTTCTATGCTTCTTCAATTCATTTATACTTCTTTCCTTGGAACTCTTTTGTTGGTTTGTTTAGCTGTGGGGGCACAGTAAGTATTCAGTGTCCTTCCTTGCCATCCTCTGCCTATTAAGGAAACAACAGTACACACATCTTGGCAAAAGCAAGAGTTGATTGTATCCTAAATTATCTGCCCACTCACTTCCTCATTCCATTTTGGTTTGAGGAGAGAGGTTTTTGACAGAAAATACTTCATTGATTTATTATCAGTGTCTCTGCTGCCATTCTCTAGATGCAGTTTGGAGTGACATGTTGGCAGTTTTTCAGGTTTCTGCCCCAACTATGTCAAAGCTGAAACCAGAGCTAATTTTCCACAAACTTCAATTCACCTTAGTAAACCTAGGAGGGACAATTTGGGAGTGGGGCATTTCAGATAAATTTAGTACCATAATTTATCTATATGGTCACAAAAGCCAAAAGGAAAAGGATAACCCCTCACTTTCTTTTAACTCAATCTAAGCAGAGTTCTTCATTAAGCTTCTCTTTTAATAAATATTTAATAAGGCAAAAAGGTTTGAGTTGAATTCTCTAGCCCCCTCGGGATCCCAGTCTCCTTTACTAGAGCACTGACCAATCTAGGACTCATGGATGGGATCCAAGAACTGAGTGACCAGCAGGACATACCATGGTGTTTAGGCAAGCTCTGACTAAAAGATTTTTGTAGCCATAAAAAGAGATCAAATCTGTATCTCAGAGTCAGAGTCAGAAAACAAAAATTGGAAACAAGAATAAGAGTTAAGGCAAATCTAGATGGTTATTATATCTTTAAATTTTTTATTCTATTTTTAACTTTTCCTAAATTAACAAGTATTTGTTTTCTCTCTTTCTCACCTACTTCTCCTAGAAAAAAAGGGGGGAAATCCTTTCTAAAAAATCTGTTTAATTAAAAAAATTCACATTGGCCCTACCCCTAAATGATTGTCTCATTCTGCATCTTGAATCTTAAAGGTCATCTTTAGCCTCTTTTCCTCTGTTACTTTTTTTTTAAACTCTTAGTTTTAAAGTCTTAGAGTCAATACTAAGTATCAGTTCCAAGGAAGAAAAGTGGTAAGTACTAGGTAATGGGGATTAAGTGACTTGCTCAGGAACACACAGCTAGGAAATGTCTAAGGCAAGATTTGAACCTAGGATCGCCCATCTTCATGCCTGGCTCTCTATCCACTGAGCCAACTAATTCTTCCCCTCCCTCCATTATCTTTTCAGTAACTTGCATTTTTTTCTTCTCCCTCTGCAAGAGAGAAACCAGGTGAAATATCAATTAAATGGAAATAGGTCTTGATCAATGACACATGTAAAATCCAGTGGAATTTCACATTGGCTATGGGAGAGGGGTGGGAAGAGGGAGAAAAAGAACATGAATCATGTGACCATGGAAAGATTTTTTTTTAATCAATTAAAAAAGAAAGAAACTTGGACTAAATGTCTTTGCTTTTGAGCAGGTTCATTATTTTGATTATTAACCAACATTAATTAAGTGCATATACTACATGCATCCTACAAAGATGAACAAAGATACATGCCCCTGAAAACCTTACAGAAAACTAAAGTAAGTTTCTAAGTGGGTGCCATTTGGCATGATCTTCAATGGCTGATAATGTAAGAAAAATTCATGCCCATTCAAGATGGATTGGTTGTATGGCTCCTTACTCTTAAGACTGCTAGTCACAACCTAATTGCTTGACAGGGTCATGTTACTGAAGAGGGTTTTTGCTTTATTGTCCTCCCAGGACCTATTGATTGACTAGCCATTGGCTCAGTCAGAATCACATGAGTTTGTGACTTAAAATAGAGATCCCCTGGCACAAGATATCTGATACTAGAGCTCTTTGGAGGCCAAAGGCTTTGTATTTAGTGCATTTAGATCTTTATCTTACTTAGTTCAGCATATGGTAGGTGGGACACATCATTTGATCTTTTCTTGCTCTTTAGATTATCAAGCACATTATGGGAAGCAAAAATAAAACTGCCATTTTTTTTCTTTAAAGTGATCTCCAGGCTGTCTCATGACACTCAAGATTCTGTTACATGGGACATAGTGCCAACTAATAATCACTTTTCAAATATTGGAGATGTAATTTTTCTCTTTGGTATGCCTTGGCCAAAAATTAGGTTTTATATAACAGAAGGTTATTTCATGAAAGTCTGCTTATCTCTGCATAGAATCCTCTCTGGCATTCATAGATGATAGATTCACACATTACATATTAGACCTCAAAATAATTCCTGTGGCTCAGGATGTACTGACCTACCAAAGAATCTGCCTTTCCTCCAGAAGAAATTCAGGGGGAAAAAAGGAATGGAAACTTTGTTCTTAAGCATTTGTATCACTAGTAGTTACAGCAAGGTGTGAGTGCATTATATATGTTAAAATGTAAATATATATTGTGATATTGAAAAATTTTAAATATACCCTTTATATCAATTTTATTTATAACAATATTTATATGAATGTATATACACGTGTACATAAAAACATATATTTGTGCATGTGTATTTCTCTGTCTGCACTTACCATTCACACTTTTAGGCAAACGACTATAGTAGCATATCATTTGGGCAGTGATTCAATATATTGTTTTTAATGCAGTTCAGGAAGGGGCCTTCAAAGTGACATTTTTTCAAGGAAAATTTCAATTCATTTCAGCATTTATTAAACGCCTACTGTGTGCAGGGCAATGGGTATCCGAGGAGAGTGTGCCAAAAGCTTCCCGTACACTCCAGACTACTTGCAAAGGCAGCAGATGCATGCAGGGATCAGTTACTCAAGACTCCTAATCTAATCACCCATTTCTTTTCTCCCTCTGCATACTGTGCTTGGAAACTTCCCTGTGCCCCAGTATGGTAATAGCTGACCCAGGAAACCGCCAGAAACCAAACCCTTCCCCTTGAAAGCAGCAGGCTCCATATGGTTGCTTCAAGCATGGAGGGCAATCCTGCCAACTCCACCGCAAAGGGACTTTAGAACAGAGCAGCACCATGTCCCTTTAAATGCTAGTCAGTGAGCTGAAGAGAAGAAACTGCCTCTCTGATGAGAGGCAGCTCTATATATTGCTTCTCAGTGTCTGATCTGCAACCTATAGGAAGTTTTGTACAATGGACAGCTCGATAAAAGGCATTAAAAATAAATGTCATCATCAGATGATTAGCTCTGAGAGTCTGCCATCAAAAAGTGATCAAGCTGTCAGTTAGGCTAGAGAAATACATATGCATATTTTAAAATCCTGAGACTAAGAATAACTTTGTGGGAAGAAAACCCGGCATTATTCCACATGTGTGCGAGGGTAACGGAGGCTATGACATAGCATATGAAGTCAATAGTGTAGTTGTTATTATTTATACATGAGTGAAGATTACAAATGCAAGCACTAGCTCAGATCTCTCACCCCCTGGATCTGTGAAACCTGTCACTCAGTCTCCTGCGGTGTGTCTTCCTGTCTCGGAGCCATTGGACCACCTGCTGCCATGACTCTCATCTATTGCATCGCCCGAAGGCCTCGATGATAACAGCATTGATTCCAATGTACATCTAATTACTTCTCATAATCTATTCATTTCACAATAGTGTAGTGAAACATCTGTCACATCATAAACTCTTTAGTATCCTTATCAAACCACCAAAACATACTCTGCTGCCAATTGGCAGCTACCTTGGTTTTCCGTTTATTAATATGATGCAAACATTTCTAGCCTTTTTGGGTGCTTTAGATGAATTTCCCCAACGGCTAGGGAGCAGAACTGGGCAAACTGCAGTTTAAGTGTCTATACATTGCTTATTGAGGGACAAATATGAATGTCATGCAGAAATCAGTAAAAATAGCTTTGTTTCCTTAGAGAATGTCTCCAAATAAAGTCCTTGCATTGATAGCACTGCAATGGATGGTTTCCTTCTCTGGCTCAGTGTGGTTGATTAATTTACTAAAGTAAGCATCTTGGCACTTCTTGCCTTTGAATGAGATATTGTACTGAAATGCCTTTTACCTTGAGAGGATTTACTTTACCTTTGTGTAAATGATGCTTAGTCCTCTTCTTTTTTTCCCTCTATCTCTCTCTATTACTCTCTGTCTGTACCTTTCTCCTTCCTTGTCTTCTTTTCCATTTCCCCATCTGAGAAATCAATAAACAATGCATGTGTTTATAGAATAACTGGCATTTATACAATGATTTCAGAATGGCAAAGTTCTTTATGGACATCATCTAACTTAAATCTCACAACAAACCTCAAAGGTAGGTATATTATTTTCTTAATTTTAAAATTATTATTAATAATAATATTTGGCATTGATAGAACACTTTAAGGTTTACAAAGAGCTTTACACATTATCTCATTTGAGCTTTACAACAGCTCTGGGAAGGAACTTCTTATTATTATTCCCAATTTATAGATGAGGAAACTGAGGCTGACATATATTAAGTGACTTGCCCTCAGGACTTCCTAACTTAGCACTATATCCACCATGTTACTTAACTACTAATGCATCTTAGCAGATTGCCCAACTAGGAAGTGCAAAAGGGAAAAAGCATTTAAACCCAAATTCTTGGCTCCAAGTTAAAATGATGTAAATGGAATAAATAATAAATTATTGTAAGTTTATGAAAGTATCATATAAAAAAGAACCCAGCCTCAAATTTATTATGTTCTCTGAAAAGATCCCTGACATCATAATCATAATTCATATTTGTAAAGGATTTTATTTATAGAATTTCAGTTCATGTTCATAGCAACCCTCTGTAGCAGTATTACTGATGTTATTAGCCCACTTTACAGGTATAGAAAATACATCAGATAGTGTTCTATTTATCATCACAAGGCTAGTTTGCATTTGCAATAGAATTTAAACTCCAATCCCTTCTTATTCCAAATCCATATTCTCTAAAATTATGTAGAAGTAGTCATTCATGTTTTATGTGACTGTTTTTGTTAGGAAAAAGAACCCATTTCTCAGCCTATGTAACTTGGGTTTTGCCAAATGAATTCAGCACAGCCAGTTTTATGGCACAATAACAGATATTCATTTCCTATGGACAACAGAAGTAGCACATCTTCTTTTCATGCCTCCAGTACAGATCACAGGAAATAATTACTGATATTAAATCATTTCCTCCCAAATTCTTGTTTTTATTTCTTAAAAATGCATTAGTTAGGTCTATAGTTTTTGTAACTGGAATCTACCAGAACATAAACTTGTTTCCTGTAAGACATTAGGTAGCCATGAAATGATAATCACTTTTGATCATTATTAACCTAGATTGGATTCACTCCTAATGACCTAGAGATGAAAGACTCTGTATCATATTACAGGTCCCCTAAGACACCTAATCCCTAAGTCCCCACAGGTCAATGCTAAAGGCAAATCAGATGTTTGGCTGCTTCTATTGTCTGTCAGGATTGTGACTAACTAATAGCTGTGGACTACAAAAAAAAATAAAATACATGTATGCAATAGCCTATGTTTTTATGTGTGACCACATATGTACATGTAGATATCTGGTATAGCATATCCACATACAGTTTATATGTCTGATCACCAGAGCCATAAAATCCAGCCAGCTCTCTAGATTACATTACAATGGAATGGAACAGAAGCTTGTTGTCATGGAATAATAGACCCATGGTAATGTTGCCATCTCCAACTTAACAATATTCATCACGCAATTAAAGAGTCCAGTTTATTTTCAACAGGGGCAGCCCTAGGCATTCACTTATACTGTTCCAGTGGATGCCAAAGTAGTTGTCCAATTCTTGAAATTTTGCACTGTAATTTGAAAATATGCCTTCCTGCTATACCTCTCTCTCTCCCTCTCTCCCTCCCTCTGTCTCTCTTTCTCTCTCTTTCTCTCACTCTTTTTCTCTCTCTATTTCTCCTCTCTCTCTTTTTCTCTCTCTTTCCCTCTCTCCTTCCCTTCCTTTCTCCATCTCTCCCCATCTCTACTCCTTCCCTTTCCCTTTATCTCCATACATATGTATATACACATGCATGTACCCATACACACATAGGCAACAAAAGTCACATCCTTTCTGTAAAATGTAGTATTTCATAGATTCATATAATTTTAGGGCTTTAAAATCCATCTAGTTCAACCCCTTTATTTGATAGCTGAGGAACCTGAGCCCTAGTGAGGTTAGGCAACCTCTCCAAGGCCATTGAACTCATTATGGTTGAACTGAGAGTAGAAAAGAGGTCTCCTGATTCTCAGACCAGGACTTTTTTTTTTGTATTTCATGCTGGTAACTTTGAATTCAGAGTATTATAGAATTTAGAGCAGAAAAATATCATATACCCCAAGACTCTCTGTTTACAGGTGAAAAAAACGAGCCCAGAGAGGTTGTATGAATTTCCCAAAGACAAATAGAACTTAAAATAGACCTACGATATGAACCCAAGTTTTCTGACTCAAAAGCCAATGTAATATGCTAATGAGCTATGGTTTAGTACAACTCTTCTGGAAAACAATTTGGAATTGTGTGAGAAAAGTCACCAAACACTTCATGTCTTTTGACCTAGTGATCCCACAAATAAATTTATAACCCAAGGAGAACAAAAGCATAAAGATGTAGACTGAAATATTTCTAATAGCACTTTTTGTGGTTCTCATGAATTGAGGAAATGAGTAAAGAAATTGTGGTACATGAATGTAATAGAATATGTTTGCATCCCATGAAGCAATGGCTATAAGGAATTCTGAGAAATATTGGAAGATATGAACTGATACAAAGTAAAGAAAGCAGAACCACATAAAAATTAAACACAGACTATAATCACATATATAGAATCAACATTAAAAAAAGAGTCAAACTCTGATTCATTGTAATGATCAATCTTGTCCTTGAAAAATTGACTATCAGGGGCAGCTAGGTGGCTCAGAGGATTGAGAGCCAGACCCAGAGAAAGAAGGTCCTGGGTTCAAATCTGACCTTAGACACTTCCTAGCTGTGAGACAGTGGGCAAGTCATTTAATCTCCATTGCCTAGCCCTTTTCTCAATTCTGTCTTACAAACAATACATAGTATTGATTCTAAGATGGAGAGAGAAGGAAAGAGAGAGGAAAGAAGGAAGGAAAGTAGGAAGAAAGGTAGGAAGGAAGGAAGGAAGAGAAGGAAGGAAAATAGACAATCTTTTCTCTATAAAGAGATGGGGGACCACAGGTAACGAAAGTTTCATAAACAATTAGATATGACTATTTCATCAGTCAATTTTCCTTAAATATTTTTCTTTGTTTGTTTTGAGGAAAAAGGTGGTGGAGGAAGGGTCAATTATTAGGAAAATAATTAAGATTTTTAAATTTTTTTAAAAGACATCAAGGGAACTTTAAAAAATATCCATAGTTCTTTCTACTACTATGTTGCTCCTTTATATAATTTGTAGAAGATCCTAAAATATTTTTTATTCTTTTTGACATAAAAAGATGTTTCCTTGAAAAATCTGGTTTTCTAGCATCAGTTTTTAGGAACATCAATCAACAAGTTGTAATTGGAAATTATGGACTCTAAAGTAATAAAATTACTTAGCCTAATCCTTCATTTTTAGATGAGGAAAAGAAGTCTGGAGACCCATTGAGGTGAAATGATTTATCCAAATCTATATAACTGGTGAGTTAAAGAGTGGCCTTGGACTCAGGAAGACATGGATTTGAGTTCTGCCTCAGACACATATTAGCTGGTCAAATTGTTAAACCTTCCATCATGACAGGTGATTTTGTATGACTATTCATTGCAATTGACACTAAATTTTATCACTGAAGGAAGTTTCTTACACTAAACCAGAAGTTTCCTATACGGATGAAATTGTAACTCCAAACCAAAAAAACATATATATATACATATATATATAATAAAATAGCAATAATAATAACAGTTGATAATTATACATTTCTATATCAATAGGTAAGTAGGAAACAAGACAAGGGTTAAAGAACATAGAAAAGCAATCAGAATTCATAGGTTTATTTGGAAGATGAGCTTCCCCTAGCATTCTGAGATCATTTTATAAATGTGGAAATTGAGATCCAAAGAGATTATGTCCTTCTCAAGATCACATAACTAGTAAGAAACAATCAGCATTAGAACCAATGTCCTCTAGCTTCAAATCAATTGTTCTTCCTAATGTGCCATGATGCCTTTCTCACTCTTTAAATAACCCCTTGGATTTTCTTCCTCTATTTACTTTTCTACCTTTAGGCTCTCAAGTTTGACAGTCTACAGTGGATCAGTTCCAACATAGGTCTCATATATAGTAAATATTGTTTTCTCCTGAATTCAGTCACCATTCAATAAACATTTATTAATGGACTACCATTCTACTACTCACTGGAAGTACAAAATTTAGATTGGACCCAGTCTCTGCCGATATGAAATTTACAGTCTAATAAAAAGGTTATTTTATTTATATATGTCTGAAAACAATTAGAATAAAAAGGCTATATACATAGATGAATTCCATAAGACAAGGAGAACAATGAGAAAAAGCGTGTGAAAGTCATAGGGGAAAGACAGATTATTGTACAATACAGATACTGAAGCTCAGTTTGCCAATTCATTCAAATTCATTTGTATTGAGTAGCTTGAAAATGTTATACTACCAGTCTTTTGCTGTATTCTAGATCACTTTTTCATCATTATTGCTGTCCAATCATATCTGACTCTATGTGACCCCATGGAATTTTGTCATGGGATTTTCTTGTCAAATATACTCTTTTGCCATTTCCTTCTCCTGTGTACCCCCATTTTACAGATAAGGAACTGAGGAAAATAGGGGTTAAGCAATTTGTCCAGGGTCATATGGTTGGTAAGTGTCTGAGACCAAATTTGAACACAAATCTTCATGACTCCAGATTCAATGCTCTATCCGCTGAATACCCAATAGCAAAAGCCTAAAGAAACAAGATGACAAATGAAGTTTAGTGCACTATAAGGCCTGATATGAATATACAATCAAAGTTGGCTAAAGAATAATTATTTGGATTATTAATTCATTTTCAGAAGTATCTCTGTAGAGGTTACTATTAGGATGGGATACGAGAGTGAATCTTCAGATTAACTTAGGCACCATGATATCTCCATAGCCAGTGTGAGATGGCTGAGTGAGAATTGGTCTCACTTTAAAGCTATCAATCTCAGCCTGCCTCTTAAATGAACTGCTAAATGCCACCTGACTGACACTATTAAGCTGACAATGAAGTCTCTGCCTTCTGCTCTTCAGGGTCAACTAAATAGACTATTTATAGTTTTTGACAAGGGCATTATTCAACCATGCTGACCGGCTCTGACATTAGGGCTTATTAGAATACAGTGCACAATCTTATTCTATTTGTTTTTGTACTACTCTCCTCAGACATAGATCATCTTTATTTAAGATCAGTCCTACCCTATATAATAATTAGATACAATTCCATGATACCATTATGTCTGGCCATTACTCTTATTTCTCCAGGCTTAATGTTCTCAACTCTTGTGGCCCTTTCTTAAACATCTTTTCAAACCTTTTTGGTCTTCCTCTAAAAAGTTCTAAAATAATAATATCTAAGAATTAGAATTAAAAGGAAAATCAAAGGCCACCTAGTCCAACTTCTCATTTTACAGATGAAGGAACAGATGCTTAAAAAATATTTTCCCTGTTTATATACTCTGCAATACAAACCAAACAGGTCTCCTTGCTATTTCTCACACATGGCACACTATCTCCCATCTTGATACTTTTGTCTGTGTGGTTGTCATTCAGTTATTCATCTGTGTCCAATTCTTCATGACTCCATGGGATATAATGTTCATGGGATTTTTGTGGCAAAGATACTAGAGTGGTTTGCCATTTTCTCCTCCAGTGGATTAAGGCAAAGAGAAATTAAGTGACTTGCCCAGGATAACACAACTAGTAAGCATTTGAGACTGGATTTGAACTCAGGTCTTCCTGACTTTAGGTCAAGCACTCTATCCACTAAGCTTCCTAGCTACCTCTTAGCTTTATCTTCCATTTCAACATCTTTGCCCTAGCAATGCTTTATGCTTGAAATATACTCCTCTTCACCTTTACCTCTTAGAATCCCATTTTTCTTCAAGATTTACCTTATGCTCTACTTTCTGCATGAAGTTATTTTTGTTCTCCTCCAGTTCCAAAGGCCTTCATTCTGAAAATTAACTTGTATTCATTGTGCAACATTCTACATTACTAATTACGGTTGTTTTGTATCCCCAGAACCTAGCACAATACTTGGCACATAATAGATGTTTTATTATTATTTCTTTATTGATGAATAGATTGAAGTGATTTGCTAGTATTGAAATAGGTAGTAAGATATTCACTGGTTGGTGAATGTGGGGTTATGGTGAAAGCATTGGATTTCTCATCAAAGGATCTGGGTCACAATCCTGACTGTCGTTATTCAAATAACTCAATAACCTAGGGTAAATTTCTTCTGCCCTCTGGACCTCAGTTTTTTCCTCTATATAATAAGAGAATTGAACTAGATGGCTTCTAGCCTATTACAGTTCTAGAGCTTATGACTCTAAGTTGAATCACTTTTGAATCCGTATTATCCCTTAAGGTGAATAACTGTCCTGGGAGCCAGAAACCTTACTTTAATACTTATCAGATCATAAATAAAGAGTTTGAGAGATTTAGAGGACTATGGATATTTCTAACTGAATTCCTTATTTTTCAGATGAAGAAACTGAGATCCTGAAAAATTAAGTGACTTGTCTAAGATCACACAAGTACTAATTAGAAGAGTTAGGATTTGATCCAAGGTCCTCTGGATCCCCATTCACCCCACTTCCCACTGTACCACACTGCTTCCTATTCTAGCTGTCCTAGATGTGGCTTTACCACTTATTAAAAAGCTAATCATGGAAAGCTCATTTAATCTCCCTGTGCTCAGCAGTAAAATGGGGATAGCAAAAGCTGCCTTCTTTTAAGGTGCTTTAAAGATGAAATGAAATTATATGAACACAAGTATTCTGAACATAAGGAGTATACTTTACAGATTCCAATTAGTTGGTGATGATGGTGATGATGATGATTAGAAGAAGGAGGGAGAAGAGGGGAAAGATAATGATAATGATGTAAAAGAAAAAAAGTGGCATGAGTGTACTAACTAGAATCCACCAGCCTTGAAACAATAAAAGCAACTCCTTAAAGTTCCTAACTTAAAACCTAGGCAAAGGCTATGGAATGATAGCATCAAAATTTATTTCTATTAGAGCAAAGAAAGACTACTACTAGTGTCATTTTCCTTGAACCTTACTGCCTCTCCCACTGTATATATTGCACAACTGATATGTTTAATTCAATATTAATTTTTTTCTCACTACTGCCTCCCTGTTTCATTGAAGTCTGTGATGCTGTGATTCTTTTAATATCAATTGGGTGTTCACTTCCTGAAGAGCTCAAGGGATTTTAGAAAAGGATATATTATAGGCAAATCATAGGCTCATAGACTTAGAGCTAAAAAGGACCTTAGAAGACATCTAGTCCAACCTCCCCATTTTTGCAGATAAGGAATTTTGACCTCTGAGGTTTTGTCAGACATCTGATACCAATTCCCGCTAAATTCCTTTCACCTTCAGTTTAAAGAGTACGATTAATTCTTCTTATAGACTGCTAAGCTCTGGCAGGCCCCAGGGCTGCTCAGTGAGTTCCCAGAGTATACATATCTGTACATGGTGGCAAAGATCTTAGGATCATTCCACAGAATCTGGGGTAGACCTGGGGCCATTTTATCCATCTTCAGTACAGATTAGTACTCCGGGTCTTGGGAAGCCCAGAAGACCAGATAGGTTCTGAGCATCCCCTCAGAATCTTTACTTGGTTAGACATGGGGTACTCTTTACAAATTTAATACCATCTAAAACTCCAACTCATTGATCAGGCAGTAAGTATTAAATATGTCCTGTAAAATGGGCATTATGATACATTGGTTGATTGGTTGATTGTTGTCCTTCATACCTGAAGAGGACCAATATGACATCACTGGGTGAAATCAGTTCTACAAAAATGAAATAAAAGTTCTCCCATAAAAGGAAATAACATTCTGTTAAGGGAAAACAACATGCACATATATATATATAATAAATTCACATAAATATGTATGTATAGATAGGCAGATATAGATATATAATACTATACAATACGAAATATAGGCAAAATACATGCCAGATATGGAAGAGGGTGCAGTAAAAGCTGTGAATAATAGATAATAGTTCATGTAGAAAGTGGCTCAAGCTCATTTTGGAAAGTGATGGAAGGTGGACATGAAGAAATGTATTCCAGGCATTGGGAAGAGAAGGCCACAAGAATTTATGAAGTGCCTCCTCTGTTTCAGGCACTGTACTAGTATAAACACTTCACAAATATTGTCTCATTTGAGCGACATAACTGTGAGCTAGGCGTTATTGTTTTTTATAATATTTTTTCAACTACATGAGAAAACAATTTTAACCATTTTTAAAAGTTTGAACCCAAGTTCTCACCCTCTTTTCTCTCTCTCTCTTTCTTAGACAGCAAACAACCTGACTTAGATTCTACATGAGTAGTAGTGTAAACATCTTTCTCTATTAGCCATTCTGTGAAAGAGAACTCAAACAAAAGAAAAGTGAAGAAGAAATATGAAATATAATATGTCTCAGTCTCCATTCAGATTCCATTAGTTTTTTCTCTGGAGGCAGATAGTGTTTTACATCATGAATCCTTGAGGACTTGCTTGAATCACTGTATCTCCAATAGCTAAGTCATTCATAAATGTTCATCATATATTACTCATACTGTATACAATGTTCCTCTGGTTCTGCTAACTTCACTTTGTATCATTTCATGTAGATCTTTCCAGGTTTTTCTTAAATCATCCTTCTCATCATTTCTAATAGAACAGTAGTATTCCATTATAATCATATACCACAATTTGTTCAATGATTCCCTAATTGATAGACATCCTCCCCAGTTTCCAATCCCTTGGGTCCTTTTCTCTTTTTAAAAATCTGCTTATAATACTAAAATAGTTAATGAATTGCCCAGGGTCACACATGTCAAGGGAAACATGAACCCGGGTCTTATATATAAATTTTGTATATATTCTGTATATATACATAGTGGACAGAGTGCTGGACTTGGAGTCAGGAAGACATAGAAAACTAAGAAGACCTCAAAACCCCCACCTCATATACTTAACTGCTATGAGATCTTGAGCAAATCTCTTTATGTCTCTTCTCTAGAGTTCTTCATCTAGAAAATGAAAAGGTTGTGGATTAGATGACCCCAAGGTCATTTCCATCACCAAACCTATGTTTTATGACTTTCACTTATCATCTTTCCTTTTAGAATGACATCCCCTTGAGGTCAAGGACTATATAACTTCTGTTTTTGTAGCTCTAGTGCCTCACACATACCAAGGCCTTAATAAATATTTGTTGATTGATTATTGACTGGAAAGGAGAATTAGATTTTGAAGATTTTAAAATGCCAAATAAAAGTTTGTTCTTAATTCTCAAGATCCTTGAGAATTTTTTAATCTTAGCTGAGTTTAGAGTAGAATATTCACACAAGACCTGAAGATCAGAGTATTTCATCTGTATTTCATCCCAAACAGGTATGCATCTAGAGTGACTTAGAAACTTCCTTGAACTTGGAGATGTATCTGAATTTTTCTCCCTCTTAAAGAGTCCTTTATGAACACAGTTTTATAGCTAAAAGGGAATTTAGGTGCCATCCAGTCTAACAAGATTTTAAGATGAGAAACTGAGGCCAAGAGAGATTAAATAGTTTTCCGAGGATCACAAAGCTATTAAGTGTCCGAGGAGGAATTTGAACATAGGTCTTTCTGACTTCAACACTGTATATGTTATATGTATATAAGGAATATATACTGAACGAATTTAGTCATTGAAAGTACCACTGAACATTATAGCAAAAAACAAAATTTGTTAGAATACATATTAATTATTAAATAATTTTTTAAAAATCCAGACCTGTGATGACTTGGCATAGAGAACTCCCCATGAGGCATCTACCTATACCAATACAAATCAGCATTTTTTCTGCAATATATAGTCTTAGCGAGTTACCTGGTCACTGAGAGGTTACGTGATTTGGCCATGGTCATATAATTGATCTATGTTGAGGGTGAAAATTTACCTACCAGTTTTTCCTGGTTCTGAAGCTTGTTCTCTATCTACTAACCCATACTACCCCTCAAAGTATCTAAACAACCAAGTTACAAACTGATTAAAAATTTCCTAAGATTTTCATAAACTGTTAATTTCTTCTAAGCCATTCCAGAATTTATGTAGCTGTCCTGAAATGAAGTTCTACATGGAAATTCCACTTTCCTGGCAGAATAATTTGGGTCGTGTAAATCTTTTTTTCTCCAGCTGTTCTAATCCTGAGCTAAGAATCCCTGTGGCTAGCTTTACTCCAAATGAACAAGTCATGTTGTTGCTAATCTAAGTTGCTAAGCTCCCATCCCAGTCAATATTGCATCTATAATGTTCAAACCCTTAAGTCTAATGAAGCATGGAGCTGCCCCGCATGGGGAGGACTTCGCCACAATTAACAGCTTAATCCTCTGCCTTCAGCTTCACTGGAGCTAAGCCCTAATCATCAGAACTATTATTTTTCCCTCCTCCATTTACCTCTTCACCCTTCAATTATAAGAAACCTAGCCACTATGAGCTAAAAAAGGGCCCTAGAGATTTTAGCAGTACTTTTAGCGAGGCCAACCTCGGTAGTGACCAAATAGGCTTTAAATCAGGTACTTACATGTTGTAATGATGGACCTGGGTCACTGAGATCTCACTATCCCACTACTGATTTTAGAGAAGAATTTGATATGACTTGGAACCATATCCCAAAGGGCTTAGTTCCTAAAGTTCTTCATTTATACATATATATATATACATATATTCACCTTATGAGATGTAAATGCCACAAATCCTCTAAAACATTGTTAATAATGATACTCTGATATATGTTTGTTTTTTTAAATAACATACAAATTTTCACCTTGCAATTCAATTAGTCCTAATCCAAGAGGAAACAGAGTGGCATTATGGGAATTTTTGGGACATCAAATCTAGAGGAAATCCGAGGACCTGGGTTCAAATTCCAATTCTTTTACTACTGGTGTGGTATTAGGTAAATCCTTTAATCTCTCTGGATCTCAGTTTAGCTATCTGGAAAATGAGAGGGTCAGACTAGGTGATCGCTGAGGTTCTTTCTAGCTCCATGATTCTGTTATCCTATATAACCTCCAGCAAGGTGAGTTGGAGGGACCTGTAATGGAAGTGATAAGTCAGTCCTCACATCTATATCAAGCCTTTATATGGCTCTCTATAGTTTAACATGGCCAGTCCAAAGAATAGTCCCTTGAAATTTGGGGGGGCCACCAAAGCTTCTTGCCTAGAGCTATAATAGGAGGATTTGCCTCTTTCTAAGAAAATAATAGTATAACAACAGAGATAAGAATTAACTCTACAGCCCAATCTAGGCTGATTATGAAAAGTCTGGTCCCATCTGCAGTCCTTTCATAAGTCCTACAGAGCTGTGATTTCGAAATAAAAAGCATTAAGAAAACCCTCTTTAGGATCCATTACATGGAAAGACTCAGCCACCCTCAATCTAACGGGATCTGATGACTAGAATTCCTCATTTGCAGTATTTGTGTGAGTCTGTTGTTTCCTTTTAAAGCCAATACACCATGCATGATAACACATGTAAAACCTATATCGAATTTCTTACTGTCTCAGGGAGGGAAGAGAGGAGAAAGAGGAAGTGAGGGAGAGAATTTGCTACTCCAAATGTAAGAAAATGAACATTAAATTTTTTTCTACATTTAAATAAGGGAAAATGTTATTAATTCTAAAAAAAAAAAGAAAGCAATATTCTGGAGTTCAGGTTCAAAAGTGATGGTGCTAGTTTTTCACTTCCCCATGAAATTGGAGTGAAAAGCTTTACAAGTCACAGTTGAGTCATGTGCCTCTTTATGGAAATGGAAGAATTCAGTGATAGGTCCTGATTTAGTTGCTTTTTTTCAGCTGATAGTGGCTGTCAAGAGATAAACACAGCTTAGTCCATAGACTCATCTGAATGTGTATTCTGAAGCTGTAAATATAGCAAGAGTTCTTATGAATTCTTGTGAATTTCTTGAGTTCTTAAAAATATTTTGATAGCTACATTTCAGTGTAGTTCATTTCCTTTGCAATAATATGCATTTTATTTTGTGTTTAAAAATATCCTGAGAAGGAATCCATAGGCTTTACCAGATTCTGTCAAAGGGGCCTATGATTTATAAGAAGTGAAGAACCTCTGCCTGAGGGAGCAACTGGGTAAATCTGGAACCTTGAAATGATTTTCCTACATGACTTTTATTCAAGAGGAATGAGTCCCATCTTCCCATCCCTAATAACTAGGATTAAACGTATGCTGTATAGTCTAGAAAAATTATAAAAAAGCCCAGAATGGAAATGGTCAGATACGAATGGAACTAGGTAGGGCCAAACAATGATGGAAAGTCCCCATTGTAGTCACTGTCTATCACAAGGAAGAGCTAAGGTTATGGACATTTATGGAACATGCATTCCTCTATATGGATGGAGCATAGGATAGTTTCTTTTCCTTTGTAAGAAGGTACTAATCTAATACCTTCTGGCAAGAAGAGAATCTGGAGCAAGGTAAATCTTTTTCTTCGGACTCAAGAATTTGCAGACCTGGGCTTGAATTCTGGATGAGACACAAGCTGTATAAACCTTGATCCTAAAGTTCTTCATCAGTAAAATGGGAATGACAATTCTTATACTGATACCTAACAAGGAAGATAACAAGGAAGATATATATTTAAAGCATGTTACTACTAATTAATATCATTATACTGTGATGTTATTTCATAGATACTAATGTATCTGTGAAATAATTAATTAAAGAATGATTTCCTCTCTCTTCCACTCCATTACTAAAAGTATAAATGACTCTCTAGTAGAGCTAAGTGGTGAAGTAGATAGAACACTGGATTTGATTCAGGAAGACCTAAGTTCAAATATAGACCTAGCATTTACTAGAGTAGGACATTGGGCAAGTCATTTAATGTCTCTCCATCTCAGTTTCCTCATCTGTAAAATGGGGATAATAATAGCACCTACCTCCCAGGGTTGTGAAGTTAAAATGAGATAACATTTATAAAGTGTTTTACAAATCTTAAAACAATATATAAATATTAGCTAGCTATTACTAGGGGTGTATAATGACTGTTGATAATTGACAACGGAAAATTGTAGGAAAACAAGAATTTTTAGTCAATACATTCCTTAACATGAAGCAGGTAATAGAAAGAGGTAGTGTAATCATTGGATAAAGCATTGGATAAGGAGTTAGAAAGCTTAGATATTCTTTATCTTGCCATTGTCCCGTATGTGATTTAATTGGGCCAAGTCTCTGGAATGGGAGATGGTAATACTGGTATTAATCCAAACAGAATTAAATGCCTAACCAAAAGTCTAGATCAAATGAACACACCCTTTGGGAGTGAATTTGGTGTTGTCTCACACATCAAAATGAGCAGTTCTCTGATAACAAAAAAAAAGTGAATACGAGTTGTCAGATATTGACATGGGAGAGAACCGCTCATGGTTTCTCTGAATCTCCTTTTGGTAAGTAGATCTTGACCTTACAAATCTTTGTCCATCTAACGTACAGTTATTACACAGACATGTTATAACAATGGCTTGACATTTGGTAATAAAAGTATCATTATGACGGACTCAGTATTAAAAGCACATCAATCAATCGATAACCTTTTTATTAAGAGCCTACTACTACAAGCTAGGTACAAATCTAAAATCTATGTCTATAAAGACAAAAATAATACTTACCCTCAAAGAGCCTGCATTCTAGAGGGGGAGATAACATGTACATATATAAGTTGATGTCATATCTAGCAATTTCTACCAAACTAGCTACCTTCAGTTCAGTGTTTACTGTCATGACAAGTAGATGAAATTGAACAATTTGTGATTTATTCATATGATCCTGTTATATAGGATCATAATGTAGATATGATAATATCTATTATCATAGGAAATAAAATTGATGCAAAATGTGGCATTGTATGGATAGAGAATCATATAATCTTGGTGTCAGAAGAGATGTGAGAGAAAATCTACTCTAATGATGTCTTTAATTTTCTACTTTATTAATTTTTTTCCATTTTGGTACCCTATCCACATTTCATAATTCCTCAGAAAAATTCTGCCAAAAGTCAGCATTATACGGATACACACATATTAAATATGTTAAATTAAATTATGAACAAAAGAAGTACATATCTCCATTGCAACTATTCAACAAAATTTGTATAGGCATTATACCATGAACAGATCTTTCCTATGTCAAAATTTAATATATTATTTAATTTATATACCTATATATATTCATATATACATATGTGTGTGTGTTTAAAGTAATTGTGTGTACATTTGAAATAATTCTGGAGATAGACCTAGTCAAAACTTTTGTTTTACAAATGAACACATGGAATATAGCTCCCAAATTTGCCCTCTGAAAGGTATTTACATACACATTTTCCCTGAGATACACTTTTTTCAACCTAGAGGTTTACCAACAATACAATTTACCAACACAACATTTGTGTCTTGATGCACTGAGACCTAGTTCTGACTGAATGAGGCTTTTATTAAGTGGACTGAGAGGGTGTCATAGTCAAGATATTTGCACACTACATTAATTTGGGAGCAAGAGGTTCTGTGCAACATAACCAGGGTGAACAGCAATTTCCACTTTAACTGAATAAAATATTTTCATGTTTTATCACACTAGTTTGCAACCACAAAAGCTTTACCTACTTTTTAAGAGTAGCTGTGAACTGTCAGGGTGCATTATTGGGAATGAAGTGTGACAGCTCTAAGCTTAAAAGTAAAATACATTTTATTGTTTAAAAGCATTTCTTCACTCTCCCTCCTCAATCCCTTTTCCCACCATTCCTTCTGTTTCCGCAAATGAATATCAGTTTCCTGACTTGCTCAATGAGCATTCTAAAAGGTCTTGATGAGAACAAAAATATACTAGATAGGGAAAAGTCCCAAAGATGGCATTGGCTTTTTTCTGCCCAGGAAAGGGATTCATGGGTTCATGGGATGATGCTTTTTTTTTTTTTTATTGTGTGAAATTAATTCAATCCAATTCCACAAGCATTTAGTGATG
Organism: Gracilinanus agilis; assembly: GCF_016433145.1. Taxonomy (NCBI): domain Eukaryota; kingdom Metazoa; phylum Chordata; class Mammalia; order Didelphimorphia; family Didelphidae; genus Gracilinanus; species Gracilinanus agilis. Next base: position 554,995,332 of record NC_058132.1, on the reverse strand, counting down.
TAAGGTACCAGAGGCATTGGATACGAAGAATGAAAGTATTAGCAAGTAATCTTGTCATTCTATCCATCTTAGCAGAAGTTGACATAATTGTTTCCAGTACTAAATGTGTCACACACACACACACACACGTGCACATGGCTCAGTGCTGAAAACTCTCTTTAAGGAGTTCTCTATTGTGCAACAACAAGGAATGCCATATTCCAAAGTAATTTCTTAATCAGCTCCTACTCTCTTGCTCCCTCTAGTCTCCTTATCATGGATTCTAATGATTCTTCTCATGTATGTCTGAAATCCTTTACAAAGAAAACCTTTTTTAATAGAATATGTATTTATCTTAATTTTTTGTGTGTGGGGTTACATATCAACCAACTATTTTGTAAAATATACTCATCATAAATATATTAAGAAATTCTGAAAGTGAAGATTTTTCTGGCAAGTGCGTTTTGTTTTGTCTTGTCTTCTTTTCCAGGAGTTCCATGCCACTTTCTTCTTGCCTCAATGTCAGTATGATTTAAGGGCTCCAGGATTACATTCGGGGCATACACTGCAGACAAGAGCAGAGTGAAAATTTTAAAAAATGAACAAATGAAAATCTTTTGTTGTTAATGACATTCTATAATGGAAGCCTAATCTCCTACTGTATGTTATCATCTGGCAAACTAGTTACACATTTAATAAGGTTTTGCTGTATAAATTATAAATGAAATAAACAATTCTGTCACCATGGTGTGCAATGAATACACCACATGTTATATGTAAATATATTAGTCATTTGCCTTTTGTTTATGTGTCACTGAAATCCATTTTCTTTATGGTGTATATACTATTCCCTATGGGTTCTAACCGAAGTCGTTGCAACTCTACACATACCCGGCCTTTTAAAGTGGAATTAAGTTGTTATTGTCCTTTTCATGCCCAGTTTTAATAACACCTGCTTTTGTGCCAGTTTCATTTACTGCTGCAAATTCTAATTCAACAGAGAACAACAACAACCACCACCACCAACAACAACAGCAAAAAAAAAACCCAACCACCCTAACGGCAATGTGACTACCAGAAAGGAACTGGGTGATATATTGCCACAATACAGAAAACATATTGAAGCAATTTTTATTCTCATTATTTTTTCCCAAAATTAAAATACAGCCCATAAAGCAAGCGCACATATTTTCACCCCCACCAAACCTTCCTTTCTTTAATGAGATAATCTGTTTTTTAAAGAGTGAACAGTTCAGTCTTCCTTTCAAGTGGTGGCATTTTTATTTTACACAGAGACTTATAAATGCAAGAAGGATGCAAATGGGGGGCCCTTTCAATGGCAAACCACAGTGTGACCGCCGTGGACGGGTTCAGGACAAAAGCATCGACTGCTTCAGGAAAATGATGGCTGGGGTATCTACATTCCAATCAATAATCTGGCGTGTGGAGGTCAATCACTGCATGGCCACGTTCAGTTCCAGCCAGTCAAGGATTATTAGTTTGACACCCAGGGGCAATCTCATTCTGCCGCAGAGAGTTTAGAGGCAGACAGTGTTGGGTATCTTCAAACCCTAATGGAAGAAGCCACATTAGGCAACTCAAAAATCTAACCATTTATAATAATGGCCACATCAGACAGATGTTTTCTGAGTGGCTCAGTATTTATCAGGAGTGTCATTCACTCCTTTTCTCCAGGCTGAGCGATTCTTCTCCCTTGAAGTTGTCTCAAAGGTCAATTATGTCTTTATTCTAAGAGATTCCTAAAGGCTATTAGCTCCCCACCCCACCTATCGCTTCCCAACCCTGTTAGTTCCTGTTTTGCTTTATTTTGTTTGGGGAAGAAAGGGGAGCAAAGCAGAATGCTCAAGTATTGGATTACTTGCAATGACTTCTATCTATGGGTCTCTTTTTTTTTTATTCTCTCCTCCTGGCAAAGACAGAGGTTAGCCGTGTGATCAGCAAAGTCATCTCCGGGCCCCCCAAGACTGCAGAGAGGGCAATAGAATTAACATAGGACATGGTCTTTCTATTGCATGTATCTGTTCTGTATCTGTAGCCCATATCCTCACTAATGCACTTAGACACTTGGAGGCTGATTCCCAGACAGCAGCTAATGGAAAAGGGATTGGTGGGAAAAGAGATCGAGCGGAGTGTATGGAACAGGATTCTGTCTAGCATATATTTCACTGGCAATGTTTTACTGTTTCTCCTAGATGGCATGCCATAGAGTATAATAAATTTCAGTTTGTTTATATTCTGTGTCTGTATTTGCACTTTGGTGATTATGTTTGAATTCATGCAAGATCTTTTTTTTTAAGAACTTGAGCATAATCTTCTCATTAATCCTGTCCTATTTGTCTGTTATTAATAGGCCACTGTACAATGTATTCTGCTGCAAAACTCCACCAGGCATGACTAATTCAGATAATTAATTTGCTAGAACATTAACACCATCAAATGAGCCTGCTAAACCGGTAAATTTAAAGTAAATTAAACTTAATTTGCAGGTTATTGCAATTAAGTCTGCCTTGTCTTTCTGAGGGATTTCAACATCCTCAGTATTTAAGAGGCAATCATAATGCATGCAAGTGGGCGGGCTTTTTGGCTAATTAACACGAGAGTCTAATCTGCTTTTCAATTAGGGTAGATGTTTATAATGTGCTGGTGACAGTGTTGCAATTCAGTACAGCATAACAGGAGTGCATGGCATAATTATAGCTGAAAAGGAAAGCTCATGCCGGGCCTGTTTAGGGGTTAATGAGACATTGGCAGCTTCCAGCTGAGGAGATCGAGCTAGTTTAGTGTAGCTTCAAGAGGAAACCACCCATAGGGGTTTCCTTTGAAGTGTCAAAAGGTCCCCTTGTTCTGGGTGGCTTATGTTTCATTTGTCTGAGTGGCATATCAAAAATGGATGAGCTGCCAGCAGCAGTCCTCATGACATTAATTCACCAATTGTGTTTCTAATAGTTTCATCCTTAAATAAATTTAGGTGATGAGAATGGCCAGGGAAACCGAGGTTCTGAAAACAATGAGCAGGGCGCCACAGTTCGAAGGGAGTGTATACAGGCGAGGCCAGTGCCCAGGCAGCAAATGTTAATGATGCTGATGACCTACACTGTGGGTTATTAGCAGGGGGAAGACAAAGAAGTATTGTGCTGGTGTCCTCTGCAGAGCAATATTCACTCGAAACAGTGATAAAGACATGGCATTCATCAGTGCTCTGCTTACATTTACTTGGAAAACATAATGTGCAGGAAAGGGACCCTCGTGCCCAAGGTTCGAAATGCTATGCTTCTGATAGACAGCCACGAACCTCAATAGCCGCCTTCCCAAATGAGCCACGTGGAGCCCAGGAGTCTTGGACTTGAGGGAAGTGGCAACCAAGACGAGAGAAATGAACTTGGCAGAAGCCACAGAGTTTATTTTGGTAGTTCTATGGATCTACACTCTCGATGGTGAGCAGACACCGACCACTGGAGCTGTTCACTACGGTTCTACTTCTTCTCATCCTCTATGGTTCTTATTCATATCTTTTCAGAAATTCTTCATAAAGGAGCTACAGGAGAGTCTGGAGCCTTCCTTTAGTTCCTTTAATATTGGGGGATCTTAGGGACCCAGGCTCTGAATGAATGAATGAATGAATGAATGAATGAATGAATGCAAAAAGCATTTACTAAGTCCATATTTTGCATCAAGCCTCAAAAATTAGATAGTTTTTTCCAGCATGGAACTGATATTCTTGTAAGGAGAGAAAACACTGATAATGTAGAGTGGTCAAAAGTGAGCAGTGCTTCCTCTGAAGCAACTTATAATCTAGTATAGTGATGGGCAACTACTGCCATGGGGCCAGATGTGGCCCCCTGAAATGCTCTATTAGACCGTGGGACATTATTCGTGATCTGACTAATACAATGAGTAGGATACAATACAATGAAACTTCGAAAGAGTTGCCTTAGAAACAGACTGACAGATGAGCATTTCCTTTCCTTTGGCTCCCTCTTTAAAAAGTTTGCCCGTCACTGGTCTAGTATGTGAAAAAAAAAAAAAAACAGATGGAAAGAATCTGAATCAGAGAGGGAAGTTTGGGTCTAGGGAGTCACAGAGAACATGATTTGATCCATAAGGCAGCTAATTGGTGCTCCATTTCCAGAAGCATTAATGGTATTGATTTGATTCCTGTCCCCAGAGTAAAAGGTGGAAAGTGAGGACTGAGTCATGGTATGCCACTGGTGGCAGGGCAGATAGATGGCGAAGGTAGTCTGAGTGAATGACTGGATAATGGCTTTTAATTTACTTCTGGTCTGTATCATGGCTGTTAATATGCTTCAGTCTACTTCTACCTACCACGTATTATTTCACTGCCCCTGGAGTTATATTCCTTTTGTCTCTTTAAATAGTGTGATGTCCTAATGATTCACAACTTTAGGGCATCACAAGGTGAGTGAATATTGTGAATATAGGTAGGTTTTTGTGCATTGGTTTTGTTTTAGATCAGCTTCTGTATCATGAAACACTTTGGGTGGATCTTTCAAAGTGTTACATAATTTCTCACATACAATCCAACCAATTCTCTTTCTGAGCAATTGAGACCTAACATATGAATTGTTATGTGTGTACTGAGTGTATATATTATTTAAAAAAAAACCCTTGCCTTCCATTTTAGAATCAGTACTATGTATTAGTTTTAAGGCAAAAGAATGGTGAGGGCTAAGCAATGGGGTTTAAGTAACTTGCTCAAGATTGCACAACTGGAAAGTGCCTGAGGTCAGATTTGAACCCAGGACATCCTATCTCTAGGCTTGGCTCTCAATCCACTGAGCCACCTAGCTTCCCCCCTCTCCCTGGTATGTATATATTCTGATATATTTTCTCAAAAGTTTTTCAAACTGCATGGGATAATCTAAACGATATACATTTTCATCTACTATTTTTTAACATTTATTAATATTTATTTTTTGAAAAGTTAACATGGTTACATATTTCATGCTCTTACTTTCCCCTTCACCCCCCGACTACACCCTCCCCCCCATGGCAGATGTGTATTTCCACTGGTTTTAACATGTGTCATTGATCAAGACCTATTTCCAAATTGTTGATAGTTGCATTGGTGTGGTAGTTTCGAGTCTACATCCCCAATCGTGTCTGCCTCAACCCATGTGTTCAATTAGTTGTTTTTCTTCTGCTTCCACTCCTGTAGTACTTCCCCTGAATGTGGGTAGCGTTCTTTTCCATAAATCTCTCAGAATTGTCCTGGGTCATTGCATTGCTGCTAGTACAGAAGTCCATTACATTCTATTT
>NC_058132.1:554838831-554990040 GCF_016433145.1 Gracilinanus agilis | reverse complement strand
CAATAATATTCCATCACTAGCATATACCACAATTTGTTCAGCCATTCCCCAATTGAAGGGCATACCCTTGCTTTCCAGTTTTTTGCCACCACAAAGAGCGCTGCTATAAATATTTTTGTACAAGTCTGTTTATCTATGATCTCTTTGGGGTACAAACCCAGCAATGGTATGGCTGGATCAAAGGGCAGGCATTCTTTTATAGCCCTTTGAGCATGGTTCCAAATTGCCAGCCAGAATGGTTGGATCAGTTCACAACTCCACCAACAATGCATTAATGTCCCAGTTTTGCCACATCCCCTCCAGCATTCATTACTCTCCCCTTCTTACATTTTAGCCAATCTGCTAGGTGTGAGGTGATCTTTCCAAACAATTAAAACTAGATCTAAACAATTGGAAAAATATTGATTTCTCATGGGTAGGACAAGCTAACATAATAAAAATGACCATTCTACCCATTTAATTTACCTATTTAGCGCCATACCTATCAAACTGCCAAAAAACTTTTTTACTGAATTAGAAAAATCTATAATAAAGTTCATTTGGAATAACAAAAGATCAAGAATATCAAGGGAAATAATGAAAAAAATGTGAAGGAAGGGGGCCTAGCAGTACCAGATATTAAACTGTACTATAAAGCAGCGGTCATCAAAACAGTATGGTACTGGCTAAGAGACAGAAGGGAGGATCATTGGAATAGACTTGGGGTAAGTGACATAAGCAAGACAGGGTTTGATAAACCCAAAGAGCTCAACTTTGGGGACAAAAATCCACTATTTGGCAAAAACTGCTGGGAAATTTGGAAAACAATATGGGAGAGAATAGGTTTAGATCAATATCTCACACTCTACATGGAGATAAATTCAGAATGGGTGAATGACTTGAATATAAAGAGGGAAACTATAAATAAGTTAAGTGAACACAGAATAGTATACTTGTCAGATCTCTGGGAAAGAAAAGATTTTAAAACCAAACAAGAATTAGAGAAAATTACAAAATGTAAAATAAATGATTTTGATTATATCAAACTAAAAAGCTTTTGTACAAACAAAAACAATGTAGTCAAAATCAGAAGGGAAGCAATGGATTGGGAAAAAATCTCCATAACAAAAAGTTCTGACAGGGATCTAATTACTCAAATATACAAGGAGTTAAACCAATTGTATAAAAAATCAAGCCATTCCCCAATTGATAAATGGGCAAGAGACATGAATAGGCAATTTTCAGATAAAGAAATCAAAAGTATAAATAAGCACATGAGAAAGTGTTCTAAATCTCTAATAATTACAGAAATGCAAATCAAAACATCTTTTTAAGGAACTATGAGCCAATCTCTTTCAAATGACTACGACTCTCAATAAGAAGTCTACTTAGTATCCCAGGGTTCAATGTAATTAATACAACACCATCTACGAACAGAAGTATCTGAAGAACTAACTTGACATCATTGGGGTATCCATCTTCTATCTGGAGTCCCATCAGGAGTTGATCTTCTAGTAGAGAGAGAGACAACACATGTAAGGAGACTGGTCAAAAGTGAGGTGATGAATCCCCTGAAGCAGCTGACATTCTAGTAGAAGAAACACATATGAAGTGTTTTAGCCAAGAATGAACACTGTGACCTTCCTGGATCACCAAAGGTTACCAAATGTCTCTTTGTTTTAAGCCCAATATTCAAGTGATCCCTGAATAATATTCATCTACAGAGTTGCATGTAGCATAGGATTTATATGGTTTCTAGCATATATGTGGGAGATAAATTGAGTAAAGCTATCCAGGCTAAATTTTGTTCTACAGGAAGTCAAATAATGCCTTTATTTTTTTTTTGAAGATTAACAAATAATTGACACAGCAAGGTCTTCAGTTATTTATGACTATGAAGATGTTTTCCGTTCTATGAAATTTCCTGGAAAAACCTATCTGTTCCCTTCTCATGTTTTTATCAATTGTCATTTCAATGGATATCATAAGCCATTCTTATGGAGAACCTTTACACATGGGGAAAAAGTACCTGAATATATTTGTTAATTACTTTTGGAGTTCTTTTAGGGAATGATTTTTTTCTTCCCTTTTATATTCCACATCATATTTTCCAACATCTTTTCAACTGTTCTTCTTTTTACTTCTCTTTTGTCACTAAGTATAAAGGTGAATGTTACCTTAGAGTGTCCTATAGAGCTCTTCACCAAATTTCCCTACTTTTTCATTCCTCCAATATTCTGATATGTAAACTACAACTATTTTCTTGATTATCTGTTTCCTTATGCTCACTGGGAGCATTCAAAACATCAAGTTCGATTCTTGATGACTTTGGGAATATGGTAAAATCAGTTTTGTAATTTCCATTACTTATCTGAGTATGATCTATGAGTTGTCTTTCTTTTAAGGTTCCATTTTTCTTTTGTTTTCTCATTTCCTTTAAGGAGAAATTATTGAGAAGAAATGTGACTCGGTTTCTCTAATAATTTGTCACCCCACACTGGACATTGGATGAAAGTCACAAAATCAAGATTAATAATAATAAAAGAAAAATGGAAAAAAGAAAAAAATCACACATTTGGGAGTAGTAATAAGTAATTTAAGAACTATTAGTCTAAAAACTAATGGAATTTTAGGACACTTTGCCTCATTTTCTATCATTCTATCTGCTCAGGACTAAATCCTATTTTGTATTTTTATTTTTTCATAGGTTTCCCCATGGTCAATAAATATTACACTGTGTGGTCAACTTTCTGATGAACAGAATCTCTACACTTAGCTAGACTGGTCTTTGGCTAGAAAGAAGTCTGTAGGCAAACTCTTATTTCTCTTTATACTTGGTAAAACCTACCCAAATTTACATTCTTCTGACAAAACCTTGGAGAATCTAAGGTCAGCTGTATACCATAATGAAGCACTAGAATAGACCTTTTTGCAGTGATGTAGAGTGTATAGTTTACAGAGTTATAATGTGAATAGTTCTGATTATTACTAAGCAAACATTGATATTTTGAATTCATATTCTTTAGTGCAAATATGAATTAAATCACTAATTTTGAATTTTTGGTACATTTTAGAATAAAAGATAAAGTATCTTTTCAGTATTATCAAAATACTTCAAGAGCAGTAGTACAGGAAGATAACTATCTCTATTCACCAATCTCTGTGGAAAATTGCTATAAATGAAACTTGAAAAGATTAATCTCAACTTAACTCTTATACTTTCCAAAAATATTCATTTATGTTGAATCTTTTCCCAGTGATGCTTTGGTAGAGTAATAAGGGATAAGGGGTGTGACTATAGTTATCATCTTATACATATTGTGTTGCTGCTCATCCTTCAGTTTTGAAGAGGATCATGATATCACAGATTAATTTCTTGACTTGGGCTTGAATTGAATTGAAGTGAGGCAGAATTGCATGAAGTCATTAGCTTCACTTTCCATTGCAGAGTCATTGAAGTCCAGTGGCAAGACAAAAGTCAAGACAACTAGCAATGCCTGGGATGTATGGGGTGTTCAGGGAATACTAACACCTCTGCTGTAAGGGGTTGCTTAGCCATAAGGGCTTCTTGTCCACCTTTGGTGTCTACCTTTTACCCAACTCTCACCTGTGACTCCAAAAAGCTAGAGAATTCACAGCCTAGTAATTGCTGGGCATGTTATATTTTCCAAATAGAACATGAGTTCTATTAGGGAAAGAGCTATCAATTTTTTTTGTCTCTGAATCCCTAGATTGGTGAGCATAGTGGGCATTTAATATTACTTATTGAAATTAAATGGAATTTTCACTCTCTTGTTTTCATCTTATTACCAAACTAGAATCTCTAATAGACCTTTGTAATATGTTCAGGAATAGTATCTGTCATAGAATGCATACCATGGCATAACTTAAGCAGAAATCTAATCACTTGATACCCTCCAGCTGAATATATTTTTTTATATGGAAGATAAGAAGTTAAGGGGCAGCTAAGTGACTTAGTCTTAGGGGATAGAAAGCCAGGGATGGAGATGGGAGTTCCAGGGTTCAAAAATGGATTCAGAAACTTCCTAGATGTGTAAACCCAGGCAAGCCACTTAACCCCAACTGCCTAGTCCTTACTGCTCTTCTGCCTTGGAACCTATACTTAATATTGATTCTAAGACAGAAGGTAAGGACTGACAAAAAAAAGAAAGCAAGTTAGAAAGGTCAGTAATGAAACCAGTTACTTTTCTATCCTGCTTCTTGATGGCATCTAGGTAAATCTTTGGCCCTAGAGTCAGGAAGACCAAGTTCTGAGTTAAAATCCACCCTCTGACACTTACAATGTAACACTGGGCAAGTCATAACTTCTGTCTGCCTCAGTTTCCTCAATTGTAAAATAACACTTCCTAGAGTTTTTGTGAGGACAAAATAAACTCAAATTTGTAAAGCACTTAACACAGTGGCTAACACATAGTACAGGTTAGGTGTTTATTATTATTTGTATTTTTATTAATTTAGGCCTTCATTATTGAATGTTTGTTTCCTTCCTTCAATGGGAAGAACTACATTTTTAGAATTACACTTTAACCGCCTTCATCTTCTACTACTCATATATGCTGGCCTAATTGCATATCCTCCAAGACATCACACCTTTCACCAGCCTTCTCCCATACCTAGAATACTTTTTCTTTTTACTTTCACCACCTGGCTTCTCTCAGCCCAAATTCCATCTTCTGCAAGATGACATTCTTTGTGGGCATCCTATGCTCCTTCCTTCCCCTACCCCCGCTGCTAGTGCTCTTCCTCTGAAATGTCCTTCCACTCATACTCTACTTATCTTGATGTATATAGTTATTTGCATGTTGTCATCCCCATTAGAATATGAGCTTGTTCAAGGCAAATATCATTTTTTTTGTCTACCAAGACTTTAGCCTAGTGTCTGGCACAGGGTAAATGCTTAATAAATTCTCCGAATGAACATACAACCTATAACCATAAGTAATGTACCAATTCAGAATAAATGGTTAACTTCTTCAACAGACCTTTACAAAACTGGAATAAGACCTCCCAGATTTGAAAACTTGAAATCAATATATAAGTAATAGCTTTATGGAGAGCTTATTATCAACAAAATATTGTTTGAAGCTCTGGGGAAAGCACTTAAAAAGATAAAACTGTTTTCAAAATTTTACATTCTAATTGGGGGAAAGTATATAGAAAGAATAGGATTCTGATGTTAATAACTCTGTTTATATACTTTGAAAGATAATTGATATCTCTAGGATTAGTCTATCCCTGAATCTTAAGGGTACAAGTTAGTATAAGAGTACAACTCTTCATCAAGTGCTCTTAACTTTTTGGGTGTCATGAACCCTTCTGGCAATTTGGCAAAGCCTATAGACTTCTTCTATATAACATTTTTAAATGTATAAAATAAATTACACAAGTATTTAATGTAATTATTAAAATATTAAGCAAAAAAGGTTATAAATCCCAGGTTAAGAACTCTTGCTCTGCATTCTAGTAGTCAGTAAATCAGTGAACAGGAATTTCTAAAGTGCTTACTATATTCCAGGTATTGTGCTAGGTTCTGAGAAAACAAAGAAAGGCAAAAATACTATCCTTAACTTTCAAAAATAAATGATATAGGGGGCAGCTGGGTAGCTCAGTGGATTGAGAGCCATGCCTAGAGACGGGAGGTCCTAGGTTCAAATCCGACCTCAGCCACTTCCCAGCTGTGTGACCCTGGGCAAGTCACTTGACCCCCATTGCCTACCCTTACCACTCTTCCACCTATAAGTCAATACACAGAAGTTAAGGGTTTAAAATAAAGAAAAATCTTCAAAAAAAATAAATGATATAGATAGAGAAGTAGATAGATAGGCAGAGAGACTGATAGATGATAGAGAGAGACAAAAAGCAGAGAAAGAAAGAGAAGAGCACAGAAAAGAGACAGAGACAGACAGATAGACACACACAGAGACAGACGCACAGACAGAGATATTAGGAAGATAGGTAGATAGACCAGTCTCTCTATATAGACTGTGGGCATACACACAAGGCGAAAACACTAGCAGCAAAGGAGAAAGTTGGTGGGGGAAAGAACTAGAAAGACGCCTACAGAAGGTAGAATTCGAAAAAAAATCTTTAAGGAAGCCATAGAAGCTAAGAAGAGGAAATAAGGAAGGAAAGCATTCTAGCCACAGGGCATTGTTTGACAAAGGCATAAAGTCAGGAAATAGAGTCTCATCCAAGGAAAAACAAGTAGGCAGTAGACTACCTTCATGACTAGCTGTGACCAAAATAATTCATTACCAAACTTCTGTTACTGACTTTTCTGAATATCATTAGACTGGCCCTTAGATGGCAAGAAGTATATTGTTAGGGCTATATTTTAAACCTTTCCATCTTCGTAGAATCTTATAGGACTTGCAGAAACCTTGAAAACCTTGGGTCACTTCCACACCATGATGAGCTATCAGAGAGGGATATTAATGCAATAAGGTAGATATTCGCAATAATAGATCTTAGCTTAACTGGTTCTGGTTTGGGTGCACTTGGGTATAGTAATTATATGTTATCCTTTATAATGGTGCATATTTCATTTAGGAGGGGGGCAGTGTGTTAAAAAGAGATGACCCCAAATCCACAAATACCTGGATTTGGGTCCCACCTCTGATACATTCTGGCTGTGTGAATCTGGACAGGTCACATTACCTCTTAACTCTGGGAAATTCTCTAAGGCCATAAGGTACAGAGCATATACTGACCTGAACTGTGAGGGATAGTTTCCTCCCTGGAGGGGCTCCCATGCCAATAAAGTCACAGGTGTAGTCTCTCTCCCTGTCCCTATTCCTAAACTAAGAGACAGTAGGCATAATTGCAAAAATAGATTTAAAAGCAAACAGACATCCAGGGGGCTCATTCATGCTTCAGTAATGGTCTCTATTTTCTTTTAGCAAAGTGCAGGCACAAGGATTTTTTTCTTAAATACAAATCATCATAAATTCAAGTCTACAAGTCCATGACTAATCTAATTGTAGGCAGAAGAGGATCATTTACTAATGCCCTCACTGGAGCTCTGTACTAAATGATTTGCTCAGAAAGCAATTGATGCCCCTAGAAAACTTTGAAAAATGTTCTAGTTAGAAACAACTTTGTCCATGTCATATATTTTCTGTTTTTATCTCCATCATTTTTATTCTTCAGGACATTTGGATGAAAATTTCATCTCTTTTGCTTGAGGGTTCATGTGCTCCAGCGTATTCCTCACCTGAAATCATGAGCTTATTGTGACAGCATAAGATGCCAAATTGGTTGTCAGGGAAATCACTACATAGAACCCAACCCCCAGTCCTGGGCAAAAAGAAAAAGGAAAAAAAACCCTCATTTGCCTATATAACATCAGACCCATTTCTGCTCAATATATTAAATACAGCATCATGATTTCTAGTGAGTTGCAAGTCTCATGAATAAGAACTCTTGAAAAATACATCAATGCCCTTAAAATAGAGATCCACTACCTTAAGTAATTATTATATATGAAACGTTTTTATCGGATCAAATGAAAAGTTCTGTAAAAATGCAAATACTTGTGTGTGGTTCCCCTGTGCATGTGTAGTAACAAGGTCCATTCAGCTTTAAATGATCAGTTTTGATGGGAGAGATCCTTAATATGTATAACACAAAACTCTGGTAGCCTGTCACCATTACTATAGCCGCTGCTGTATTTTCCATCCTCTCTTCCCCCACCACTTTCTAGGTACCATGCCTCTTATAGAGTAACATATTCCTACCTCTACTCTCTTTGTTGTCTTTGCCACTACTGAGGAGGCAACAAGGTTGTATGATAAACAGCTCACTGGGTCTGGAGTTAAGAAGATTTGAATTTAAATCTGGCCTTGGATTTTGACTAGCTCTGTGACCTGTGTAAGTCACTTAACCTCTGTCTGCCTCTTCATCTATAAAATGGGAGTAATAATAGCACCTACCTCCCAGGGTCGTTTTGAGGATCAAATGATATTTCTATCAAATACTAGTCATGTACTTGACACCATGCCTGAATAAATTCTTGTTTTCTTCTTGAGCATCACTATTGCTGCCCACTGTCCAAGAGCACTTTTACTCATTCCAATCTAAGAGTGAAAGTAATGGACTAGGAGCAATAACTCACATAAAGAGGAAAGCAAAGAGATTCATATGGCTAGCCCGTTTCACTAACATATTGACCATTTTTACCAATATGCCAGGAAAGATACACTATGTATCTAGGACAAAATAGATCAAAATGATCCTGAAAGCTATTTTATGCCTTCGACTACTTTAATTTTCATGGATACTTCTGATTTTCAAGGAACTTCATTTCTTTATCATAACAACTTGAGAACTGAAATGAGGTCTATCTTGGGACTCCATTCTATTTCACTGGCTCTTTTCCATGCCTGGAAGGTGGACCCTCCTCACCTCTACCTCCTGGATTCCTTCAAGATTCAGCTTAAATAACACCTTCTACAAGAGATCTCTGTGTTCTATTATCTGCTAGTGCCCTCCTTCTAAGATTATCTTCCACATATATGATGTAACATACATAGTTATTTGCATGTTGTCTACCCCATTGGGCTCTGATCTTCTTAAGAGAAAGTACTGTTCTGTTTGGTTTTTGTTTTTGCTCTTCTCTGTGCCCCCCAACACATAGTACAATGCTTGAAACATAGTAGTCACTGTAGAAGTGTATATAAGCTTTGCAAGACTTCACATGGATAAGAAGTATCCTATTGCTTGCCTTCTCAATAAGTGAGACAAGGGGTAGAGGGAGGGAGAAAATTCAGGGTTTAAAAAGAGAATTAAAAAAACAATTTAAATCAAGCTCATTCTGATAAAAATTCTTTTCTGAAATGCTATCAAGTTGTGGTAATGTTGATGGGAACCTTGCATTTTTACTCTAACCAGTGTCTTTACCTTTGATATGTTTGATTTTCTGGATGTGTTAATATCTAATATACTACAGAATTATATTAGAAAAAAGTTATAAAGTAAATAATCTTAAATTAAAATAAATATTTATTTGACTTGGTTAGTAGCTAAGAATATATATATATATATAAAAGAAGAGCTGAGTTCAAGTAACAGTTCTTCCAAAATCTAAACTTGGACATTTAGTTAAACTTTGAACCGGGTTTTAGAAGCAATTCTTCTGAAAGTTAGCTGTGTTACCTTTGACAAGCAGTTTAAACTCTGAACTTTAATATTTTCATTCATATAATGAGAATATTAGATTATTTTGATGGTCCCCAAACATTTTTGCTTAATAAATGCTTAATGACTGACTTATTGCTATAGAATCATCATCATTTATTATTTTTCTTAGTCATCATGGCTATTAATAACACCCAAGAGCACATAATCTTTAGGACCCTAAGTGTATTGTCTGATAAAGATGCCTCTCAGATCTTTTACTATTCAAGCTCCTTGGTTTCATCACGCCTTCCTTCAACCTGAGTGATCCCATCCCTAATGGGCTATATTACAGGTTAGTTTGTCTGCTGAGACGCACCTTGGAGGAAAATGCGACTTTGAGACCTGCCCTAGAAAAAAAATAATTTTACAATATTATTAGCTGCCTTGAGCATATCGTTAAATATTTATTGCCTCAGTTTCCTCATCTGTACAATGGAGGAAAAATAGAACTTACCTTACAAGTATTGTGACTAACAAATGAGATCATATGTAAAGCATTTTGCAAATCTTAGAGTATCAGATAATTAGCAGTTAATAAACATTAAGTGCCTATTCTGAGGCAGGCACTGTGCTTAGTGCTGAGGATACAAATACAAGAAGAGAGAGCTTGCCTTTGTCCTCAAGGTGGTTACAATCTAATGGAAGAAGGAAAACACAAAAGGAAGATAAAAAGTTGGAGTGGGGACAAGTACCCAATATAGGGGCATGATAGAGAAGTCAGCCAGAGAAATACCAAGGTGATGTTGCCAGGTGAAAAATGAGATGTCTAAGCTGAGCTCTTTCATTAAAATGTAGTTTTGAAGTTCATGACTCTACCTTCCAATCAGAGAAGCTTTTTCTGCTTCCCAGCAATCACCCCCTATAATGTATTTCCTGAAATTCCTCTAAACCAGGCCTTTATGGAATATCCATACCTACAGAATACAATGAAATCCATTTATGATGCATTCGCCTTCAGTATTTCTCCCCAGGTGTTTCTGTCATTTTTAAAAGCTTTAGACTAAGGCAGAATCACTTTAATATCTTTTCGTTTATAGCATTTCTCATCACAGACCTTTTTACAATATTATAAACACACTTCACTATGCCTTATCAAAATTAAATCTTTTCCCCCCAGTTATTCTTAGTGCATTTTCCAAAAAAAGATTCAGTTACTTAAGTAAGTACTCTAGCCCTCAGCACAGATACAGCAGATTCCTTCATGAGCATGATTCTGTGGGATGAGGGGTTGGCAATTCCTGGCAAATATGGCAGAAGGAGACACATGAAATCATCTTGGTATTGGGCTCAGCTCACCTGTGACCTTGGGTCCCATTGGATATTAACCATCCATTCTGAATCAAATTTGGCCAGTCTAATCTTTTCCCTTCTACTTACTCAGAATAGTCTTGACCACTAGCATTGTTGAATATAATCCTAGGCACTTTTTAAATGATTTGTAACCATGAGATGAAATTGATTCTATTTTCTTTAAATCCATTGGATAAGTACACTTTTCTCTCCACCTAGCTTTATACCAATATACTACCAATAACCTAGGAGCTATAAACATAGCTTCTGCTGAGCAGAAGTCAATTATAGAAGGAGGAAGATGAGAAAAAAGGGTAGCTAGCATTAGACCATAAGATTTAGAGCTAGTAGTGGTGGACATTAGAGATCATCTAGTCCAGGGGTTGGCAACCTTTTTGGCTGTGAAAGTCATAAACGCCACATTTTTAAAAATGTAATTTCGTGAGAGCCGTACAGTACTCACAGTGCGCGCTCCTGTAACAGTGCCTGAAAAAAAATTGACTTTATGGCTCCTGCAGAAAGAGCCATATCTGGCCCTCAAAAGAGCAAGATATGTCTCAAGAGCCATATGTTGCCGACCCCTGATCTAGTCCAATGCTCTCATTTTACAGATGAAGAAACTGTAGTCCAGTGAACTGAGCCAACTTGAATAAAGTCACATACACTATAAGGAGCAGAGCCAGGAGTTATACAGTCACTTTGAGGTGGACTTAAAGTGGAAACTAGAGTTAATGTGGTTCCATTACCATATTATATGAAATACCACCCTGTCCCCAGTGTCTCTCTGAAGCTGAATGATTAAGTGTTCTTATAGGTCCTTCTTCAATATTACCACATAATCTTTCCCTCTGGTGTTGGGTGCATGTATTCCCATGCATGCATATGTAGATAGACAGACAGACAGACAGACAGATAGATAGATAAACAGATAGATAGATATATAGATAGGTAGATAGATAGATAGATAGATAGATAGATAGATAGATAGATAGATAAACAGATAGATACATAGATATACCACATAGGCACCTAGACACATGCACAGGTAAATACATAAATAGATACATAGATAACTAGAGATGTATAGAACTATATATTTATATATATATAGACCTATATCTATCAACCTACGCATATATATATGTATATATATATATATATACACATACACTTTTTCCCATCTCTGCTTTAGGGAGCCTAAGGATACCTAAATACAGCTTTTTCCCCCCCTGGATATCTGAGTGGCAGGTGGGTGAGTAGGTGAGTGATTTTTGTGAAATATTTGTTTAAAACTCAACCTGGATTCCTTATTGCCCTTGGATCTTTTGTCTCTTGGAAATAATGTGTTGTTTTGACCAGTCCCCAAATGGTTTAGAGAACTTGATATAGCAAGGCACACAAATGCACAGCTAGGTATTGCCATGTCACAATATATACATGTTATCTCGTTCTAACAGAGTTTATATTTGCACAAACTGTGAACTTGCAGTTGGTATTTATATACAGCCTATCCCCCAGGGATGACCTATAGGCATGCAACTCTTCCCCCAGCAAGCAAGCCCTCTATGCATGCTGATCGTATAATATGATTTTTATAGATACACATCATAATATGTGTTCTAAACTTCAGGAAATCTGTCTATGTAGCCACCCATTTAAAGAAAACACAAAGATGTAAAGGTGAGTAAATGGAAAAGGGGCTCCCAGACATGTTTCAATTTGAACCACTTGCTATAAATCTTTCCAGGGTTTTTTGCATCCTTTCAAAGATGGAAAAAGCTGCTGAACTGACTGGTTATGAGCATCAGGCTAGTAATTCATGCTATACCATGAATGTCACTAAATAAACTGCCCAATAAATTCATTTCTGGCTACAGAGGGGACCCACTGTATCAATGAAATATTCAATCTAATTAAGGAACTTCCAAACACCATATCCTTACAATGTTCTAACAATAGCAACATCAAGCCCATTTCATCTGGGAACTCTGATTTGTCAGCTTTGAACACTTGAAAAAGAAAGCCAATCTGTGTTCTGCATCAGAATATCAGTAAATTACAGAGGCTGTCCATCTTTCATAACCCTATTATGAAGGAATGTTCTTTTGCTAAACCCTTCTAGTAATAATAACTCTGAGTACTTCTTATGTTAGCAAGTCCTTGTGTAATGGTTTAAATAAATATTGCATCAATTATGTAGGCATTCTGTTGCTTTCAGTAATCATGATCTAAAATTAAAATTGGCTGCTAAATGTTGTTTACATGTGTATAGCTTTACAGTTAGAAAATATAGCACCAGAGAGCTTATTCTGGCTATATTCTAGTCCATCCTATTTTATATTATATAGGTATTTGCTATATAATATACCCACGCAGATGGTGGATTATTGAGCATGTTTTTGTTACTGTTCAATTATTTTCAGTAGTGTCCAACTCTTTATGTCTTTGTGACCATATTTGGGATTTTCTTGGCAAAGGTAGTGGAGTGCTTTGCCATTCCCTTCTCCAGGTCATTTTAAAGATGAAGAAACTGAGGCAAACATAGTAAAGTAACTTGCCCGAGATTAGACAACCAGAAGTGTCTGAGATCAGATTTGAACTTAGGAAGATATGTCTTCCTGGCTCTAGGCCCAACACTACCCACCGCAACACCTAGCTGCCCTTAAAAAAGTCCTAAGTTCAGGGTAGAAATTGGCTTATACTTGAGAAAAACAGAGAAAAATCATATAATCAAAGATCTTCAAAGAACTTTTAAATCATCTCAGCTCATCTAAACTAAGGTTAGGATATAACCATTGCTTGCCCAAGGTTACAGTTAGTTATTGGTAGAAACAGACTTAAAATCCAGACCATATCATCTCAAACTCAATGATCTTTACTCTTGCTTTTAAGTGTTACCTAATTATTTGTTCTCACAGAAAAGGGGGCTTTTGAATCTGTAATTAGAATTGAGAGAAGAATACTCTGAGCATCTTTCTTACCTTTCCCTTTTGTCTTGAATTTACAAGAAGACATAAAGAAAAACTGAAACCTTTAACCTTTTGGAAGAACCCAGTAAAATGTTCATGAAGTGAAATAAAAGTAAAAACCCATCTATGTCACCAATTGTTGCTTAGGTCATTTATCTACCTATCTATAAACACACACATACATGGACATACACACACACACACACACACACACACACACACACACAGAAACTACAGTTCTGCATGAAACTAAGACAGAGATGAAAAGGGAAAAGTCAATCCATCATTTCAGTGTTTTGTCTACATGGAACCATGGAGAGTTGACCCTGTAAATGAAAATTATGAAAATGACTAATTTTTTTCACTTTCCAGTTTTAGTAAATTTAGTAAAAGAAATATAATAAAGGTTAGGCAAAGATCCAATGTGACTTTTACCATGCTTATCTATATATTTCAGGCAACTGAGTTTCTTTTGGTCTCATCCAATAACTGTTGTGATTCTCTATTTTGCATCTTCTGTTTAAGGACAACCTTTATCTTTGTGGCAGTGATGACCTGTGGTCTGAAAGACATCATGGTCTTACAGATTTCAGAATGAGCTTCAGTAAATAAAAAGAGAACACCCAGGATGCTTAACTACATGCTACTATTAAATTATGAAGCTCACAAATGGAAATCCAACCTTTTTTCACATAATCATAAAGCATTCTTTAGAATTTTGCTTTTGTAAAATGATATGCAAATAATATTCATGACCACTCATGAACCAGTTTAGTTTTGTTAATCCTCTCTACTGTAAGTAATGCAGTGAATATATTTCTATCTGAATTGTAAGGTACTTTACTGGAACCACATCTACTTCAACCAATGTGCTGACAGAAAAAGAAAAAAAGGAAACCAAAGAGCCAGATTTGCCGCTGGCCACATTGTACACTCTGTAGAACATACGCCCAACTTCAAAAAGACAATGTAAGTGATGTGCTTTTGAAGTAGGGCAGAAGGCATGTGTCTACATGCCTTAAGGCACAGGGAGGTTAAGCAATGCCCCTATGGTCACATAGGGGATGTGCCTCCATAGGCAAACTGGGACAGTATAAAGTCTCAAAAAAATCAGCCCACTCTTGTCTCTGTTCGTATCCCTATGCTGCTAATTACTTTGAGCACTAGATAAGTCAAATGGGTTTGGGCTGAAGCACTGGGGATCCCTAATGTTGCTAAATACACTGAACTATTATTTTTCCTTCTATGTTCTTTGGCCCACAAGATTTCACTCCTATTATGGTGGCCCTCAGAGACAATGATCTTTTTTAGCAGGAGCAGAAAAGTGGATCCAATGGGAGTCTTATTAAACACCTTGGCAAGACTAGATAGTCTCTGATATTTCTATTTCACATAGCTTTGAGGAAATGATGATTAAAGCAAACCATGGACACTGAATTAGAATTCAAAGCCCATTTCATTGCTTGTCCATTATGTCACTTTATTTATGTCACTTTATTTCCTATGAACCACTGAAAATTCATATTCCAATGATGTTACAATAGTGGAAGGGAACTAGCATTTGTATCAAGCACCCACTAGGTGTCAGACACTGTGTTAAGTGCTTTACAAATATTATCTCATTTGATCTTCACAACAACCATGCCATCTAGGAGCTATCTTTATCCCCATTTTATAGCTGAGGAAACAGAAACAGATAAATTAAATACTTTGGCAAGAATCACACAGCTAATAAATGTCCAAGGTAGATATGAACTCTTATCTTCCTGACTCCAGGCCCAGCATGTTATTTACTGAGTCATGGTATATGATGGACATGCTCCTTGATGATGAACAGGTTCACGTTTCCTTATAAATCTCAGATAGGCACAAAATAAGTACATCTAATCAATTAATTATTCTCTATTAAAAACATACTCCTACCAGCTTCTATGGCATATCTTCACAAACATCAGAGACTCTTGTCCAGTGTCAGTATCCCTTTCAAAGTTCTCCTTCCCTTAATTTTATATAAATGAGCCTAAATATTGAAAACAATGTGCACCCCTTTACTGGAAGAGAGAGTGTGAGGATCTTCATGAGAGAATCAGCTTCCTGGTTTGGATGATTAGACTGCCATCTTGCCAATCCCTATGCACAAGAGATATCCCTGGCCAAGGCTGATCAGCACTAGCCCCTGCCCAGCTTGCTGAGCCCACAGGGTTCTCTCAGCAATGTTTGTTCAACAGTGTTCCAATCTCTTGTCTGCTTTCCACCAGGTAGCGATGCTACATTCTCAGCTCAGCTGCCTTGCTTACTGCTGGCTATGTTCAAGCTAGGGCTATGGTAGAGCAGAACTGGGCTTTCCCAGAGCTGTGCCTCACAGCCAGGGACTAATAGGGCTTCCCTCCAGGGCTGTCGCTCTGCATTCTGCCAGCTGCAGCTGGAACTTAGCATTGAAAGTTGCTGCAATCCCAGAAATGGAAGCTATGTCTTCTTTTGGCAAGAGATGTTCACTGCAGGGTGCAGTCTGACTTGGCTGGAGCCCCACAACTTTACCAACAACACATCCTGTCTTATAGCCCATTCTCTAATCAACTGGCCACAGATGCATGAGATTTGGGATCTAGAAAAATTGTTGTGTTCAGTGCCTTTACATGCCCTACGGAGGCAGCCTGTTGTGCCTGCTCAATTCTCCCTTGTCTAGTTGACTGGTTTCCCAGATCTGTCAGTTATCACTGGCCAGTTTGGCTATCCAACTTGCTCTGAATTGTACAACCACCAAGAGCATCTCTATATCATCTAACTATTTTCCACCATATTCATAAGCTACTGTTTTGTTTTGATTTGGGGGAAATGCCTATGATTTCATCCATATAAGGAACTCTAAGTATGAAAAAAAAATCATCATATAAAGGTTACTGGTAGTATGCTATTGGATCTCGTTCTGAGCTCATGTACCCATAGTGCCAGTATACCATTAAAGGGCTAGGTAGAAAGTAAAGAGGAGATCATGCCTACCTTTAGTATTACTGCTCACATATTCATGGATTTGATCACTGGGATAGTTGTATGAATGTAAGAGTGAACATACCAAGTCAGTCCAGGTTTTTCTCTTTGACAAGAACTCCATCAGAATACTGGAGAATATCATGTTTCCCCTCCCATTATATCAACTTCTTTTTTTTATTCAACATTTTTATTTGGTATCTTTGAAAAGGAGCAGTTTCTATACCTCCTGGAGAGTTATATATTTGGTATATTTTTTTAATTTTTATTTTCAATATTTTCTCATAGTTACATATTTCATGTTCTTTCCCTCTCCCCTAATCTACCCTAACCCCATTTAGCTGATGCACAATTCCACTGGGTTTTACATGTATCATTGATAAAGACCTAATTCCATATTATTGATAGTTGAAGTAGAGTTATCTTTTAGTGATTATATCAACTTCTAATAAATGCCCAAAGCATCTTTTATTTCCTCTAATAAGTTCTTTGTTTTGTATTTTGTAGCTTTGAAAGCCCTCATTTGTACTATATGTAATTTGAGGTCACTTCAAAAGCTCATGGTACCCAACAAACAACTGTTCTGCTTCTACCCTTCTAGCTAGAGTAGAATAAGTGATGCACAAAAGTCACTATGGCAGAGACCATGCAAATAGTTTACGAATTTCTCATTGTTCTTACCTCTGTACTCTGTAACAAGCCAAAAACTATCCAAAGGAGTTACCAAGGATGAAATTGGAGGTTAAAGATCAACTAACACTTTGACATTAGTCACAGGCATAATGATGGATCAATAATCTGTGACAGGCGGTATGGAATAGTGAAAAAAAGTAAGGAAATCGAGGTCACGTGGCACAGTGACTAGAGAATTGAAGTTAAGAAGACTTTGGTTCAATCTTTAAGTCAAACCAGCTAGCTATGTAACTTAAAGACAAAGTCACTGAAACACAATGCTTTGGGCGGCTCTCTAAAATGCAATCAAGAAACAATTCATTAAGTTTCTCCTATGGGTCAGACACACTTCTACCCCCTAAAACAGAGTCTGTTAACCTTTTTATGTACCAAGAATTTCAATGGAAATCTGTGAAGTCTATGAACTTTTCAGAATAAAGTTTTTAAATGTATACAATGAAATGTATAGAGTTATAAGGGAAAATAATTATACTGAAATATAGTTATCAAAATATTAAAAAATGTACAAGTGCATGGCTCCTTAGGTTAAGAACCTTTGTTGGCTAAGGATATGAGTTTCAGCATCAGGGCCAATCTGCCTTGGCAGTGATATGCCCATCCAGGAACTCTGCCATCAACCATATATGGGACTTGTCAAATGGAGTTAATGATGCTTGCAATATCCACTTCCCAGTGTTATTTTGAGAGAAGCCTTTTGTAAAGAGCTAAGTACAAAAATTAACTGCACTATTATTTAACCTGCTCAGGGAAAGGGATGAAGCCTACTGGTTTCAAAGCCAAAGTACAAGGGACAGTACACTCTTACTCTCTTACTGAGCAGCTTCACTATGATATAGTGCTCAAGGATGGATTTCCCACAGCTTTCCAGTGTGTAAAATAACACTAATTAAGATAGGGACATCTTTCTTGACCAAAAAATAAGGAAACAGTTGAACACAGAGCCTATTAAGAGACTTGTATCCTATTCCACCAAACCCAAAATTACTCTGACTTCTTAGAATGGTCTTTTTTCTCTGTTCTAGAGTCATTGAGAACTAGTTGTTTCAATGTGGTCTCCACTATTTATTGGTTTACCTCTTCTCCAAAAAGTCTCATATATCAAGAGTTAAGTCCAGCTTCCTATGTGCCAGTCACTTTCTTCATCACACAAAACCATATCACTATTAATTGATCATCTGTCCTCATCATCAACAAAAAAAAATTAATAATGCCCACTCACTGAAATGGCAGTTTCCATGATCAATCCCAGGAATAAAAGTTCTTTGAAGACTAACATCTCTGTCTTTGCACAGTTTCATAAGCTATTCAACAATTAGAAAGCATAGAAGGTACCTAAAGGTCAATAGATTTATCTCTGAACTTTAGTGGCATTTTTATTCACTGACTTTGGGACATTGTATTGAATAGCTTTATGCCTTTTTTTCTATACCTGTGAAATACAGAGTGATACTACCAGAGAAACTGAACTATAAGTGTACGTAAATATCTAATTCCACTAATATCAATAAATCAAGCAACAACCATTTATTAAGCCCCTACCTATGAGTCAGATATTGTGTTAGGCTCTGAGGATAGAAATACAAGAAATAAAACTATGTCAACTCACTATACTGGGAAACTTTGAACTTATATTGATAATAAGGAAGATAATAAGTCTATATGTAGGTATATGTAGCATGTTAAGCTGAAAGGAATAAAGCAAAATTGTACTTGCTTATAAGAAATATAAGGTTTAGGGTAAGGCAAAAAGTAGCATGAAGGCTGAAGAAGCCCGATTTATCCTGAAAGAGTAAGTACTGTGTAATAGTGCTGATGGGTAAGGCAGAGGACCTCATTTCTAATCCCAGCTCGGTTTCTGACTTCCTGCATAATCTTGGACAAGTCACTCCATTTTGTCAGATTGCTTCACTTCCTTATGTATAAAATGTGAGAGGTTGGGCTAGATATCCATAAGGTATCATTTAATCCTAGATCTCTGATGCTTACAAAAGATACCATTCTACCTCTCCTATTAGATTTCTAAGAATGTGGTCATAGATCACAGAAAGGGAGAGATGTTCTTTATTAAGACAAGAAAAGGGAACTCTTTTTTCTCTATCAAGAAGAACAGTAAAGGCTTCTATGCTTGGAATTCTTATTTTAAATGCCAGTATTTCTATAATGTTCATTTGAGAAGGCCAAGTGGCTCCAGAGTGGCTCCAGTTTAAAAGCCACTGCAACCACTCTAGACCTTTATATCTTTCTAAATTTAATTAAATAACTAATTAACCAATGGATGACAGGAAAGTACATTGCAGACACCAAATACTATGTAAAATCCTAATAAAAAGAAGCTCTAGTATTCCTTCCACTTACTCTCTATGCATCACTGAAAATTAGTGGTTTTCCCCTCACAAAAAATACACAGAATAATAAGCAAAAGAAAGCAACATTAAAAGGCAAGAACCTACCTGGGCTACACCAGGCTACGTTTCTTTGTCTCTTTTCAATGCAAGGTACTAACATCAGTTTATTGTGTAACCTAGCAATTAGACAAGTCAAGATATGTAATTTTCTGATGCTCTTTACCCCTGAAGATATGGAAAATCAAGCAATTAGAGCATCATGCCTTTATATGCCCACATTAGGAGTGGGAACTGTTCAGTGTTTGAGTTGTAGTTTCTTTAGAGACAGCAACTGTCTAGTGTTCATACCCACTATTGAAAATTCAAACCTAGAGGGGCCAGAGGTCATCATCTCCTAGAGGACAGTTTTCTTTTGACAATTCTTAGAAGACATACCTGAACTACTGTTGGTTCTTAATCTTTAAAAGAAAAGGCAGGTGAAAACCACTGGTTTTTTTTTTAGCTTTGACAGAAATCAAATGCAAATGGAGTTTAGTTCAAGCATGTTTATTAAGCATCACACTGGTGAGTATTAAATACAGAGCATGTAGCTTTTATAATAAGCATTGGTGATTGATATTGATTTTTTTCTACAGAGTTATTAAGAATCACATGCTTTTATTGGTGCCATGTGAGTCAGTGATATTATATTTAGCCATTAGACTTCAGAAATCCTGTCTTTTCCTGGCAATCATTGCTGTTTGGCTAATTCATTAAAAAAAAGAAAGAAACCTTGTAATCCTAGTCTTTGAATTAAGGTCAGTTGAAAAGAGTAGAAAGTAAATAGCTAAAGAAGCCCCAGTGGACAGAGAATATGTCACTCAACATCCCAAGATGAAAAGCAGGTCTCTGACCAGCTCTACAAAGCCAGCAGGAACTAAGTCTGGTTCTAGCTAGGTACCTCTCTATCAGCCATTATTTTTTAATTGTTACACCACTGGAATTAATGGATTGTACTTAAAAAAAATTCCTTCAAAGAAAATTATATGCAAAACTTTTGCTAAAAATACACTGAATGTGCCCATTTTCCTTCCATTCACTGCTAAGAAGCCACAATGGCTTTTAGAGAAAACAGCAATAGCAAGGGCTGCTCTCAGAGAAGTAAAATGGGGAAGACTTTGGTTTCGACAATGACTAGCACATAACAAATACTTTACAATACTCCTTGACTGATTACCTGGAATTGTTTGGTTTTATTATTGTAATGTGATTGTTGTATAGACTTTAAACAGTATTCAGACACATATGGGACCTGGCAAGATAGTCTAAATGGATAAAGGCAATGGAAGTTAAGGAGTTTCTCTCAGTCTTGAAAAAGAGTATCTCTGGTGGCATTGAAACTGGAAGGGGCAGTTTTTCCACTGTGATGGAAGATTTAAATCATAACAAAAGAAAAAACTAGCATTAGGGCTGGTAGCTTATACCTCTCTTTCCTACATTGATTCACCAGCTCTTCTTGGTCAACAGCCTATTAAGGAACTATTCATCATCTTCAAATGCCCTTTAGCTCTGACTTATACTTGCATCGTTTGAGGCATGAGTGGCTCCTGACCAAAGACCACATATGGGTCTTTGTTATAAAGGGTATAAAGGCCCTGTTACATAGTCACATTATTAAATAATAGACTGTAAGCTTGAGGGGCATCTAGGTAGCACAAAGGATAGAGCCCTAGGCCTGGAGTCAGAAGGACCTGGGTTCAAATTTGTCCTCAGACACTTTCTAGCTGTGTTATTCTGGGCAAGTTGCTTTGCCTAGCCCTCACTGCTCCTTTGACTTAATTCTAAGAAGGTGAGAGTTTAAAAAAATGTAAATTCCCTCAAGATAGGTACTTTTTCATTTTTGTCATTTTGCCCACCGTAGTGTCTGGTACCAAGTAGCATCTCAACATTTATTTATTGATTGATCAATCATATCATCATCATCATCATCATCATCATCATCATCATCATCATTAACATAGTAATTATGGAGAGAGAAAAAAACCACATTAGTTCCAGAGTCAGAGGCCCTGGGATCAAATCCTGCCTTTGGAAATTTATAGTTCTAGGGGACTCAGTTTCCTCATCTGCTAAGTGAATGGGTTAGATTCAATGGTTTCTAGAACTGTGATTTTATAATTCACCAATATAATAGTATAGTTTATAAATCCCTTTAAATAAAATAGAAGAAATAAGTAAATAACTAAATAATAAAAATAAAACAGTCGGACAATACAAATTTATTTGATAAGAAGTCATTCTGTAGGACACTATGATAAACTTTTGGATAGAATGCAAAAAATGAGGGGATATTACAGCTATCAAAATTACCTTCAATCCGCACTTTTATATAGGGTCTATTTATATTTCTATTCTCCAATGTGAGTGAGGAATCTACTTGGAAATTCAAAAAAGTCTGACCTCACTCCCCCAACAGGAGGGTTATACAGCTACTATTTTTCCCTACTTAATGCTTCTCTGTCTTCCCTTTTCACCTCAGAATCTCTTTAGCTTCTTTCATGGCAAACTAATGCTTTTTCATCTTTCCTGTCTCAGCAGTCCTGCTTCCTTCTCTACACTTTTATTTCCATTACAAATCTTTTGTTTGTGTTCTGTATGAGGGTTCCCCTCACCCATTTTGAAAACATACACTGAGCTCTTCTTTTTTCATGCAGTCATATTTCTTACAGAGCTTTACCCCCACCCTAGAGCTTCATCTACCTCTTCTGTTACTTCTGACATGCTCAGCTTTTAAATCTTTCCTTATTGTTTGTCTTATTTTTACTTGTAGTTGCTCCCCACAGACCTGGCTCATTCTCTTGTGTTTTCAGCAATGCAGATGTCTGTAATGAAAAGGAACACTTGGGAGTGCCACAGAGAAAAAAAATGCAGCTATTCTACCATAACAATTGCTACATTACTAAATGATTTCTAGCAAAATAGAAAAGATGGAAAGAAAATTGAAGGAAGTGTAAGCCTTGTGTGAGAGTGCAAAAGAATTAAAAGCAGGAGAAAGACACAAGACATGAAGCCACCATATGTACACAAGCCTAAATAAGGAAGTCCACTTGTCAATGCTTCAATTACTTAAATTCTTCTCAGTGCTCACAGTCTGGAAAAATTTGCAGAGTTTCTTTGTAACGTATTTCAGCACATGATTTCTCACAGAAAAGGAGAAAATGTGTTAATGCTGTCATCAGATTCACTTGTTGATATGTGCTACATAAGGCCAGTAAGGTTCTCTCCAGGTGAGCTGAAATTGAGAGAAATTTTGCTGTGATGAAAAGTTATAGGAAAATCCTGCAACATTCAAAAACCACCTGCAAAGGAAATGCTAAGCCATCATACCAAATCCTCTAGAATCAACGGACTTCTATCATCCATTGATCTTCTCTGTTTTAACAATAGGCAAGGCAAAAACAGGCTGTGATATTACACAGGCATATCTTAGAAAGGTGCCTGGGAGGTTTGCAAATTCCAAGTTATAGAATATGTGTATAATTTATATGTAATAATCATATAGCTGAGATTTTATCAGATCTATTATGGAAATTATAGTCAAGTGTAAAAAAAGAAAGAATATTGTTTCCATCTGTCATACATATGGAAAATGGAGGCGACACTGTACTCTTGGAAATGTATATTGTGATCAATATATTATGTCCCTATTTATCCCATAAATATAGACATTCCCATAATTATAAACATTATCTCATACTTCAAGTTACTTTGTTTTCTGTTATGGAGTCCAGATGCACTATTTATTATTAAAGAATATGCCAGAGAAATCCAAGAATTTGACAAGATGATGTTGACTTTTAGTGCTAAATAGGTTTACTGGTTTACCTAGTCACAAGATGTATTAGCAGTAATCATAATATTTAGAAGATTAATTAAGTTCATTTCCATCTTTATATCATCAGTGTATAGTAAACAATAAATGCTTCCTAACTGATTAATTGGTTGATTTTATCAGAAAAACTGTAAGACATCTTCAAACAGTAAATCCATCTTTTCTAACTACCAAATACATAAAGTATTAAGTTAGATAATTTGTGGCAATAAAAACTTTAAGATCATGATTCAATAATCTAAAAATAATATAGAACGCAATTCATAAATAAATACTCTACAGAATTTATTTAGCAGTATTTTGTGTCATATACAATGAAAGAAAAATGTGGGGTTGAAATTAGTTTAACTCAACAACATCTAGCATTTTAAGCTTCAAAAATTCTTGGCTGGTGACTCACCACATTATATTTTGCCATCTAGGCATTAAAATTATTTTCATTCATTTGAAAATGCTTAGCAAAATCACATTTTATAATTACCAAAATCAACAGTGATGTTTGCCTTTTGGGTCAGACATTTTCTTTAAGTCATTCTTCTATCATCTGGCCTGGGGAAGTGCTTCCAAAATCAATTAAGGCCTTTAACCATAGACCTAGTTTATAAATCCTGTCTACAAAAGTCAAAGCACTTGTCAGTCTAAGTGGTGCAGGAATCAGTGGACTATTTTATTAAAATTAATATAAAAATCTTAAAGTTGACTTAGTGAAATAAAACCTCTGTTGACACAGAATACAATGATAAATGAAAGATTTCTGGTTCATGTGTTTTTCTGTAAAGAGGTCAAATCATCCTTTCAAGTCAATGAGGTCCCAAAGTTAGATGCAAAAACTTGATCTCATTGCAAAAGGAGCTGATAGTATTCAAAAGGCTTCCAAAGAATAAAGTACGGCTCTGTTCGTGTAGAAATATGAGATTTATTTTTGTGACTAAGTGATATCTTATTGCTAAGAAACTTAGAATCAGTGGAAAGATGTACTATATATATATATATATGTATATATATATATATATGTGTGTGTGTGTGTGTGTGTGTGTGTGTGTATGTATGTATGTATCTGGCTTCCAAGTAAAATACACTTGAAATGAAAAAAAATTACTAAAATACTTTAGAAAATAGTATATAAATGATTAGAACTTCCTTTGGGCAAACAGTCTTATTCTTAGAGTTAATTCCAAATTTTAGCTACTAATTTTTCTAAGAAAAATATAAAATACTTTCTATGTTTCAATGCAATTGAACTTTTGAGTTGAATTCTGCTACCTTATATGGAAAAAAAGCGTGAAGTCCACATAAGAACCAGACTTCTCTAGATTAACAAAATCTACTAATTCATTAACTAAATTTATTTTTATTTGAGTATCTAATAAAAAGACATAAAAAACAAAAAGTAACTAAAAAGATGTTATTAATATATTATGGGCTCAGTTTTAAGAAAAGCCAATATATGAAAATCTTTATTTACAAAACAGACAAATTAGGAGATGATTATTCACATTAGCAAACAATTCTTTGCTTTGCAAAATGATCCACATAGGACTCCTTGTAAGAAATGCTCCCCTAAATCATTTCATTATTTGATTGTTTGTTCACAGATCCTTACTTAACAGAAAAGCGCATTTTGTGTGTGTGTTTCTATGAGAGTGCAGTGGGCTGGGGAAGGATGGTGAAGATAGGATTTAAGAGAAATTTAATTCTCTAACATTAGAAGCTATTTGAAGATAAATCAGAAATGAAAGTGAAACACCTTAAGATTTTTATCAGCCAATGAGGAATTGAAATTCTATCCTCAATCAATTCTACATGTAGATTTTTTTTTCAAAAAGGCAACTCATAAGAGATTGTATATGGCAATTATTTCATAGAATATACTCCTTGTATCTGAATTTAATATAATGTATAAATGTTCTGCTGTTATTCATGTAGCAAATTCCAGGTCCCAGCTTTACATAGCAGGGGGCTATTGTGACTGTCAAATGAGAGGCTCTTCAGAAACTATCTAGCATTGTACAAATATAAGATATTTTTTGATGATTATAACTCTGAAGGAAGCAAGTAAAATTTCTGAGACCATTCTTTACTCTTCTCAATTCACAAACTTAGAAGTAAAATGAGATCTTATTTGAAATCACTTACTTTTTGCCAGTATGATATGAAAAAAACAATGATGTCCAGCTGGAAGAATTAAGAAGTAAAAGAATGCAATGGAAGAATTAGGAAAATTAGAGAATGATACCTCTCTCTTGGAATAAGGTCTCCCAGGTCTCTCAGTTTAATTCAACAAACTTATTTGTTGTTGTTGTTTTCATTTTAAAGAATATAGCATGAGATGTATATATGAAGAGTCAATTTTTAAAATGTGTTCCAGTAAATAATGAGTGAAGCTAAAATGGTTATGATTGATTGAAATAATTGATTGCAGCCTGCCAACTTTGCCTTTCCTAATTATAAAACACAATTACAGTTTTGTGCTGGCCTACCTAAGGTTTACAAAAGCTGAGAAAACTATTTCTGTTCTACCTCTGATTAGATCAGCACTGCCACTTCCCTGAGTCTTATCAAATTGGTTTTGATAATAATTACTTGGGAAGTGTTTGATCTCAATGATGAATACATGATTAGTTTTTCATGAAATCAGTCAACCACACCATTCGGCACTACTCATGTGAGACCTTGTTGATTTAGCAGTTGGAAAGCACACAGTCGCTCTCAGTTCAGTTATGGGATGTCAGTCTTTGGGGAAAAGAGGGTGGAAAAAGGGCAAGTTTATGGGTAATGATATCTCAGAGGCAGATATTTAAGATTTGCTAATTCTCTGCTCAATTATACTCATTCCTTAGCTTGTTGTTGGGCTTGCTATGTGGCTACAGAATCAATCTGAGCGGTGGAATACATTTTTCCTCATTCAAAAAGGGGTTCCGTGACACCATTGTCATCTCTCAAACCCTTAGAGGATTTTGCCCTGATGAATAATATTTTATATGTGGAATGTTTATGTGATTTTCACGGAGTGATAACCTCACAAATGCCTAACTCTGATGCATTGAGATTGCCACTTTTCCCTACTAAAGTGCTTTTACACACTGGCTCCGATAAATCGACTTAAGAGTTAGAAATGAGAGATTCAACACAACTTGCACACTCAATGGAAAAATGTCTAGGAGAGTGTTTTATGTTTGGATTTCCATCTACTATCTATTTTACTTTATAAGCAGCAGCTTTTATGGAAAAGGTCTGGCTTGGCAAGTTTCTGTTTTTGCTGAAGGGAGAAGGCACTTTATGGAGGTGGGCTATTTCACTAAATAGTCCAAATGTTTTATTTCTTGTTGCTGGAAGATTTTAGGGATCATATAAAAGAACTTAACACAATTTCGGTGTCATGCATACTTATTAATAGCATTGTCCTTTGAAGAAAACAAAAATCACTAAGAAAAGGCGTAAAACTACTTAATTTTCTATTAATGTCTTCCTTTAAGTCTCTGTCTGCTCTTGGGAGAAAAAAAGTAAAACTAAATTAGTCTAAAAATTGTCTCAAAAGACATCCTTGGACCTTTCACCTTTGTCATTGTTAATTCAAAAATACATTATTTTAAATGAAAAACGAGCTATAAAATTCTGTCCAAATGCTGCTTTTGTGCGATCCAATTTTTAAAAAAAAGAATTTAGATCCTCACCCTTAGATCAATGATATTTTAATTGAGATATCTTTGAGACTCTGGCAAAATCTATACTAGTAAAGGCAAGTGGAAACTTAGGAACCTGGGATGAGTAAATCAAACACTAAGCCCAGTTTCATTTCAGTCATGCATATTCATTGAACAATAGGAACTTAGGGAACTAGATAATTCATTAGTCTAGGTCTCTACTACATTTTAGTCATATAGAATTAACTATTATTCCTTTGCCCTAAATGAAAAGCTCACTTTTTATCATTTGTGTGATAGACAGGAAATCCGACTGCCACCAGATTTTTTTTTTGTTTTCTATTTTATCATGAATTTAATCATCATATAACAAACATTTCAGTGTATATAAAGAAAGAAAAAAGAGAAATGCTTGAGCAACCATGGACTTATATGTAGTTTATTTAAATATGCAGAAATATTTATCTATATATATAATCAAATGTATAAAATATGTACATAAAATCTTGATTTTTATATATGGGTATATATGAAGTCATAACAAAACCATTCTTTTTATGTGTTCTTCTACAGGCTTTTGTTTTCTTTGCAATTAAAGAAAAGTTCAATTGATGTTTCTCTTTTATATATCTATCATTACCACTAATGTAACACCCTCCTTTGAAACAAGTATTCTAAGTCTAGCAACAAAGGGAGACACTTTGGCCATTTATGAAAATGAATATACCATTCCATCCTCTCTTATCAAGAAGTATGCTACAAAATCAGTCTTTTGATCAGAGTTTTGAGGTCTTTTGAAAAGTTATTTTTCATTATTTGTTGTGAGTTATAAATGGATCTTTTGGTTCTGTTCATTTTATTCTGCATAAGTTTTGCAATATTGCAATGTTTACCTGTAAGTGACCATGTTTATCATTCCTTAAGGTATAAAAATATCCCGCCATATCTCTTTCTGAGAGACAGCCTGTAAAGGGAAAAGATTACTGGAAGGAGAGTCTAGAGATTTGAATTTTCATTTGGACTCTGCCAATAATAACTATGGTCACCTTGAGCAAGTCATTCATTTCTCTGGGTCTCAGTTTCTTCATCTGTAAAATGAGTCCTTTCTATTTCAAATTTTGAGTATTATTAAGATACTAATGGTTAGTAACCATACCAGTTTTTCTTTTATTTCCAATAAGATATTTCTATAACAAATGCAAAAATATATTGTCATATAAAATGTAAAAGCAGAGATTCAATTCAATTAAACAAGTATTGAGTAAGCACTTAACTACATATTAGACATATCATATCAAGTGTTAGAGATACAAAAAGAAAAATTAAACTCTCATTGCTGAAAGAGCTTATATTTTTCCAAGGTGGAAGATGGCAGGGTAAGTAACATGTACATAGTTAAATATAATAAAAGGTAATTTTAAGAGGGAGAAATAACTTGGGAGATGAATAAAGGATTTATCTAAATAGTGGCACCTGTGGCACACCTTGAAGGTAAACAAGAAATCGTAAGAGTCTCCCTGAGAAGTGAGGTGTATTCCAGATTAGAAAGGACATATGTGACTACACAGAGGCAGAAATTGCAATGTTGACTTCAGATGTGCTTTTAAATGTTTAATAATCATCTCTCCTGAGGGGTTGGGAGGGAAGAAGTACTCATGACACACCTTTAAATTTAATCTGAATTATTAACTTTTTTAAAGTTAAGAGTAGTGACAAAAACATATCAATCTTGATTTGTACCTTATTAATTTCTGAAGTATAAATGCTTTCACTAAAATTTTAACAATCAACTCTGTAATGTTCAGTCCAACTCTAGAACACCCTTGAACTGAGAATATCTACTAGTCAAGATGAACTAAAATGAATAGCACGTGAATGAAATGAAGCTGGAAAAGAAGGTTGGAGCTTGAATGGGAAAAAGCTTTAAAAATGAAATCAGTAGTTTGGAGATTACCTTAAAGTCAATAGAGCATAACTGAAAGTTTTGTGTGGATGAATTATATAGTCAGTTCTATGTTTGTTTTTGTTTTTGTTTGTTTTTTAACTCTTACCTTCCATATTGGAGTCAATACTGTGTATTGACAGAAGAGTGGTAAGGACTAGGCAATGGGGGTTAAGTGACTTGCCCAGGGTCACACAGCTGGGAAGTGTCTGAGGCCAGGTTTGAATCTAGGACCTCTCATCTCTAGGTCTTAGTCTCAATCCACTGAGCTACCCAGCTGCCCCCTCAGTTCTATGTTTTGAGAAGATTATTTCGATAAATTATATAGAATTACTTGAAAGTGGGAGAGAATGGAAGCAGAGATTTCAAATTAACGGTTATTATAATAGTTGGAGAAAGAAATAATGAGGTTCTGAATCAGAATGACAATCATGTGGGTAGAAAGAAAAGGACAGATATAAACAATGTAAAAGTAGAATCAGTAGGACTTGCTTCCCGGTTAAATATGAGAGAATGGGGAATGAGGAAAAGGGAACATTAGAAGATAAATCTAATAACACATACCTGTATGCCTGGGTCAATCAGAGTACCTATAACAGTCACAGAGAAGTTTGGAAGCGGTTAAAAAAGAAAGACAATGAGTTTTGTTCTGGAAGAAAAATTTATGAATTATAAGCAGATAGATAGACCCATTTGAGTGATAGTATTTCAAAAAGAGCTTAGGTTCATGTCTAGAAGTTTTTCTAATATAAAAACTAGAAAATTGCAGTACTGCCAGTAGGTCACATTTTTCTAATACCTAAAAAATATTTATCTCATGAAATCCCCTGTGATATAAGTAGTACCAAATATCATTATCCCTATTTTTTAAATGAGGATCCTGAATCCAGGAAAAATTAAATAACTGGTCTCCAAGTGACAGAGTTTTGACTCTAGCCCGAATCGTCTCATTCTAAGTCTCCTAGTCTTTTGCACTGGCCCCCTCCCCGCCCCGTGTCATCTTATCATTATGAAAGCTACCAAAATTGGAAAAATGAGCAAAATCTTTCACAGTGCTTAGAGATTATCAACACAATGTTGTAAATCCTTCTCGGACTTCTCATTTAAC
The DNA here is from genome assembly GCF_016433145.1 of Gracilinanus agilis. Lineage (NCBI taxonomy): Eukaryota > Metazoa > Chordata > Mammalia > Didelphimorphia > Didelphidae > Gracilinanus > Gracilinanus agilis. Next base: position 554,960,013 of record NC_058132.1, on the reverse strand, counting down.
TGTTATCTCATTATTCCCTTCCAAAGGAAGTACAGATTTAGCCTGACAATAAAAAAAAAATCTATAGTGTAGTACAATTTCTGTCATTGGTAGCTAATGAATGCTTTTTAGTATTGACTAGCAACCAGCCTAATAACGACACAGACTCCGCTGGTTTAGAGTAATAAATTTGAGGACATGGCAAGCCCATATTAGTATAATAAGCTCCACCATTCATTTCCCATTAAGAAAACATATAGCACATGCAAACTCACAAAAGAAGCCCTGATTTTTTTTTTCTCTTTCAGTATAACGATATGATTTGAATATAGGACTTCTCAGTGCTAAATATATGCACATCTACAATGAAACTCTGAAGCAATTGGAGCATGTTAGAGACTAGAGATCATCTAGTGCACCCCCCTCATTTTATTGAGGATGAACACTGAGGTCAAAGAGAAGATCAGAGGACCATGGACTGTGACCTAGAGGATATTTGGCAGGTCATCTAGTCTAAGTCTTTCATTTTACAGATGAAGAAACTGAGTCCTAGAGAAGTTAAGTAAAATGTACAAGGTTACACAGGCAGGGAGCAGGGATTCAAGCTCAGATCCTCTGACTTTGAAGCTCTGTGGTACAGTGGATAGAGCACTGTGCTTGGAGTCAGGAATACTCATCTTCCCGAGTTTAAATCTGTCCTCAGACCCTTCCTAGCTGTGTGATGCTGGGCATGTCACTCCACCATGTGTGCCTCAGTTTTCTCATCTTTAAACTGAACTGGAGAAGGAAGTAACCATTCCAGTACTATAGCTGAAAAAACCCCAAATGGGATTTTCACTACTCTATGGTTAAGTGACTTAGCTGCTCCACTTAACTTCTATTATCTATCTATATTTCTTGGCTGTTTTACTCTGGGCAAGTCACCCATTGCCTAGCCTTTACCACTTTTTGGTCTTGAAACCAGTATTGATTCTAAGACAGAAGGTAGGGGTTAAAAAAATGTAATTGGGAAATATTTGACAAAATAAATTAAAATACAATAAAACAAAGATAATAATAGTACGTGGTTTTCTAAGTCAATACATTGCCTGCAGAGATGTGTATGTACAGTTTGTAGATTCTGTTTCTATTTTAATTTGACACTATTAGTCTACACAAGGGCTATATTATAAAACTAAGAAAAATTAGATTAGACGTGTTCTTTTGTGAAACTTTTCCCCTTCAACCATGTAGTAAAAATATTTAATTACATATACTCTATTTCTAGTAACATGTTAAGTATTATTCAGTGAAGATACCTTAATAACCAGGATAGTTAGAATGCTAATTAAGCACGTTAAAAATCACTTCAAGATGACTATTTATCAGCCCTAGACTACACTGAAAAGTCCTATTTGTACAAACATGAAGCTATTGACCCAGTATTTACACAAGTATTTTTAATTTGGCTTTGTAAGTGATGATGGTAAATTTTCATTGATCAATAGTTCATCAAAAAAAGCATTTTGTGCCTATTACATATGGGAAAATGTATTTATTCTTTATGTGGGCACTGTCTATATATATATATATATATACACATATGTATTATTTTCGAGGCTATAAAGAAAAATTAAACAGCCTTTGCCATCGAGAAGCTTACATCTTAATGGAGAAAAAAAACCAAAAATACAGATAGGTGAATTTTTATTTAAATATGAAATAATTATATTTTAAACAATTAAAGTACAAATATCTAAAAGAAAAAGTATTTTATTTATAAATAAAATAGAAAATGATTATTTAAAAGAAAGGCACTAATAATTGGACAGGATTAGGAAAAGATGATGGGCTTCCTGTAAGAAGTAGTATGGAACCCAAACCTCCTGGGCCAACTCCTGTCAGGAGGAGTCAGTGCTCAGCTGAATATCACTTCACATGAGTGCTCACAAACGTTGTAGACAAAACTGTATTTCTTCAGTTGGACTCACATTTACAATTGAATGTTTTGGAATGATGGATGGATTCATTGCTAAGTCTAAGGAGGCAGCAGCTTGGAGCTCAATGACTGGAGGGCTGGGGCAGCAGCCACTTTCACCAAGGGATGCTTTCCCTCAGGCATTGTGGATAATTTCTGCACAAGTAGTTGCCTTGGGTAGTAGGCTAATAGGGCTAACACCAGGGTTCCCGTGACAGTGAGCATGTAAGTAAGTGACTGGAGATAGATTTATTAATAGAAACAATAAGAAATACAACTCAGCCACAACAGGTCAGATAGCAGAAGGAGAATGATGTTGGCAGTAATTTGGGGTCTTCTATAGAGTCCAGCTAAAGAAAAAGGTGGCTTTTTATAGGAGTAAAAGTCAGAAATTCTGCAACTAGGAGACCATCCAGAGTAAAGCTACATTTCTATAGGAATTTAAAATGTTTATAGCCTTAGGGAATGAACAATCCTCTGAATCAAGGTTAGGCATAGAATACAGGGCTTGTAGGTATATCCAAACACATATAAGAAAAAGTATTTTTAAGCATCCTTATGAACAAGGCATCGTGCTAGATATAATTAAACTAAGATGAGATGTAGTTCTTGACCTCTAAGAGATTGCATTTTAGAAGAGACCATATAAACTAGATTGTTGTATAGCAGAGTATTTTACCCAGTTCAAGAAAGCTGAATTCAAAAATATAAAATAAAATATAACTTTGTGCATGCTGGTGGTAGATGACAGAGAATCAGTACAGATCAAAGGGAAATCTAAATCAGACAGAATAACAATCTTTTGAATGTTGACAAGAATAGCCAGTTGACTGAGGATGATTTTAGTCATTTACTGTAAAACTTTGTTAATTTCAAATTCATGAGATCAGGGAGAAATATTAAATTAACCAAGTCTCATATTACTCAGTATTAAAAAACAGTAAAGCAACCATTTTGAATCTTACATTGTTTTGAACAACCAAAATTGAATTGATAGACTTTTTCACATTTACTGAGCAAGTATTATATATATATAAAATTCCATTCATCCAATCAATCAATGAACAATGAACATTTCTTAAGGTCCTACTATATATATAGAACTATGCTAGTTTCTATACTACACCCAGATAATTGAAGCCGGCTAGCTAAAAGGACTCTTTTGCTATAATTGACATGTATGTGACAGTTTACAATACTTTTCAACATCAAATTTAATACAAACCTAAGCATTATTGTTTCTAACATGATGGGGAAAATGAGGCCCAAAGAAATTGTCTGATTTGACCAAAGCCACAAAGGCATTCACTTGAACCTATGTCATGTCTCTCCAAGTTCACTGCTTTTTTTACTAGACTACGAAAATATCCCAGCTAGATGACACAGTGGATAGAGCACTGGGCTTGCAAATCAAGAAAATTTATCTTCCTGAGTTCAAATCTAGTCTTTGACACTTACTAGACGTGTGACAGTCAAGTCACTTCATTCTTTTTGTTTCACTCTCCTCGTGTTTAAAATAAGTTGAAGAAGGAAATGGCAAGCCATTCCAGTATCTTTGCCAAGAAAAATCATGACCATAAGCATTTTTAAAATTTTACTTTTATTGTCATGCAAAACACTTCCATATTGATCATTGTTATGAGAGCAAACTTGTACATACCCTATATATATAACCAAAATCCCAAAATAAAACCATAAATACACTCATTTGAAAGATGACTCCAGCAATTCTTTTTCTGGAGGTGGATAGCATTCCCTATCATAAGTCTTTCAGGATTGTCTCAGACCATGGCATTACTAACTAACCAAGTTTTCACAGATAATCATTATACAATATTTTTGTTACTGTGTACAGTTTTCTCCAGTTCTGCTTATTTTGTCCTACATCAGTTCCTGCAGAGCCTTCCAGCTTTTTCTGAAATCATCTTGCTTATCATTTCTTATAACACAATAGAGTTCCATCACCAATACTTTTCACAATTTGTTCAGCCATTCTCCAATTGATAAACATCTTCTCAATTTCCAGTTCTCTGATACTACAAAAAGAGTAGCTCTAAATATTTTTTGTACACATAGGTCCTTTCCCCATTTATATTATCTTTTTGGAAGACAGACCCAGTAATGCTATTACTGGATTAAAGGATATGCACGGTTTTATAGCACTTTTGACACAATTCCAAATTGCCCTCCAGAAAGGTTGGATCAGTTCACAACTCCACCAATAATGCATTAGTGCCTCAATTTTGGGAACATCCCCTCCAACATTCATCACTTTCTTTTATTGCCATTTGTGTGAGGTGGTAACTCAGCATTGTTTTAATTTGCATTTTTCTAATCAAAAGTTATTTAGAACATTTTTTTCATATGATTATTGATGACTGATTACTTTATCTGAAAACTGTTCATATTCTTTGACCTTTTGTCAACTGAGGAATGGCTTGTATTCTTATAAATTTGACTTAGTTCTCTATAAATTTGAGAAATTAGACCTTTACCAAAAAAATTTGTTATAATATTTCCCCAGTTTGTTGCTTCCCTTTTAATTTTGATTGTGTTAGTTTTGTTTGTGCAAAATCTTTTAAATTTAATATAATCAAAAGTATTCATTTTACATCTTATAATATTCTCTATTTCTTCAGTGGTCATAAATTCTTCCCTTCTCTAAAGATCTGCCAGGTAAACTATTTTATGTTTCCCTAATTTAGTAATTATATCATTCTTTATATGTAAATCATTTATCCATTTTGGCCTTATCTTGGGATAGAGTGTGAGATATTTGTCTATACCTAGCTTCTGCCATACTATTTTCTAATTTTTCCCAACAGTTTTTGTTAATTAGTGAGTTTTTATTCCAAAAACTGGGATCTTTGGGTTTATCAAACACTAAGTTGCTAAGGTCATTCACTCCCGTATATTGTGTTTCTAATCTACTTCATTGATCTACCATTGTATTTCCTTGCCAGTACCAGATTGTTTTGATGATTGCTACTTTATAGTACAGATCTGTTATTGCTTGGCCATCTTCTTTCACATTTTTCTCATTAGTTCTCTTAATATTTTTGTCCTTTTGTTCTTCCAGTTGAATTTTATTATTTTTCTAGTTATATAAAATAATTATTTGGTAGTTTGATTAGTATGGCATTGAATAAATTAATTAATTTAGGTAGATTTTTTATTTTTATTAAATTAGCTTGGCCTATCCATGAGCAATTAATATTTTTCTAGTTTTTAGATCAGACTTTATTTGTGTGAAAAGTGTTTTGCAATTGTAATATAATATTTATTTTTGCCTTGGCAAGTAGATTCTCAGGTATTTTATATTGCTTAGAGTGATTTTTATTGGAATTTCTCATCTTAACTCTTTCTGCTGGATTTTAGTGGTAATTTATAGAAATGCTGATGTATGTGAATTTATTTTCTATCCTGCAACTTTAATAAAGTTTTTTTTATTTTCAACCCTTAACTTCTGTGCATTGACTTATAGGTGGAAGAGTGGTAAGGGTAGGCAATGGGGGTCAAGTGACTTGCCCAGGGTCACACAGCTGGGAAGTGTCTGAGGCCGGATTTGAACCTAGGACCTCGCGTCTCTAGGCCTGGCTCTCAATCCACTGAGCTACCCAGCTGCCCCCTTTAATAAAGTTTTTATTTCAACTAGTTTTTGGTTGGTTTTCTAGGATTCTCTAAGTATACCATCATATAATTTATAAAGACTGATAGTTTAGTTTTCTCACTGTCTACTTTAATTACTTCAATTTCTTTTATTTTCCTTATTGCTAAATTTCTAATATAATATTAAATAATAGTGGTGATAATAGTCATTCTTGTTTTGCTTCTTATCTAACTGGGAAGGTTTCTAACTTATCCCCATTGCAGATGATACTTGCTGAAGGTTTTAGGTAGATTCTACTTATCATTTTAAGAAAAGATTCATTTATTCCTATACTTTCTAGTATTTTTAATAGGAAAGGGTATTGTATTTTGTCAGAGACATTTTCTGCATCTATTGAGATAATCATGGGATTTCTGCTAGTTTGGTTATTGATATGGTCAATTATGCTGATAGTTTTCTTAATATTAAACCTCTCCTTGCTAGTATCTTTTTTAAAATTTTTGCATCTATATTCATTATTTAAATTGGCCTATACTTTTCTTTCTCTCTTTTTGGTCTTCCTGGCCTAGGTAAGCATCTTTGTTTTATTAATTATTATTATTATATTATAAATTATTAGTATTATTAATATTACTAATGGTAGTATTATTATAATGTTATAAATTATTAATACTAATATCAATTATTATTAATTGTTATTGATTGTTTTATTGATTTATTAATTAATTCAGTCACCCCCTGAGCTTGCTGATGGTTCAAATTCTAACCTCAAGCTTGGACAGGGGCTTTTGGTCTCAATCTGGGCTTGATCAGGTCAGGCACACTGTGAATTGCCTTGTCCTGGGGCTCTGCCTTGAGCTTTATTAAGGACTATATTCCCTAGGGATCTGAAATCACTTCTGGACTGCACAGACAGCCTGAATCTAGGATTCAGGTCCTCACTACAAGCCTGAATTGGAGCTCCTGGCCTTGTTCTAGGTTTGCACAGATCAGGCACACAACACAAACTGCCTTGGGCTAGAATTCTGGAGGTTACTGCAAGTTTGCTTGGAACTTGTGTGTGTATTGGATTGCATTGCTGTTGGCTTAGGCAGGGTCCAAGGGTTTGGATGTTAGTTTGGGCTCAGATTCAGAATACTTCTTATTGTAGTCTCCTACAGGCTGTACTTCATTCCCACCCTAGTAACCCAAATGCTCTCTACCTACCTTTCAAGTTGTTCTCTGCCTGAAAGTTGCTTCACTCCATCTCCTTGTTGGCTCTTTCACTCCAGTATTCATTTTGTTGTTATTTTAAGATTCATTGGAGAAGATTATCATGGTGGTTTTAAGCTTCCTGCTTCTACTCCACCATCTGGATTCTACCTCTGAACTCTTTTACATAAGCATTTTTATCCACTTAGTTTTTCCTATTTAAATTGTTAAGCCTAAATCATTTAAATAATTATGTATCTCATTCTGAAGACTGAAGAGTTAAGAGATGATGCAATCAACAGAATGCCATCTGAAAATGGGGTGTCTAGAAGACCTAAGTATCTATGGGGTAACCTTTCTTTTACTTGGACTTTTCATTGGACATCCTCCATAATAGTGCCAAATGCATTTGCAAGCATATGTCTTTAGTTTATATTTATTTGACATTTATGATCAGAGAATCATCTAATAAAGTTGTATTTCCTACAGAGTCTTTCAAGGAATCTTGTGTAATTTTAACACATGAATCTGTAAGTCTGAGTTTCAATGACATTACAAGAGGATTTTAAACACGCAGACATGGGAAAGCATGAAGCCAATTCTAGTAATCTAATTTTTCTGGAGTGTAAGGCACCCTGGACAAAACCAAGTAATAACATAAGATAAATCTGGAAAAGTCAGTTCAGGCCAGAGTGTGCAATATTTGGAATACAAAGCTAAATTGTTAAAATTTTATCCTTTTAGTAGCATAGAACATTTGGAAGTTTTTGAGGAAACAAGGAATATAATCAGAAACATAAAATAGGAAGATGAATCTCACAACAGTTGGAGACAATAATACTTGCGTGGAAATTTAACATGATTTTGAAAAGATTGCTATATGAATTGGAGCAGAAAGAGACTGAATTTGGGGAATGTGACCGGAAGGCTATTTCAGTATTGCAGGGAAGAGGTAATGATTTCCTAAAGTAAGGTGGTATGAGAGATAATAGAAAAAAGAAACCAAGTCAGGTAATATTACAAAGGTAGAATAAATAGAATTTGATAGAATTTGGATATACAGAGCCAGAAAGAGGGAGGAAGTGATGATTTAGATGTTTCAACATTGAGTAATTGGAGAAATCAATGGATTAGTGAATGAAGAGTGAAGCCAGATTTTTGAAAGAAGATGATGAGTTCAATTTGAGAAAGATAAATTTGCATTTGTAAAAATTTAAAGTGAATTCTAGTAGGTAGTAGAATATCTGAATTTTCTCAGAGAATAAATAATGCAGCATACTTCCTTACTCTTGGTAGAGAGTGGAGAGGGACAATGAAATGTGGCACACACTGTCAAGCATGATAATTTTGTCACTTGGTTTTTTATTTTATTATTTTTTTAAGCCCTTACCTTCCGTCTTAGAGTCAATACTGTGTATTGGCTCCAAGGCAGAAGAGAGATAAGGGCTAGAGAATGGGAGTCAAGTTACTTGCCCAGGGTCACACAGCTGGGAAGTGTCTCAGGCCAGATTTGAACCTAGGACCTCCCATCTCTAGGCCTGGCTCTCAATACACTGAGCTACCCAGCTGCCCCCTCACTTGTTTTTTTAGCTGTTTTTTCTTTGTTATAAGTAAGAATTAAATGGCTCAGGGATTATAATATAATTTTATTATTAATTATTAATTATTAATATATATGATATAATATATTAATAATAATATACATATATTATATTATTAATCCCTTTTTAATCCCTGTTACTTCCCTATGTGCTCCCTGAGCCATTTATATATATAATAATTATATATATATATATATATATATATATATATATATATAATAAAGAGGAAGATATGTAGGTCCAGAAAGACAGAGACAGAGAGAGACAAAGAGAAGAAGAAGTACTAGAAATTTGAAATTCACTCATATAACCTAAAGGCAGCACAGTGGATAGAGCACTCAGCCTGGAATCAAAACCTGGTTTCAAATTTGATCTCAGACATTTAGTAGATATGTGAACCTGGACAAGTAATTTAGCCCCACTTGAGTTTCCTCATCAGCAAAATGACCTGGAGAAGGAAACAACAAACTAATCTTGTATCTTTGCTAAGAAATCCCCAAAATAGAGTCATGAAGAGTTGGGCACAGCTTCAATGACTGAACACATATATTGGGATAATTGAAATGCTGGGAGTAAATATATTAGGCAATAGAGAAAATATAGAAGAGAAGAGAACAAAGAAACCCCTAAATTTAGAAGATGAAAGGAAAAAAGAGAGAATAACTGTGAAGAAGACTGAAAAGAATAATAAGAATAGAGAGGTAGAAGATAATATCACAAATAATAATAATAATACCAGTTGGTAAGTATCAAATATTGCACTGAGTTCAATTAGGATCAAATTTATAATGGATTTATTGTACTTGGCAACTAAGAGGTTCACCGTGCTTTGTGGGAAAAGTCCCAGTTGAGAAATTGTGATAGAAGCCAGATACTTAAGGAACTAACAAAAAAGTACAAGGAAAAAAATGAGCAGGAAAGAGAACAGTTCAGAAAACAGCAGGAGCAGAGTGAGAAGACTGAAGGCCTGGGGCAGCTAGGTGTCTCAGTGGATATAGAGCTAGGCCTGAATTTGGGAGGTCTTGAGTTCAAATCTACCTCAGAAAATTCTTAGCTATATCACCCTGGGATGTCATTTAATCTCAATTACTTAGTTATTACNAATAATAATACCAGTTGGTAAGTATCAAATATTGCACTGAGTTCAATCAAATTTATAATGGATTTATTGTACTTGGCAACTAAGAGGTTCACCGTGCTTTGTGGGAAAAGTCCCAGTTGAGAAATTGTGATAGAAGCCAGATATTTAAGGAACTAACAAAAAAGTACAAGTTAAAAAATGAACAGAAAAAAGAACAGTTCAGAAAACAGCAGGAGCAGAGTGAGAAGACAGAAGGCCTGGGGCAGCTAGGTGTCTCAGTGGATATAGAGCTAGGCCTGAATTTGGGAGGTCTTGAGTTCAAATCTACCTCAGAAAATTCTTAGCTATATCACCCTGGGATGTCATTTAATCTCAATTACTTAGTTATTACTGCTTAAGAGCTATGAGAAAGAAAGAAAAAGAAAGAAAGAAAGAAAGAAAGAAAGAAAGAAAGAAAGAAAGAAAGAAAGAAAGAAAGAAAGAAAGAAAGAAAGAAAGAAAGAAANAGAAGGAAGGAACAAACAAATGAAGGAAGGAAGGAAGGAAGGAACAAAGGAAGGAAGGGAGGGAGGGAGGAAGAAAGGAAGAGATGGAAGGTATTAGAAGATAGTTGAATCCTTCCCTATCTTCAGTTTTAGAGAAATGAAACTTCTAATAAATGGCTGATTACCCTTTCCTAGCAACCCCTACATTGGTTTTCAGATTTTAGTTGAAACAAATTGGAGTTAAATGTTAAAAGAAGAGATGGATGGGATTATTTGCATGACCTAGAAAGTCATCCTAAAAAATTTTGCCATGACTCTGATTTACTAAAAGAAGCTGATTGGATAACCTCATATCCTGTTGAATAAAATGCTAGCTGGGCTTGCCTTTACTGACCAGTATACTGATATACAACTGGAGGAATTGTATAGTCCTTGTGAACTGCTTTTCAATATCATAGTCCCCAGAATTCTTTTCTGGGGAATTTTAAGTTAAAAGTTTATTACTGCTTTATCATTTCAAGAGTAGGAAAAGAGCAGATTTGTCCAGTGAAAGAGCAATGAGAACCAGAAAAGGAGCAATTATTAGAGAAGTGGTTTCATTTGGTATCAATTGCTTATAAATGGACTGGGGTTTCTTGAACACATGAGCTGTCTCCAGTCACATGTCCCCCTGCTTGGTCTTTGTAAATGTGTGTTTATTCTCCCCTGTGGATATTGTATACATTCGTGAGAGGGTGTGACTCAGTTTATAATGTGGACTCTAATATGTTGATTATGTATAGAATCTAATTTGTATAGAATAACTGTGACATATTAGTTATTATTGCTTTATCATCAAGTGAATGTTTTCTGTTTTAGAATTAATGTCATCATTATGAATGGCCAAGTTGCTCTGTATGGAAAGTATACTAATGGAGGATCAGGAGTTAATCTTCAGAGTAGGGTGACTCTCTTTGCCCCAAAACAGGCTTATCCCTAGGTCTCTAAGGAATTCTACGTTGTAGACATGTGCAGTTGTTCCTTCTTTGGGAAGCCAGACCTACCAAAGTGAGCACACGTTGGGATCAATGATCTAGTCTAGAGAGAGTAAGTAGCTCATGCCCCAAAGCAAAGGGGCACATATACATACATAGAGAGAGGATATTCCATAAAGAGATTTACCCCAATATGGAAATGAATGTCTGGAATGATTAAACAAGGTCATACGTGTGTTAAGTGGCAGGGCTAGGTTTTAAACTCAGAGGGTCAGAGCCTAATAAACTTCCTAGTAATGTATTGCCTAACTTAAATGAGTGAAAGCCAAAGGAAGGTGATTTGGGGAGGATATTTTGGAGCAATTATAAAGGAAAGGAATTTATTGAAAATGCAAAACAAATAGGCAGGTAGTTGATAGAGCAAGCTCTAAGAGGAGGTGAGAGGAGAGGGAATAAAAGACAGAAGTGGAAAAGTTTTCCTTTTAAACAAATGGACAATTCATCTGAGATGGGAATGAAGGCAAACATAATGGGGTTACAAAAGTTTAAGAAGTGTAAGAAGAAAAATGGAGACATTTAGATCAGATGTTCTTAATATCAGGCAAGTAGAAAGTAAAGAGTGAAAGAGACTAGGATTGAAATTAAGAGTTTAAGGGTAGAGAAAAGGGTTTAGAACAGTAACTGTGAGGAATGTGATGGAGTTGGTAAAAGATAAAAGAAAAAGGATTTGTTGCGCAGCAATATAGGCCAAGCTGAAGTTACATAGCACAAATTTATGGTGGAACCAATCAGCATTGCTTCATTAGTTTTTCCAGCAGGGTTTAACAATACATTAGGAGCCAAATTTCCAAGAAAGGCCCTTGGGCTTCGGAGAAAAATAAGGTGCTTGGCAAGCAATCAGATATTTCCACTTCCTTGGTTAGGCTGGGCGAGCCACCATCTGTCATTGTATGTACATTTTTTAGGATCTGGCTGGCATGCTCTACATTAGAGAATTAACTTCTATTAAAAGAATATAAAGGGGTGTGTTGAGTGAGTATGAGAGGTGTTTTGGTTTTTTGGATGTTCTGCCACATTTAGGGTAATAGTTAGATTGTAAGAGGGCCTTAGAACTGTTATCATTTACATTTCAGATTAGATTGAGATGGATAAAACTATAATGCTATCTGTGAAATAAAGTGCCACATAAATGTGAGTTATTGCTATTACTTTTATCATCATCAAGATAAAGAACTTAAACTTAGCCATTGTTCTATACCTAAGATTAGGCTAAGAGTAGAGCTTATATTAAATTTATTTTAATGGTTCATACCCCTGGCAAGTTAATGGAAATACCGATAATAAAAACACTCATGCATCAATCTAGACAAATCCAGAAAATATTATTCACTAAACTGAATAGGCTCTTTTTATTTCCAAATGATCTGAGGAGGTGATTTTTTTTTAAATTCTGAAAATTTCCTGTGCACAAAAAAAGCAGAGACAGAACTCTCAAAGCAAAAGGCAATTGAAGAACTATGTCTAGGTCCATACTAAAGTGACACCACTGGAGTCTTTTTAGTTTCTTTTTTCAACCAGACCTGTGATTTCATTAATATAGGGTACCCGTAATGAAGGAATTTTCTCTACCAATGCTCATTAATAACTCTTCTATACTTAAAGTCTGAGAGTTCCCTGAGACACTGAGAGGGAAAACAATTTACCGAAGGTTACACAGCTAGTATGTGTCAAAGACAGGATAGTCAAGTAATCCTGACTCCAAAGCCTCCTCTATCTCTCTTCTGCCTCAATTTGCCTTCCCGTATCTCAGTACATGGCCTTAATGTCACTAATCTGTCTTTCATATTGAAAAAAAGTATAACCTATACCAAAACTGCACTGAGAAAATTTCCACATTTTATACTACAGTGGAGAGAGTACTTTATAAAACAAGAGTTGGTATACTATGGTTTGGTCCTAGTTAAGCAAATGTATTTTCTAGGTAGAGAGTAAAAGAACATTGAGAAAGGCAATGATCACAAATTTTTGGACATAAAAGATATGTTGTGTAAATGTAAGATCTCAGAGGGAAGGCAATAGCAGCTCAAGGAATTGTTTTTTCCCTCTAACAGAAATACATCAAGACTTTATTGTTATATATTGTAATAAAAATTTAATGTTCATACAATTCAAACTTTATCTGATTATATAACTGAAAATATATGTAGATTCTATTTCCTATGCAAACTAGTTAAATTAATTGATAAAAATCACAAATTAATCAACCAATTTTTTTGGATAGATACTATGTGTGAAGTGTGCTTAGATATAGAGATATACAAAACATAAGGGCTGCCCTCAATAAATTCTGCAATCTATTGGAGACCAATGGACATTATTAGCACATAACAGGAATATAAGCATAGTCAAGCAAACAAATTTCCATATTGACCAAATACAAAAATATATTTCATTCTATATATTAATTCATCATTACTTCTCTGTCAAAAGATGGCTAGCATTCTTTGTCATCAGTCCTTTGGAATCATAAGTGATCACTGACTTTAAATAAGAATCCTGATGTCATTCAAAATTGTTCATTTTTACAATGTTGATGTTGTTAATATAATTTAATCTCCTGGTTTTATTCAATTTACTATGTATCAACGAGTCTTCCCAAGTGTGTCTGAAACTGTCTCTTCAATTTTTAAGAGCACAATAGTATTCCATCACATTCATATATCATAATTTCTCCAGTCATTCCTTACTTGATGGACATCTCTTTGGTTTCCACTTCTCTGACACCACACAAAGAGTTGTTTTACATATCTGTATCTCTTGGACTTTTTTCAATTTCTTTGTTCTCTTTGATGTATAGGCCTAAGTAGAGGTATTTCAGAGTAACAGGACATGTAGAGTCTAGTTACAAATCAGTCATAGTTAAAATTACTTATGAGTAATGTTTAAGGAAGGGCTGGCTCTTTAAAACCTGAATTCTGGGGGCAGCTGGGTAGCTCAGTGGATTGAGAGTCAGGCCTAGAGGTGGGAGGTCCTAGGTTCAAATCCGGCCTCAGACACTTCCCAGCTGTGTGACTGTGGGCAAGTCACTTGACCCCCATTGCCCACCCTTCCCACTCTTCCACCTAGGAGCCAATACACAGAAGTTAAGGGTTTTAAAAAAACTGAATTCTAAACACTATGTTTACTGGGTACTGCTAAGAAACTTTTCTATTGGAGCAACACTTATTCTAGATTTATATGTGTGACCTTGATTATAAAGTATTCCTTCTGATGGAATAGTACTTGGTGATGAGAAATGATGATCTGGTTAATTTTTTAAATCATGGAAATTCATATATGAAATTATGAAAAGTGAAACAAGCAGAACCAAGAGAACAAAATGTAAAGCAACAGAAATATTATTTGAAGAGTAACTATGAATGTCCATCTCCAGAGAAAGAACTGATATAAAAAATGTATGGCATAGTTTTATATATGACTGATATATGTATATGTTTCTAAATTGTGCCTTCTCTAGTGTAGGGAGGGGAGGAAGGGAGAGAGTACATGGGAATTTTAATACAACAAACAAACAAATAAAATTTTTAAAAAGGAAAATATTCCTTTCCGGGGAGCTTAGATATGATACTTGAGCCAATATCACAGCATACTATTAGTGATTTGCAATTTCCTGGGAATTGTCTTTTCTCATCATACTCTCCAGAAGCTGGATAGTGACCTTGTTTTCCTCCCAGACTCTGAAATTAAGAACTTTCTCAGCTGAAATTATTTCTCAGCAGCTGACTACTGTCATGTGGAGGGATATCAATGTCATGTAACTTAAACCAGCTACCCAGAAATCCTCTATACCAGAAACCTACCAAGGAAGCTTCTACTGGAAAAATTTGGAAGATCAACAGCAACAGTCACTGAGTTAGATAAGATTGAAGCATTTCTGAGACACTCAAGTTTATTTCAGTGCCTAGGTGAGATCAGTGAGCCCTCTAGCCCTCTATGAAGACATTATTTATAGTCCCTTCCGCAGATGTCCCTTCTGATGGCAGAGGGACAAATAGAGTTTTATCTTACACCATAGGAATAAAAATGTACTTTCTGTAGAAGGCTTTTCCTGCATAATTCTTCCTTGGGTATATGTACAGCCCACTATCCTCCACCATGGTGTTCTACATTGGCTTTTAAGATAAACTTGCATTTTTTTTTTTTTTAGAGACTGTGACATTCGATTCTTAACATCAGTTTCAGGGATTGTAATCATAGGGTTACAGAATTAGAACTAAAAGGGAAGTTAGAGACCACCAAATACAGCCCTTTCATTTTATAGATGGATAACGGAGGCACAGGAAGGTTAAATGATTTCCCCCAAGTTGCGCAGTTTGTAAATAGCAAAGTCAGGATTGTAAATCTTGTGAGGAGTCCTATAAATATAGTTACTTTGGTGTAGACCAGTAATTGCGAACCTTTTGGATACTGAGTGCCCAAACTACATCCCTCATGCTGCATGTGAGCTTCCCCCTTACCCCAGACAGGGAAGGAAGGAAGAGCTCCCATTGGGCTGCTGGGCAGAGGGGCAGGTCATGTGAGAAATGTCCTCAGGTGTGCATATAGAGGGGGAAGGGAGCAGCCCCCTCCAGCATATGTGCCAAAGGTTCACCAACAAAGGTCTAGACTGCTTCTCAGGCCCCTTACTTATAGTCTATCATCAGTCTCTCATTATTGCTTTTCTAGCTTTTATAGAACCTGTCAAAATTTGTGCTCTATTGGCATGTACTCTGAGAAACCTAAGTAATGCATTGAAGGGGAGTTTTAGTTAAGGGTTTAAGCTTTAATAAAGTGTAAATACATGTATATGTACATATAACTCCTATAAAGAAAATAAAATTCTTCTGTATTAATAAATATAAAACTCTAAATTCATGTCTATGTTCATATAGATGATATGAGAGAATCTATCCTATTTTAGGCTAAAAGAGAAGACCCAAGGATTTCTGTTTTCCCTGACACTTTTGTTCTTCAATTGTGTCCAACTCTTTTCAATCCCATTTGGTTTTTGGTTTGGGGGATTTTTTTGGCAAAGATACTGGTATAGTTTGCCATTTCCTTTTCCAGTTCATTTTACAGTTGAAGAAACTAAGACAAACAGGGTATAAGTTGCTTAGAGTCACACAGCTAGTAAGTGTTTGAGGTAGAATTTGAAGTCAAGTATTCCTGAATCCAGAACTAGTGGTGTCCACTGTACCATTTAGCTGCCCTGGCAACAGCTTGGATTTTGGAGGTGAGAGATAGTGAGGAGTCCAGGATGGCACCTAGGTTTTGAGTCTTGGGGAGTGGAAGGATAGTGTTATCCTCTACAACAGTAAGGAAAGTAGGAGTGGGAGAGGGTTTAGAGGGAAAGATAATGATTTCTATTTTGGACATGCCAAGGTTAAAATGTGCATTAAACATGTAAGTTAAGTGGTGCAATGGATAGAGTGCCAGGTCTGGAGTCAGGAAGACTCATCTCCCTGAGTTCAAAATCTGACTTCGAATACTACTAGTTCTGTGACCCTGGGAAAGGCACTTAATTCTGCCTCAGTTTTCTCAGATGTCAAATTATCTAGAGAAGGAAATGGCAAACTACACCAGTATCTTTGGCAAGAAAACCCCAAATGGAGTCAAGAGAGTCAGACACAACTAAAATGCATAAGAACAACAACATTGAACATCCAGTTCCAAAGGTTTAAAAGGCAGTAGGAGATACAAGATTGGAAGTCAACAGAGATTGGGGTAGGAAAAGTAGTTCTGAGAATCATCAGAACAGATATAGTAATTAGATCTTTGGGAATTGATGAGATCACCAAGTGAAGCAGATTAGAGAAGAAAAGAGCTCAGGACAGCCCTAATGGGGATATGTGATTAGAGGCTATGATCTGAAAGAGAATCCAGCCTAGGAGACAGAAAAGGATTAGTCAGATAGACAGAAGGAAAACAGGAGATAGTAGTGTGCAAAAAACAGAGAGAGGAGAATATCAAGGAAGAGAGAGTGGGGAAGACTGAAGAGAGGTCAAGAAGAATGAGGCCTACGGAAAAACCGTGGGATTTGGCGACTAAGAGATCATTAGTAACTTTGGAGAGAGCAGTTTCAGTGGAATGATAAACTCAGAAGCCAGCTTATAAAGCATACTCTTCTCTAACATGGTAATGTTACACTATAAATGGTAAATATTCAGTTGCTTTCCTACTATGTCTAAAGCTTCTGAAAACTATTTGGTATTAAACAGAAAGAGAGACAGTATAGTGGTATATAGGCAGTAGATGCTGGCCTTAGAATCAGGAAAACCTGTGTTTATGCCTGTCCTCTGAACATCATTGTCTGGGTGGCAGGCCAAATGAATTAGGCTTAGGGCCACAGGCAGTTCTCCAAGGCTAGAAGCAACAGAATTAATTGTTTCTGATATGATTTGCGGGGGGAGATTCCATAGCTGGAGTTCACTACATTGATGAAATTTAGACATCCCTCCCCCCACATACAAAAGAGTGAATATCATATTAAGAAATTTTTATAAAGGCCATCTCGACCAAATGCCCTCATCTTGCAGATGAATAAGTGAGGCCCAGCGATATTAATAACTTGTCCAAGGTCACCTATACACAGTTAATGGAAAATAGGGGATTTGAACTCAGGTTCTTAACTTCCAAATGTGTTGCTCTTTCCATGGTATTGCATATTCAAAGCATTTAGAGAGTAAAAGATTTAAAATTGGAAAGGATTTTTGGGGTCCCTGGGTCTAGTCTTTTCTATTTTTCACATGAGGAAAGTAAGGCACAGAAAAGTTGTGTCTTAAACCAGGGACCCATAATTATTAAGTGTCCAAAAGGAGTGCATGGGGTGTGTTGGAAAGAATATCATCTCTTGTGTGAGGGGTTACTGGGCCCTTCTCAGAGCTGTTCACCCATCTTTGGTGTCCTCTTGACATTCAACTCTCACATGTGGCTCCAAGAACCTGAAGTATGCATAGCAGCCACATCCCAGTAACAACATCTTGACATATGAGCTAAACCAGGTTGAGGGTAACCAATAGGCTTCAAATCTGTCAATGAGGTGGGTGGGGGAGTTATTCCAAACATGTGAAGACTTCCTCTGGTGGAATGGGCAGATGAGAATAATTTATTCCAACAGCCATGAAGGTGGCTGAGTAAAGTACTCTGGAACACCTGGCCAGAAGACAAGGTCATATATCACATCCCAAGTGATTGCCAGGCATCTTGACTTTTGTTTAGCCAATAGACTTCAGTGACTCTGTAAGAGAGTGAAGCTACAGACTTCGTGGTTCTCTGTCTCACTTAAATTCAATTTGCATGTAAGTCATCATCCATGAAGTCATTGATTCTCTTTGAACCAAATGATGAACAAATGTCCAAGACAGGATTTGAACCCAAATGCTACTGATTCATCATGCCAAGCTGCCTCTCAAAGGATCTCTCAAAGGATGCTCTGAAAGGAGTATTCCTTTTAAGAAGTTGAACCTCAGTCTCCTATGCTCATCACTATATCTGTACATATATTGCTATTGGTAAAACCCTTGATTCTGTGTCTTATTTCACTTTGATCTCTGGATATTCAGATAATTCTTAGGAAACTATTTTAGTTGTTCAACTTTTATGAGTCATGGTTAACTCCCAGGATCAAAGGTTCAGGTTTTTGACATCATTTTGTAGTCTCCTATTTACAGTTAGAAGCCCAGAGACTCTCTGGTGATTGGCTAATGGATAAGGTGGGCAAATCAATGAAGGGAAGTTTGCTCAGATAAATCAACTCATGGTGTCCTCAGTGCCTATCTGTGTTGAGTATTCTTCCATTATGGCAAAATCAATCTCCTTTTGGTAATTATCAAATGACCTATGACATATGTCATTTGGTTTGAGTAGCCAACCTAAACTACCTAAGGACTGGCCTGACCAACCCAGAACACAGGGGGACCTTCAAAATTATGTCACATGGGTATTTGTCTGTTCTGAATGTTCAATGAGCCCAGCCCTAGCAGAAAGGGTGGACATTTAAGAAGTGAGGAAAGGCTAAGCTGCTCCTAGAAGAGAAATCAATTAACTAAGGATTTCTTGCATCATTTTTCTTAGCTCCATAGAACTGTGATCTCATCAGTGTGGATACTCCCTCCCCTGGTACAAACTATAATCCCTTCTCATCTGTGATTCTTGAAAATTCATCAGTCTGCACAAGGTTATCGTTAACTGACAACCCAAATGAAATGAATAATTGAAGCAAGAGAGGGAGTATTATTGAACCCAACATGCTTTCCAACACTCATTTTGACTACCATAGAACAAAATATTGAGAGTCAAGACCTCAAAGTTAATGAAATTTTATTTAATTCATAATCAAATGAAAATGCTCTAGGCCCAGAGCCAAGGAATATTCTTGTATGAGGTGGATTGTTGTTTTTTTTTTCTGTGCTACATATTTATCCATTAGGGGTTATTTTTTAAATAAAATCATATTCAACCTTTTGAAATGAAAAAAATTGCCTTTTAATGGGAAATCTGCATTTCATTGTAAAGTTGGAACACACCGTCCTTGGCTTAGGCATTCTCCAGGGACACTGGCTCTTGTTTTGCTGTTCACTGAGCATGTGATAGAGATGGAGATTTTAGCAAGTTGATTTCAGGTATGTGAGACAGAAAGCATAATATGCCCAGAGAGGGGGGCACATACTGAATGCCACATGACAAATTCACTTAAAGGTAATATAGCATTCAACTCCAGTATGACAACCACAGTTCTCTGAGGATGGAAAAAGGAGGGAAGAGCAGTCTAAAAATGAGTACTTTGATATAATTAAGGAAGGGCTCAGGAAATGTCAGTGCAAGTTAAGCAATGAAACAAGATGTCATATATTACATCTTTGAAGCCAACAACCAAAAAAAAAAAGTCAGTGCTCTGAAAATATCAAACATTTGACTGTTTGAAAGGAGGTCTGTAGCAATGACCTGAAAAAGCAAATTTTGGTCTTTTTAGCTGTACAAAAAGGAGAAATAGGCAGCCATACATATAATGTGAGAAGAGTATGTTTTGGAAAGTTGCATCCTGAGTCTTGGTTTCCTTATCTGTCAAAGAATGATGAAGTACTCTCTGACTCATAGGTCTGGGAGAACTGTAAGAAACAATGTACATGAAAGCACTTTGTAACCATAAAGCCTTATATAAGTGTAAGTCATCATTATTGTTGCTATTTGAGGGATACACAAAGGACTCAGTGGTGAGATTTTTTTAAAGATATTATATAAATGTAAGTCATAATTATGGTTGCTATTTGAGGGATATACAAAGGAATCAGTAGTAAGATATTTAGCTGGAGGTGGGGAAGGCCAGAAGAGGCTATAGGTATCCAAGGAGTAAAATTAGCAAAGAATTTTGTAAGTATTAGTCCTCTGAACCTCACAACTTCCCTCTGAGCTAAGTAGTATAGATATTAGGATCTCCAGTTTTTAAATGAGTAAACTGAGGCACATGAAGGTTGGGCACTTGGCTATGGTCACAAAATTAATTAATATCAGAGGTAGGATTTGAACCTAGAATCTTCCCATATCTAGGGCTAACAGTTAATTCACTATACCAGTGATGGTGAACCTTTTAGAAACTAAGTGCCCAAACTGCATCTTCATGCTGCATGTGAGCTGCTCCCTTACTCCAGACAGAGGAGGGAGGAAGCACTACCATCAGTCTGCCGAGCAGAGGTTCAGGTGAAGTGAAAAATGTCCTCAGGTGCATATGGAGAGAGGGAAGAGAAATCCCCCTCTGGTACATGTGCCATAGGTTTGCCAACATGGTGCTGTACTATACTGTCTATTACATGAAAGTGGGGTAAATCTTATGGTATATACAGTATGTAAAAAGATCTACTGGGAAGAATTATTTTTAATTTACTGCATATTTTAAAATTCTACCTGCTCACTGTTTTGCTGAGGACTGCCCTTATCTCCTGGTACAGTGGAAAAAGCATTAGAATTAGAATTAGAATTAAAGAACCAAAGTTCAGATTTCCTCACTGATACTTACTACCAATGTGATCTTAATCTCCCTGGGCCTTAATTTTCACTTCTGTAAATTGGGCACGTTACATTAGAAGGCAGCTGAGGTCCCACCAGTTTTAAATCTATGGTCTCCCTTATTTGAATTATGTTTCCTCATCTTTAAAAGGAATGAGAGTTGGAGTAGATGGTCTTAGAAGACCCTTCCAGCTCGAGAATTATAATTCCACAACCCTAAAAAATAGGAAATAAGCATTCTATAAAGCAGCTGAGGTAATTCTAACATATAATGAATGATAAGTAATGGAACTAAAACACATATAGTGATGTTACAAATTGGAAGTCAAGATAAAATGTTGGATTCTCCTATAAAATGACAGAGGCTTTTTTTTCAAAGTAAATTCAAACAAAGGAACAAGGCTCTGGGAAGCTGATATAACAAGCTTTCTATTCTTTATCATTCCAGAAAACATCTCAATTTAATAGGCATTTCTCTCGTATCTCATGCAGCACAAATAAGAATCAATGTTTATAGCCATGACCCTGAGGCAGGGTAAAATCCTGAAGTACCCCCAAATCATTAAGAAAGATTAAATTAAATTTGACATACTTTTAACATTGAATATATTTCAGAAAATGCTTTGAAAAGTGTTGACCTGGGCACCACATATGTGGCAACTTCCTATTACAGAACATCCCAGTTTCTGATCATGCCAAAGGAGAGAGGCAGATTCGCAAGACTCAGATTGGCAGAAGAATCAAAATGTATTAATATTATCCATTTGTTAACAGTTGCTTTGAAAATTTTAATGTTTATTTTAAAGGATCAATAAGCCTCTAGAAAATCAAATGAAATGGAAAATTTTAAAATTAACAACCTTCCAAAATGTAAAGAATTTTTTTATTCTTTTATCTCTCTTAGAACCACTATTCCAAGTCCTTTCAAATCAGAGAAACCAAGAAAATGGAAGCAGATTAGAGAGACCCACACAGGCATAATTATTACTAAAGTCTTAAAGAAAGAAAGTATTTGGGAACAGGATGATGAAGATTTCTTAAATCTTGTACTTAGTGTAGCGTGCCAAGTTTTTTGGATGTCTAGGTCATTGAGCTTGGAAATGCCCCTTTCTCAAAAAACACGGGGACTTAAAAAGTAACTTTTGGTCTTTAAATTCTAAAGAGCTCTAGAAAAGCAATTTTAAGGCCATAGTGAATCTCTTATCCACTTTATATGCTGGAGCTTCGTCACTTCAAATACCACTGGTCCCACATTAGATAACAGGGAGTTACCTGTTCTGGCTTTGGGATCACCCAAAGGTAAAAGAGGATGGAAAGCAGATCTTTTTTCAAATTAAGTGCATCATTATGAAAAAGGGATATTGATATCATGATACCATTATGTTCACTGGGAGACACAACTCAAATACCAGGAGTCCCCATAGGCCAAATGAAATAGCTAAAGATGTATTTATTGATTGCCAAGGAAATATTATTAAGACACTGGAATGATAACGCACCACCTCTGTAACTGAATAGGCCTTGGTGCTTTCAAAAGCTTGCTAGCAAGGAGACTCATCTGTAAAATATACTATAAAGCTATTGAATGTTTTGTTGTGATGTGTGTGTGTGTGTGTGTGTGTGTGTGTGTGTGTGTGTGTGTTAGAGTGAAATATTAGGAGAGGGGCAGAGAAGGTAGGAAGAATACTCAAGGTGTTCATTTTCTCACTGAGTCCATATCTACCTTTGCTCTTCTGACCCTTTGGTTTATGTCATTTATTTCTTCCCTAACACATAAAATGTTAATTAATGGCTGAAATATGTGGCTCCATAGTCATTCTTTGTCGTATTTAGCTAAGATGAGACAAATTATATTTATCTCTCCTTATCAATATAAAGATATGTCTCTTTATTTGTGCACAAAACCATAGGCATCCATGTAAATCACCAACTACTCTTTGGGGAATTCCTTAAATTATTTTTCTAAAATACGGGAAACGAGTGAAAATAACATTTTTAAAATTTATTTTAACAATTGTCTCCATCTAATGGTCAGATAATGGATCTCACCAACCATTATGTGTCTTCACCTTCAGCGGGGGACACATAACTTTTATTGTGGTCCATTATCAGACCATTAGAGTCCACTAGAGTGTCCCTTGTTCTATTGCTTAGCATTATGCTGGGGGAAAAGTGTAGAAAATGTAGAGGCAGCAGCTTTTCCAGTATCAGAAGTGACAGAAGCATCAGCATATCTTATATTGAGGCCATTTGTTTTCCTTAAGCTGCCAAGTCTATAGTGCAGGTCTTATGGAAAAAACTTCCATCCTTTTGTAAGGAATCAAGTGCAAGCAGATCTAAACACAAATCAGGGATGGTATAGGAGCACCCACAAGTGCTTTTTATGGGATATTATACTATTTTGGACATAATCTGAAGATGGAAGATTTGACCAAAAGTGTTTAGTTTGGAATATGCGTTACAATGTGGTAGAACAGAACATGGGGCACAATTCTAACTGAACACAATTCAATGCATATTTATTAAGGGAATGCATGTGCTAAGCATCAAGGTAAAAAATGGACAGAGACAAAGATGGAATAGTCATTGCCCTAAAGGAGCTTACATTCTAGTGAAGGATAAGAGAAGTTATCAAACAAGGTAATACAAAGTACATAAAAAGTCATTGTAAGAAGGTAAAGTCATTCATAACTGGAAAGATAGAGGTAGCACCAGAATAAAAATAATAATAATAATATTTATATAACACTTGAAGTTTTGCATAATACTTTACAAATATGATTTCACTTGATCCTCACAACAAACCGGAGAAGTAGGGGCTATTATCCCCATTTTACAGATGAGGAAACTGCTGTTAGATGACCTGCCCAAGGTCAATCAGCTAGTAAGTATCTGAGACAAAATTTGAACACAGGCTTTCCTGAATCCAGCCCCAGTACTCTGTCACACTACCTAATTGTCACCTGAACTATGCTTTGAAGGAAATTAGGGAAGTGTATGCCAAACTAGAGATACTAGCACTTCTAAAAAATATGAGCAGGAAATGGAAAAATCTCATCTAGAGAAAAACTGGAAGGCTAGTTTGATTAAAACTAGGACTATGTAGAAGAAATATAGTGCTGAGTAAGAATGAGAATGTGAGAGGGATGCCAGGCAGAGGGTTTTGTGAGATAGAGCTAGGTGGCAGTAACAGCCTGAGCTCAGGATGGTTACTCTTCTTGAGTTCAAATATGGTCTCAGATACTTCCTAGTTGTGCGACCCTGGGCAGGTCACTTAAGCTTGTTTGCAAATGAGCCATAGAAGGAAATGGCAGACTACTCCATTATCTTTGCCAAGAAAACCTCAAAAGGGGTGATGAACATGACTAAACAACAATAAAAATATATTTTAGTAATGCAGTAATATGGTCAGATTGATGCTTTTGAGAATATCAATTCATCAACTCTGTGAAAGATTGATTGCAGATAGGAGAGACAAG
Source organism: Gracilinanus agilis (assembly GCF_016433145.1). Taxonomy (NCBI): domain Eukaryota; kingdom Metazoa; phylum Chordata; class Mammalia; order Didelphimorphia; family Didelphidae; genus Gracilinanus; species Gracilinanus agilis. The sequence goes on along the minus strand of NC_058132.1, from coordinate 554,935,615 downwards.
AAGAAGAGTCATCAGATGGCAAGCTACTACAAATGGCCAAAATAGAGATGAAGGCTTAAGTTAGAAATTATGTGAGTAGCTAGAAAGAGACCATTACAAGAGAAGTCATACAGATAACTTCTATCATATTTGATATATTAGGCAATGAAGAGATCCAAGTCAAGGGTGACTCTGAGATTGGGAACTGGGATAATTGGAAAGATGGTGCTGCCCTTGACAGAAACAGGGATATTAGGAAGGAGCTAGGCTTAGGGATAGATGGTGGACTATTCCATTTGAGACAAGTTAGGTTTGAGATGTCTATAAGATTCATCAGTAGAGAGCTGATAATGTGGGATTAGGACTCAGGAGAGTGATCTACTACTGGAATTTCCCTGTAGATGGATAAAGAAAGCTTAGTCATTAGTGATAGTAAGAAAGCCAAGAAATCTCATTTGAGGCACCTCTTTTGACCCTGGAATTATCAGATACTTTATATTAGTTTTGGTATGTAATTCAGATATATTAGAGCTTGGGATAGCAATAAGGCAAGCCTTTTATCTATATGTGGTACCTGATTGAATGAAACCAAATAAGTTATTGTGGTCACTAGCTCTCAGAAACCTCTTTATCTCTTACTTGTCTCTTTGACCCCTATCACCCCAGTAATCCCAATGAGTAATTTCAATTGGCAGCTCAGTGGGCACAGTGAATAGAGTGCTGGGCTTGGAGTCAAGAAGAACTGAGTTCAAATCTGGGCTCAGACACTTACCAGTTGTATGACCCCCTGGGAAAGTCTATTTGCCTCAGTTTCCTTATCTATAAAATAAGATAAAGAAGGCAATGATAAACCACTGCAGTATCTTTACCAAGAAAACCCATCAAATGGGGTCATGAAGAGTTGGACACAACTGAAATAACTCAATAACAATAAGAATTTCTACTTGCGCTTCCTCTTTTGTTGTTGCCAAACTCTGTAACTTTTTCCCTCTCGTGGATGAATTCTTTCTGGAACTCCTCCACTTTGGGGAGAAGCTGAGGCTAGCCATGATTTGTTCTCCAACTAGCAGTGCTTCTGACTCTCTGGGCTTCTCCCTTATGCCACAATGCCTTTTCCTCCATTATCCCATTATTTTCAGCTCCCTTTTTATGTGGTGTTTTCTCTTCAGCAGAATGTAAGTTCTTTGAGGGCATAGATTATCTTTCTTTTTGCTTATACTAGAATTCCTACAACCCAGTCAGTGCTTGGAATACCCACACAAGAAAGGCTTGTCATCTTGTTTTCTTATCATGCCAGTAACAAAGTTACAAACATGTTTACATGAAGACAAAACATAGGTTTGTCGCACATTTTTGACAATCTGTCTTTAGTCTTCTTGGGAGCAGGAACTACATGTTTTCAGTTTGCTAAGTATAACATTAGTAAATTCAGGGAATACTTAATAATGGGATTAACTCTAGTTCTTGTTTCTCTTCTCAGATCGTACCCCCCAGCTATTCTGAAAAAGCTTGTTTCCAGTAAAACCTAGAGATGGATCCTTGACTTGATTTTTAGTTCATACATAATAGCTAGTGACAGAAAAGCTTATGTTAAAGGTAGGGAAGGTCTTCTGTCCTAGGATGACTCAAGGGCAAAGATGCCATTACTGAAGTCACTATATTACTTTTGTTGGCTATCAAAAACCTCACTTTTATTAATGAATGGGCAGCTAAGTTGTTCATTGGTTAGAAAGCAGGACCTGGAGATGAGAAATCTTAGGCTCAAATGTGATCTCAGACACTTCCTAGATGTGTGACACTGGGCAAGTCACTTAATCACAAATGCCAATCCTTAGTTCTCTTCTGCCTTGGAACCAATATTTAGTATTGATCCTAAGAGGGAAGGTAGTGATTATTATTTTTTTTTACCTTTTTTTTTAAACCCTTGTACTTTGGTGTATTGTCTCATAGGTGGGAGAGTGGTAAGGGTGGGCAATGGGGGTCAAGTGACTTGCCCAGGGTCACACAGCTGGGAAGTGGCTGAGGCCAGGTTTGAACCCAGGACCTTCCGTCTCCAGGCCTGACTCTCACTCCACTGAGCTACCCAGCTGCCCCCTGATTATTATTTTTTTAATGAATAGGCAGCTGGGTAGTATAATGGATAGGGAACTGGACTTGAAGTTACAAAGACCTGAGTTCAAATATGATGACAGACACTTAACTAACTGTAACTCTCAGCAAGCCACTTAACCCTGTTTGCCTCAGTTTCTTCATTTGTAAATGGTAAACTACTCTAGTATCTTTTCCAAGAAACTCCAAAGGGGGTCAGGAAAAGTGGCATGTGACTGAATTATAATGAATGGCCTAAAAATCCTTTGTGTCAAATAATCCTCTCCCACTCACAAAATGTTGTCTGCACTCAATAACAATTAACATTCCATACAGTGTCAAGTAAACATTAGGTACCCAACAAATTCTTCCTGGAAGACTGAATGAATAAATTTGTCACAGAGTAAGTCAGTTCAGATACAATGATTGCCTTCCCTCACCCCACAATAATCACATCAATTATATAACTATAAAGCCCAGTTCAGGTCCAGAACTTCTCAAAGCCAGCTTTTTCATAGATGTGGTGACGCTTAATAGAATGGTAATGACCTTGGAAAGGAAATGTGGTATGGTGAAAAGAGCACAGAACCTGAAGACTTCATTTTGAATATCACTTTTACTAGCTACAGGACACTTTTCAAATTATTTTGTTTCTCTAAGCAATATTTACCTTACCTCTAAAATGGGTATGATCATTTAATTAAAGAGAGATGTGAAAACAGTTATCTCTGCCTACTTTGTGATACAGTTGTAGAAAATATGTTTACAACCATGAAGGTAAGGTGTTATTTTTTTAATGAATTGGTATTTTCTACCTGATATCCCAGAGTTATCCCTGATCCTTTCTTGCCTTTCAGGTAATGAACAGAATCACAGCATTAGCTTAGAGCTAGTTAAAGAGTTAGTTTGCATAAGCTGCTTTACATTTGAATAACGTGAAGGATTACAAGCATACCTTGGAATATTTCTGGGTTCATTTCCAGATGATCACAATAAAGCAAATATCAAATAAAGTGAGTCACACATTTTTTGGTTTCTCAGTGCATATAAGAATTATGTTTAGGGGCAGCTGAGTAGCTCAGTGGATTGAGAGTCAGGCCTAGAGATGGGAGGTCCTAGGTTCAAATCTGGCCTCAGACACTTCCCAGCTGTGAGACCCTGGGTAAGTCACTTGACCCCCATTGCCCACCCTTACCACTCTTCCACCTATAAGCCAATACACAGAAGTTAAGGGTTTAAAAAAAAAGAATTATGTTTATACTATACTATCATCTATTAAGTGAACAATAGTATTATGTCTTTAAAAAAAACATTGTACAGGAGGAAGCTAGGTGGCTCAGTAGATTGAAAGCCAGTTCCAAAATGGAAGGTCCTGAGTTCAAATTTGGCCTTAGATGCTTCCTAGATGTGTGACCATGGGCAAGTCACTCAACCCCCATTGCCCAGCCCTTAGTGTTCTTATGCCTTGGAACTAATACACAGTATTGATTCTAAAACAGAACATTAGGGTTTTTTAGAAATTGTACATAACTTAATTAAAAAATACTTTGTTACTAAAAAATCGCTACCATCATCTGAGCCTTTAGTGGGTTATAATCTTTTTTGCTGATAGAAGCTTTTGCCTCAGTGTTGATGGCTGCTGACTGATCAGGGTAGTGGCTATTGGAGGCTGATGTGGCTGTGGTAATTTCTTAAAATAAGACAACAATGAAGTTTGCCCTATTGATTGACTCTTCCTTTCACTTGTACACTTAGAGGCCAGTGTAGGATTATTAATTGGCCTAATTTCAATATTGTTGTGTCTTAGGGAATAGGAAGGCATGAGGAGACAAAGAGAGATGGGAAAGGACAGTCAGTGGAGCAGTGAGAACACACATAGCATTTATTGATTAAGTTTGCCTTCTTATATGGGAGTTTATGGGGCCCCAAAACAACTCCAATAATAACATCAAAGATCATTGATTATGGATCACCATAATAAATGTAATAATAATAATAAAATGGAAATACTATGAGAATTACCAATATGTGACACAGAGACACAATATGAGTACATGCTATTAGAAAAATGACACCACCAGACTTGCTCCAGGGTTGCCACAAATCTTCAATTTGTAAAAAGTATAATATCTATGAAGCACAATAAAACAAAATGCAATAAAATGAGTTATACAAGTGCTTGTTACTTGTAATCTACTATCTGTTGTTCAGTCATGTCTGATTTTCTTTGTGACCCCATGGACCAAAAAGCATGTCAATAGTATCCACAAGATTTCCTTGGCAAAGATAGTAGAGTGGTTTGCCATTTCCTTCTCCAGAAGATTAAGAAAAACATAGGTTAAATGACTTGCTCAGTATTACATGACTAGTAAGTGTCTAAGACTGGATTTGAACTCAGGTCTTCCTGATTCTAGATCCAACACTCTTTTCTATTGAGTCATCATACCTAAGAATATGACATACTTTCCCCAGAGCATGAACTCTTTCTTTATCCAGAAAAATATTGTAACAACTTATTTGGTATTATATAATTCATGTTTACAAATACTGCATAAAAACTCATGGAATAACAAAAATGCAATAATTTAAACTGGTTGGTGGAGTTATAAAGAAATAACCTTTGAACCCCATCAAAATAATTTTGCAATAGCACAGTGTTGTGTCAGTTAAAAGTTACTGGCTAGGAATGAAGAATTTTTAAAGGAAGCATCTCAGACATTTGAGGTTTTCAGCAACTACAAATGTATACTGAATGTGTTCATCAATATCACTTTTATTAGTATTTTATATCTGAGTATACATAAATATGTAGTTATGTATTTTATTTTTCTATAATATTATGAGAGATATCTGATGTCTTCAATGTGAATATTCCCTCTTTCTATGCAAATCAGAATTCATCTATGCCTACCCATCTGTGTGACTCTTGTCTAACTTCTTCCATTAATCCTCCAGAGGGGGTCCGCCAAATAAAGGAAAGCATTTCTTTACTTCTTAACATCACAGCAAAATAAGTGGAAGAAGGAAACTGTCCATCAGTCATTGCTTGCTTTTGCTACCTAGGCAGTGTATCATTCTTTTGTCATGCATGGTTCTGATGATGTCCTTTACATGACTTCTGAACAATTCTTTGTTGGTAATGGTTAACAATCTGCTCATGCTGAGGCATATCAATTACCTTTTAGGTTATTCCTCAACTTCAATTCTTCAGAGACTATAATATGCCATGATTCATACTACTGAGATACTTTATAAAAGAATTTTGTTTTTAAAAGATGTGCTTTTGTTTTGAGGGTGAGGGGTCAAGATAAGCCTAGTGTCATTAAATGAATTTTGCAATTTCACACAAACAAAAAAAAAATCCATCCCACTTCCTCCCATTCAATTCTGGGTTTATCAGGGAATGTTGAAGATATATGTTCTAATGGACAAGTTCTATGGGCTACTCATTCAACTGCATATCAATCATTCTTATCTAATTTCTTCCCTTGCAGATAATAAAGCCAAACTCATTTGAGTAATTCAGGCTCTCTTTTGTGATGCTTTGTATTTTTAAAGAGATTCTCTCAGTTTTGTCTCTTCTCTCCAAGTTCATTAAATGCTCTCAAAGTTCTGGAAGTGATCTTATTTAGTTGGGCTTCCTCAAAAACTTCTATGAACTTCCTTTTTTTCCCTTCCACTGCTTCATGTGGATATATGAAGCAATATTTCTCAGAACTTTGCACTATCCTTTGCCATAATATTTTATAGATAAGTTCCTATTCTGAACCAGTGTTGTGCTTGGCACTCATATGATTCTATTTGTTGAAAACAAGAATTCACTAGCAGAAGTAATTCTTCACTTATTTCATCTTCTTAACAGCTAAACCTCCTTAAGAAATGTTGATAATCTGTGTCAATGTCTAATTTTATCCATTTCTAATGTGTTTATTTTGGAATCAGCATGTTAGGTCTGAGTAGTTTCTAATCATATAACTTATTTTTATTCTTTCTCTTAATTTGATATCATTCAGGATTTTTGTTTCAACAAGTCATTGATCTGACTAGGCACAGATAACCACCTTAGTAATTACTTGAATCATATGATCATAGATCTAAAAGGAAATTTGGAGAACATCTATTTCAACCTCTTTATTTTTTTTGCATGTGTGTATCTTTCATATTTCTAATTTTTCAGTTCATTCTTTGGAGGTGGACATTCACAATTTATTCTTCAAATATTAATTCTGTAGCTACATTTAATGTTCTCTTGGCTCTACTTGTTTTGCTCTTCATTATTTCATGTAGGTCTTTCCAAGTTTTTTTTAATTAAACTGCTCATCATTTCCACGACTTGTTTGGCCATTCTCCAACTGATGGGCATCCCTTCAATTTTCAGTTCTTTGCCACCACAAAGAGAGCTTCTATAAATATTTTGGAACACATAGGTTCTTTTCCTTATTTTCTCTGATATTTTTGGGTAACAGACATATCAATGATATTGCCATATCTAAGGGTATACACAGTTTTATAACCCATTCGACATAATTCCAAATTGCTCTCCAAAATACTTGAATCAGTTTGAAGTTCCACCATCAGTGCATTAATGTCCCCATTTTACCACGTCCTGTCCAACATTTGTTTTTTACCCTTTTATCATTTTGTCCAATCTGATCTGTGAGGTAGTATCTCAGAATTGTTTTGATTTGCATTTCTCGAATCAGCAGTGATTTAGAACATTTTTTAATTTACCTCTCTTCAATTTCTTCAGCCAAAAATTGTTCATATACTTTGCCCATTTGTCAGTTGGGGAAATGGCTCTTATCCTTATACATTTAACAAAATTATCTATGTTTTAGCTATGAGACCTCTATCTGAGAAATTATATATAAAAATTTGCCCAATTTTCTACTTTCCTTCTAATATTGGCTACAATAATTCTATTTGTACAAAATCTCTTGATTTTTATGTAACCAAAATGATCCATTTTATATCTCACAATGTTCTCCGTCTCTTTTTTTTGCTTATAAATTTCTCTCCTAACCATAAATCTGATAGGTAATATGTCCCCTGTTCTTCTAATTCTAATCTAGGTCATAAATCCATCTTGATCTTATCTTAGTTTAAAAAACAACCAGCTTATTTTATAGATAAAAGAATGAAGCGAACTTCTTTCAGACAGAGTGGTTTCTAAATATTTTATAGATGAGGAAATAGAGGTGTAAAGAAGTTAAAAGGGACTTGCCTAGGGTCACATAGTTAGTAAAAGTATAAAGCAGCATTTGAATTTGGGTCTTCCTAACTACTAATCTAACATGCTATGTACTATATCATCTAGCTATTACTTACTAGCTATATGATCATTAAATTATTTAACTTCACTGAGTCTTTTTTCCCATCTATAAAACAGGGATGGTGTTACCTATATGGGGCAGTTGTGAGGTAGTTTGTTTGTAAAAGTTTAATTTATATAAGCAGATGTGTGTGTGTGTGTGTGTGTGTGTGTGTGTGTGTGTGTGCTTTCTTACAATTCTAAAGAAGTTTCATAGCATGGTTCCAAAAAATAGAAATGAGACTGCTTTATAATGAGCTCCTTTGGGTACTTTAGTTACTAAGCCCCTTTGGATATGGTCCAAGATGAGTTATCGTCTTATTGAATCCTATTCTTTATTATCATCAACTCCATCAAGCATTTATTAAATACCTAAGGTCCTTTGCTAGGTGCTAGGGTCTCAAAGAGTTATAAGGTAAGATCCCTGCCTTCAGGATGCTGATAATCTATTTTAGGAGAACTCTTTACTTTGTGTTTCATCAAAAAAATTAAATATAACTTTTTTAGAGTTTTTTAAAGTAGTGCAGTTGCCTTTGATTGTGACTTTTGTCATATGGCAAAAGTAATGAGAAATCTTTTTATATGAAAGTTGCTACTGTGGCCAAGCCTCTCAAGAAAACATATAGCTCATTAGAATTATCCATCCCCAGCCCCACTCCCCTTGTCCTTAGCATGCCTCCCCTTGGCCATCTGTTATGCTACACTGTTTTAGCAGCTGAAGAACCTTCAAAACCAAATTTCTAGTTACTAAGGCCTGGAGGAACTAAGTCATTCAACTTTGGAACTCCCACACTGGGGATATCTTGTTCCTATTGCTGAGTGTGGGAAGAAGAAATTCATATAGTCCTCTATCGACTATAAACTATTCGAGGGCGTGGGTTATCTTCCTTTTATATTTGAATCCCCAAAACTTAACACAGTTAGTAAGCTTTAATAAATGCTTTTCATTCATTCACTCACTTCATTTCATGTAGAGGAGAAGAAATTTACATCAAATGATAAATAACATGAGTACTTTGGTTTTTATTGTTGTTTAGTCACATTCAGCCTTTCATGGCCCCATTTAGGCTTTTCTTGGCAGAGACACCATAGAGGCTTGCCATTTCCTTCTCCAACTCATTTTACAGATAAGGAAACTGAGGCAAACAGGTTAAAGTGACTTGCCTAAAGACACACAGCAATGATCTGAGGCCAGATCTTAATTCAGTTCTCCTTGACTCCAGGTACAGTGTTCTATCCACTGCAGCACCTAGATGCCTCAATATGAGCACTGCTGAATATGAAATTTTTGATCCATTTGTTATTTGTCTGGAGTGTTTTGGGAACTCTTCTAGGCAAGGACATTGAGTCAGCAGGGGCTATGCATGATTCTATTGAGATGAGACTGGAAATAGGTCTGGTCTATAATTATCAAGGTTGTTTCCTTTGAGTAGAATTGTTTGCTTAAGTGGTACAGGTCTCATTCCTAAAGATTCTGAGTTACAGTCTGGGGAAAGCCACTTATAAGGGCTAGTAAGTCGGCAAAAGGAGGCTCTTGTCAGAGCAGGAAAGTCAGTAGCACTGTAGACAGTTTATAGGTTAGAAAAGTAGATTCGTGGTCAATAGGCCAAATTGGGACCATAGAACCCAAAAGGATGGTAATATAGAAGCTGAGTTTTACCTACTGAAGTTTGTCCATCTAACAGCAATTCAGAAGTTTCCTAACAATCTCAAAGGTGGGATAAGATCAGGAGAGAAGATATTCTAGAAATGAAGCCTTAAGATTCTCCTCCACATGCACCCTAGACTTCCTTAGGTAGGGAAATAATTTCATACATAATCTCCAAGTTTTCTTCTACCTCTAAAGTTCTCTTATTCCTTGGCCCAGGAATTCACCAATAATAAGCATAAGAAGCAGAATTTGATCCCAAATCCTTTAACTGTAGAGACTGCACTTTTCCCCTTGTACTACACACTGCCTCCTACATTAAGGTTTAAATGTTGATAGAGTGCCAGGCCTGGAATTAAGAAGACCTGAGTTCCAATTTGACCTCAGACTGTTACTTGCTGTGTGACCCTGGGCAAGTCACTTAACCCTGTATGCCTCGGTTCCTCATCTGTAAAATGAGCTGGAGGAGGAAATGATATAACACTTCAGCATCTTTGCCAAGAAAACCCCAAATGGGGTCATGAAGAATTGGACTCAGCTGAACAACAACAACAAAGGCATTCCCAGATGCATTCTTAACATAATAGGGGCAAGCACCCTTAAGCCAGAAGATTGAATCCCTCAATATGGGATTTAGAGAACAAGTAGAAAAGGTATTTTGTGAAGACAGGAGGGTCTTGGCAAGATCCCTGAAATTCTACCCCATAGGATTTCACCAATGAGTAAGACTGGCCCTTGGCTATAATTATACACTACAAAGCAACGACTAGCCAGCTCTCCAGCTAACAGAAGTGATAGCAAAAGAAGTCAGTAATCTTCACTCATGCCTAAATATCTGCTTCTTCCAAAGGGTTTATGGGTTCAGTGGCATCCACTGATGCGGGAATGAATGGATATGATACAGTTATTGACATCTCTGCTGACATTTCATCCATTATCACTGGGTTAATGTCCAGGCGGACTACAGCTTTTCGAAAATATCATAGGGTGATGGATGGTTTGAAACTGACAGTGTGAATGAGGATAAGGGAGACAAATAGGGGATTTCAATCAATATGTGCACAAAACTGAAGAATCTTTATCTGTGTCTCTCTCTTAAGTGTGAGTGGCCCAACATGAACTATTACCAAAAGGGAGCTTTGAGTCGGCAGAGTTGAACCTAGTTCCCTGAAGCATAAGGTGTATATGTGGACTTCACCCTCTCCAAAGCAGCCATATGCCAGCTGCTTTTCCAGGACTGGAATAAGAAAAACACAATTAAATAACATTGTTTGACTCTACAATGCCTTCCTTTTATCTCTTCTGTCATCCCCAGCCAGGCATTTGGAGGTGATTAATTCATTTTTTGAAGGATGACATGCATTTCCAGTGGATAATTGGTGGAATTAGGAACTTGTCAGAAGAGAGGAATGTTTTAGGCAAAAGTAAGAAGTAACTACTTCAGTCCTGGCCCTGGGATTTTATTCTGCGAGAAATCTGGCTTTCATTGAGGGGGAAACAGTGAAGGACTGACAGCTTAGATGTGTCTAAAATGGTGAAACTGCCATCAGCAGCCCCTCTTCTTCACCCTGTGTGCCCTGGATACTCTAATATTCAGTAGCCTTAAATGAGCATCAGCACATCACTTTCCAGAGGCAGTTTATGTTATCAGTGTCTAGAATAGCAATATGATTGTGACATCCAGACCACTAGGGATAATTTACTTAATCATGAAGGGTTTCTGACCAGGTCTCAGTACCCTTAGACACCCTGCCTAATTAAGTGAGAGTTAAAGAAGAGGGAAACTGGGTAGAGTCTATTATAGGGATGAAGAAAAAAAACTTTACTTTCTAACTGCATGAATTGCCAATAAAAGAAATAAGAAATCATAACATATGCATTAGTAAGGAAGTGAATATAAATCCTGGATGAATTCCATTGCTAAAACTCAGTAAAAAATTGAAAAAGAGAATCTTTGGAGTCTCAGTATGATTGCCCTCTACTCAAAGCATCATAGGTGAGAATAGCAGGATTTTAGGGTTGGAAGACACTTTAGGGTTATGAAATCCAAAATAAGACCCAGAGGGCAGCATGATGCTGGTTTGGGTGTGTGTTTGTTTGTTTTTTCATGGGAGACTTTCTTCAGCTCTCCTTCCAATCTTTTCATCTGCTTTTAAGCTCTTAATGACTTCTCAAAGAAATCTGTGAATAGAGGAAATTCATTGTAGAGACAATGCATCTGGGTGTTCATTGAGTTAACAAAGAATTTATTAATTATCCTGGGATCAGATGAAGTAGATACTTAAACATTATACTAAAGAAAAATGGTTTCTGCCCTCAACAAGATTAGAGCTAAATGTTAAGAAAGAAAACTGTAAAATGGCACGGGGATAGTATTAAATATTGGCCCTAAAACTCCTCATCTGTTGTGAAATAATAATTAGTTTTATTATATTAAAAGGCAAACGGGTTTAGGAATAAGGAGAGAGGGTTCAGATTATGATTGCCATTGATTGTATGACCTTGGGAAGGTCACTTAAATTTTTCTGAGCATCAGTTTCTCTATGGAAAAACAATTCTTCTTCCTATCTATTTCAAAAGGTTTTGTGAAAGATAAATGAGATTATGTTTGAAAGTACCTCAGAAAAAGCACATAACATAAAAGCACAGGGAATAAAGACATAGAATCATGGGCAAAAACAAAGCAAATGATTCCAGTAATCATTGAAAGATAGCAGGGTTATGAAAGATTATGTAATCCAACGTCAACTCTTTTACGAATGTGGGAACCAAGGTCCAGAAAAGTTTGATGACTTATTCAAACATACAAAGCTATTTCTATATCTAAGGTTGTTATATTAAGGAAGTTGCACAGTAAACACAACTTTAAAGAATGAAAACTTGTTTAAATTGATGGCTCGTGCTTATGTGCTATTCATTTAAACAGATGTGCACAGCTTTGTACATGCTTTGAATAAAATGGTTCCTTTAATTGGAACCACACAAGAGCTATATTACATTGCCACAGGACTACTGTTTTGGAAATGGAAATGTTCCATGGCCAGCCATGGTTTGTTTTCCTTTAGTATAAAAGATTGAAGAGTTGGTTTCCCAGTAAAAGTGACAAGGCACTCGTGAAACATCATATTATTAGAAATTTTCTTTTCTAGTTTCCTCTGCATTTCGAGTGATCTGGGATGAAAAACTAACAAGCATCTGTCAAACCCAAAGCATCAGCTTTTTTGACAGAAGGTCCACTGGACTCTGGTTATCAAGAGAGCCTTTATAAGTAAACCTAGGAAATCTCTCTCCAACAGAAAGGAAACAGAGCTCATCAGAATTTCAGGACCCTTGACTTACAGGGCATGCTATCTCCAATGAAGGTCTTTTGATCGTGGTGCTTTTTTATTCAGATTTGACTTCACATTATGGCTAATCAATACTTTGCAACCGTCCAAGTCCCCAGTTAGATGCACATCTCACAATCAGGCAGGGAGGCCTCCTAATTGAAGAAAAGTCAGAGACCCAGGTACCACAGCCCTCAGGCCATGGTCCTGCTTCAACTCTTTCTTTTCATAGCATTCTAGAAATAGTGGAAATAAAATTTAGAGACATGACAGGCACAGAAAAGAAGGATCAATTCCTGTCACTTGCCACCAATGTTTACTGCTTCCCCAGGTCTTCAGAAGGTGTTTTTCTTTCATAGCTTAGGGGAACTTAACCTTTTACAAATGGGAAGATGGTTTCTTCATGAATTTTAAATTATTTTATCTCACACGTCTAGGATTTGTTGATTAGACCAAAAATGAATATTTGCTTTCTCCCCTAAAATACCAAAATTTATCCAGTCACAGCTATGGAAAATATAAATCAGCGGAACACTGTATTTGTGGTCTCAGACTGTTGGGGAGAAAATGATCACTAGCTACTTTGAAGAGACCTGGGAGTTAAAATGAGAACATTTAAAAAAAAAAAAGGAATTTAATCTGTCTAATGAAGGTGGCATAGTCTATTCACCCAGGTATTTACTTAAGGATAAAATGACCCAGATTTTATTTCCAGGTTTGCTTTATATATGTGTGTGTATATATATATACATATATATTTATGTATGTATATGTGCGTGTGTGTAATTTCATATAGGATACAGATAACAGAACTAGAATTTGAACTCATATCTTCTCACTCTAAATACAGCAAACTGCAACTTCCTAAACTTTTTCTAAGGTTCCTTCAAACTTTAAGAGTCTGTGTTTCCCGAATGATTTTCACTGGTCAGATCTACTCCATTTACCCTGTTCATGGTGCTCCAGAATTAGAGAACAGTTAATTAGTCAGATATACAACTAATACAATTACTTTTAAAATGCCCCCACTTAATAATAGTTCATATTACTTTAGTGTTTTAAGGTTTTCAAGGAATCTCTACATTATCTTAACTGAACCTTAACAACCCTAAGATACAGATGAAAGCCGAGTGACTTCTCTCAGGTCAAATGAAAAGTAAGAAGGAGGTCTGGAATTTGAACCAAAGTCCTCTGATAATTGAAAAAGTGTTCTTCCATTATATTGCAGAGACATTGGTTATATTCGTTACCTCTTTATGTTTATATCTTAATGAGCTAAGATGTGGTGATAAAAAAAATGGAGGGGCGATGAGGAAGCATATTGGATTTGGCATTCAGAATTCCTGGACTGGGGCAGCTAAGTTGCACAGTGGATAGAGCATCAGGCCTGGAGTCAGGAAGACATGGGTTCAAATCTTACCTCACTCACTTTCTGGCTCTGTTACCCTGGAAAAGTCACCAATTGCCTAGACCTAATTGCTCTTCTGCCCTAGAATTGATATTGATTCTAAGAAAGAAGGTATAGGGTTTTTTTTTTTAAAAAGGTGGGGAAGAAAACTTGGAATGGAATCCTTCCTCTAATATTTGCTAACTATATGAGTATGATCAAATTAGTTATCTTCAGTTACCTCTTCTGTAAAATGGGAACAAAAAAGATACTTATAATATCAAGCTATTGTGAAGATCATAAGACAACCTATTGAACCTTTTTTCCAAACCTTAAAGCACCATCTAAATTCTGATTAATTTTAAAATTAATGTTATTTCCAATTATTTAATATTATATCAGAAAATCCAGATAAATGAATGATTTACTTTTTTATTGTTCCACCAAATATTTTACCATCTTATACATATCTGCCCTGGCTGCTCTTTTAAAGAAGAACAATAGAGGAACAGATAATAATTCAAGGGTTTTATGTAAGAACTATATATAAAAGTGCTATGTGATAAACTATCCATGTTGGAACATTAATGAGATACTGCATTTTTTAACTTGTATTTCACATAAAAGAAATAAAAAACCTTTTATCTTTTATGGAGTCTTTGTAAAAAAATTAATATCATATTAATTCATTAATATCATATTAATATATCTATAATGGTCTTTGAAAAAAAGTGAAATCTTTAGTCAACAATTAACCAACCAATTATTCTATCTGTTAAAGGTCAATCGACCATTTGACTTTTTTCCCCCTAGTTGTATTGCACATATATTTTTTTCTATCTGATAAAAATCAAACCATCAACCATCATTTATTAATCTCTTATTGTAGAACAGGCACTGTGCTACAACAAGTGAAATCGACCTTTTTTGCTGCTAACTATGCACACTCATTTTTACTTACACTGAGCTACTGGTCATTTGCAAAATGGAATAGTTTATTGTAGTACAAAGGAGCCATAATTTCTTTGAAACAAGAAATTGAGTTTTCTGCTGTCCTGGTTAACTAATCAACTTTACAACTCCATTTGTTTCCATTCTCGAGATTAAGACCCCTTCTATAATGTATATAACTCCTTGCCTTTTAAAGACCATATACCAAGCATTATTTAATCTTTGATGATGCATGTTGTACTTCTCAATTTACATGGCCCCATTGCCATCCACATCAATAACTTTGTGTGAGTTAATGTAATATAGTGGGGAAAGTAATAGTTTGAAGGCAAAACTCTTGAATTCAAATCCTACACCTTCCAGTGGCTTCTTGTATGAAACTGGACAAAAACCACTCTGGTACTCAGTCTCCTTCTCTGTAAAATATAGAGTTTGAACTGGATGAACTCTTGCGTTTGTCCTTTCCATCTCTAATCCTATGGTATTATGATCCTACAATTCATGTCCTTCCTAGAGCATCACTTTAGATGTGAAAGGTGAAAAACAATGGAATTGAATGCGTGCCAACCTTCCAGCATACGTCCTGAACATTATTCTTGGATTTTGTTTTGCTTTTTCACTAAATCTCTGCTGACCATTTGTCTTCTTTTCATTTGCCTCTCTCTCTTTTAAACTTGGACAGTCATAGAACCTCGTGTGATAGAGAATCCCAGGGAGCAGAGTTTGTTTTGCTAATCAAGTTTTTCCTGCGTTACGTTGCTACTCTGTGTGCACCACAGTAAAGCAACTTTTACTAGTTGAAAAGAGGCAGAGAACTAAACTGACTTCAAAGAGGCCTTACTGTATGTTGAACAAAATGCCTTCTGGGGAATGAAGTGCTCACAAGTATAAGATAGCGAACCTTTTGACCTTTTCCAAAGATTCATAGATGATACCCATGCTTAACTAGAAATTCTTCCTCTTGAAGCCCTGTAAGAGGTCATCTACCTCCTCTGGGTTTAGAGAAGAATTGCACACTCTAACTCAAGTACCCTATCATTGCTCTCCTACAGAACCTTATATTGCGTTCTTTAATTTTAGGAAGAGCTGTGCTCCAGTACAGAGTTCAAGGGCCTCTGGTAGCAAGAATCCATATTAGAAAGAACGATGTCTCACAACATGGTAAACCTTCCGATGTGCGATACCTGCAAATGCTTGGTTTCCTCCCCAGTCCTTGGTTTGGGTCGCCTGCCGTGGTACCGTTGGGCGGCTCTTCTACCTGTATCTATCTTTTCAATGAGATCACATTAATTACATTCCATTCTTTCCACTTTGATATCTCATTAAAATCTTATAAATGATCATGCAGTGACCTTGAAGGCCATGCATAATACATGAAAGTAAACCTGCAGTAAAATGTATTCTTTCACTCCTGACTGGTTCCATCCCACATTTCCTTCCCCCATCCCCAGTGACCCCAATATGGAGAGAGTCCTGTGAACTGAGCCAAGGTATGCTGGAGTGTGCAAATCTACCAGCTCCAAAAGCTTTCCCACTGATGACTGCTGCAATATGTTAATGGCTTATGTTTAGATGTGATGGCCCCGTTACCACTTAGGGCACTCTGCTAATTACCATAAGATGGTGACAAACAGGTGCGAATGTCACTTTGCATCAGCATCATGTGGGTGGAAAAACATAGCTAGCAGCACTGTTAGCAAAGCAAGAAAATGTTAACTTTAGTCAGCAGCCTCTGATGCTCAGAAGGACTTTTCTTTAATGCTCATGATTAAAGGAATCACAGGAGGATACTGCTGCTTTTTTTCTGCAAGTACAGTAATTCTGAATATATGGGGATGTCTTCATAAGCTATTTTAAGATATGTTTCAACAAAATGCACTTATGTGGCAGATCAAGTAAAATGTACCAAGTCTGTATTTATGAAACCTTCCTTATTGAATAAAAGTTTTGCTAAGCCACATTTATTGCAAGAAGAACCCACTGAAATGGACATGATTTCACAGAGAATGAAATCATAGTGTCAGTAGGACTGTGGTTTTGCTGTCAGTTATATTGTACTTTATTTCACTTATTTATTTGGGGCTAGGTTTATTTTGGACCGTATGGAACAGCTTCCCTTTTTAATGAAAGTCAGAACAAAATGGAAACAAAGTCATGTTCTCTCCGAGGCACAATGGACTGTATAAACAGCACCCCTTTTTAATGAATGTCAGAACAAAGTGGAAACAAAGTCATGTCCTCTCCGAGGCACAATGGACCATATGGAACTGCTCCCCCTTTTAATGAATGTCAGAACAAAATGGAAACAAAGTCATGTTCTCTCCGAGGCACATCAGTATCTGAGAGAGATGTCAGGGCAGCACAGTTGAGAAGCAAATAATGCATTGGCACTTTTGAATAAGCAATAAATAATCATTAATTTCCTTTTGAAACACCAAGCCATTTAATATAATTCCTATTGAATTAGTTAAGTGATTAATAGGGCTCAAGTCATTTACTGTACAAATTTTCCCCAAAGAGGCAGTATTTTTTCCAGTAAAAAAAGGGTGGGAGGTTGCAATCATGCTTTTATTTACTTGGTTTTATTTCAAGTTGCCTAGAAAATTAGGTATAGACCTTAAAATGAATGTAACATCTATTTGACAACTTGACTTTATCTTAAATAAAAAGGTGATGAAGAAAAAAGACAATGTAATGCACATGATTTGAATGGAGGCTTGAAGGGCAGAATGGGAGCTTCCGAGGTAAGGTTCTCTATGTCTTTCTGCCAATGCAGAATCACATCTGCAGTTACAACATAAAAGCCAAAAGCAAAAATGTTTCAAAGGCCATTTGTGAGGCAGAGTCCCAAACCATTGCACCGAAAAGGTCATTAAATAAACATAGAACCTTCCTAACTAGGCGTGTGCATGGTTCCGTGCAGAGAGCAGACTCGGTAAGTCATGCCTTATGTGGGTCATGTTTCCAGCCCAGCTATTCAGTCGCCATGTGTTTAAATGGAATTCTGAAAACTCTGTGACTTTATTTGTAAAGGATATTTAATACCGTTTGTTGGTAGGGCAAGGGAGGAGGTACGAGAACTCAGAACTCTCTAGTACAAATGAGTTTAAAGCTTACAATAGTATCTATACCAGAATATTTTAATTTTATAACCTATGCATTGCACATATGTATATCTGTACATAAATGTAGCTGGGCTTATATGTACACATATATCCATTTCCTGGATCATGGATGATTTGTGGTAAGCAATTTGTCATTGCTAGTAAATAGCTCCTTATCATCTTAATTGTTCAGTCATTTTTAGTAGTGTCTGATTCTTTGTGAACCCATTTGAATTTTTCTTGGCAAAGATATTGGAGCGATTTGCCACTTCCTTCTTAAGCTTGTTGTGTGGATGTGGAAATGGAGGCAAACAGAGTGAAGTGACTTGTCCAAGGTCACACGTTTATTAAGTGTCTGAGGCCAGATTTGAACCCAGGAATATGAGTCTTCTTGACTCCAGGTCATGTTCTATCTACTGTGCCACCTAGCTGCCCTTCTACTTATCTCTACCATATTAATAAGTTAACATTTATATAGCATTAAATTTTTTATATCTTTATATATGTTATTTCAT
Organism: Gracilinanus agilis; assembly: GCF_016433145.1. Classification (NCBI taxonomy): domain Eukaryota; kingdom Metazoa; phylum Chordata; class Mammalia; order Didelphimorphia; family Didelphidae; genus Gracilinanus; species Gracilinanus agilis. Next base: position 554,917,306 of record NC_058132.1, on the reverse strand, counting down.
TTGAACCTCACAACAGCACTATGAGAAAAATGCTTTTATTATTCCCATTTTTCAGATAAGGAAACTGAGGCTGGGAGAGCTGAGTTACACAGCTCTTAGGTATCTGAAGCTACTGAATTCAGGACTTCCTGACTTCTAGTCTAGTTCTCTTCACCATTTAGCTGCCTCACAATGAATCTCTTTATTGTCCTTTGGGGAATTTCTGATTTTGATTAGCTCAAGACTGTTGTGTTCCATGATTCACAGTCATATACCATCACTAGAAGAACATCGGTATTTAAAAGATGAGTTTTTGCAACATGGAACAGCTTGAGATTATTGACAGTAATGCACAGTTTCCCAAGGGAAATGCAGCTGTTTCCTTCATCCTATTCAAAGTCTATCCCAGAAATGTCTACTGATGGACTTACTCAATGGACTGCTTATCCTTTAGGAGAGAGAATGTGATCAATAATGTACAATGATCAACTGTGAAAGACTTAACTATTATCAGTAATTCAAGGATCCAAGACAATTCCAAGGGGCTCATGATGGAAAAGGCTGTCCACTGCCATAGAAAGAACTGACAGAGTTTGAATGCAGATTGAAACATACCATTTTACATTTATTTCCTTTGTAAGTTTTTTTGTAAATAAGCACTGTGTGTCTTCTTTCACATAACAAGAATGGAAATATGTACTGCATGATAGCACATGTATAACCTATATCATATTACCTGCCATCTTGGGAGGGGGAAAAATAAGAAAGGGAGAGAACACAAATCCCATAATGTCAGAAAATGATTATCAAAAACTGTATCTAAATGTATTTAAGGAAAAAAATTTCAAGAGTACCTTACTTTGAAAAGTCTAGAAGGTTTGAGTTTGAATCCCACCCCTGTCACTTACCAACTGTGTGAGGATAGATAAATGCTGTAAGGTCTTTAAGCCTCACTTTCCTCATTTGTAAAATGGGGATAATAATAACACTTATCCCACATACTATTGAAAGGAGATCATGAGATAATACATGTAAAGTGCATTGCAAACCTGAAATTACTATAGAAATGTTAACTATTGTGATAATAATGGTCATCTTAATAAAATGTGGTGGCTTAGACATGTAGGAAGAATGAGGAATAACAGATGAAGAACCTGAATGCTACATTAACACTCACACTACCATATATATCTAAACATTAAATGACCTATAGACCTCTAGTACTTTCAATAGCTCTTCTATGAAGAATTAATGAGAGGACGTGAACTAGAATGAGAAGAGGATAATGAGTTGCAATATATACCAGTGGAGGATATCCATATATTTTTTAAATTTATGATTTCATCAATTTCATTAATCAACAAAAATTAACAAATAAACATAAATAAGTGCCTACTAAGTCACAAGCTCTAAGCGGTGATTCTTAAAAATGTCTTCCCATCAGTCCTGCAAAAACCATCTATAAAAAGAAAGGAGATCTTTTTCTTGGTTTTTCCATGTCTTGAGGTTCCAATGGGTCTGTTCCCTGCAAATCAATAAATATATAGATATATATTTAAATTAAAATATACATATAAAGAAATATATATGCAATATAAAATCACATATGTGAATAATTATAAATTTAAATATATGTGTATTTTTATTTATTTTTTTTAAACCCTTACCTTCTGTTTTGGAGTCAATACTGTGTATTGGCTCCAAGGCAGAAGAATGGTAAGGGCTAAGGAATGGGGGTCAAGTGACTTGCCCAGGATCACACAGCTGGGAAGTGGCTAAGGCCAGATTTGAACCTAGGATCTCCCATCTCTAAGCCTGGCTCTCAATCCACTGAGCTACCCAGCTGCCCCCATATGTATATATTTAAAACCTTTACCTTTTATCCTAAAGTCAATACTATACTCCAAGGCAGAAGGTAAGGACTTGGTAATTGAGATTAAGTGATTTGCCCAGGGTCATACAGATATGTATAAGATATGTCTGAGGTCAAATTTGAACCCAGGACCTCCCTGTATCCAGGCCTGCCTCTTTATCCAATGAACCACTAATTGCCCCCTGAAAGACTATTTTATGAAGAACTCATACAAGGCATGAAGTCACAATGAGGTCAAAAGAAGTGATACAAGGACACTCTCAAGGTCTCTCTGAAGAACTTTCGTATTGATTGGGACTCATTGAGACATTGTCCAGCATGGCATGCCTGATAAGCTGAACAGAATTGCAGTACTTCAAAAGAAACATTAGATGTGCAAATGTAGGGACATCTCCATCCCAAATGTTCACATGGGCTTTTTGTGCCCAACCTGTGGCAGAGCCTTCTGAACTTATGTTGGCCTGAACAGCCACAATTGAACACATTGTACATTGATATTATTTTGGTCCTCTTGAGTACAAATAACCACCACCAATTATGACATCTATTTGGGTTTATTGTCATTTTCACTACCTGATGAGTCCTCTTCTTCCAAGAGATCATAACCTAGATATGACATTTTATATCACATATTGCATCTAAAAATTGTCATTGATATCAGAAATTTAGTGAGGAGAAAATGGATCTTGGAGAACTCAGATGGGACCAAATCCTGGAAAATGCTACATTTTGGCCCCAGAAATCAAAGAAAGTTCTTAGGATTGTCTAGGGCTGCCAACAGTAAATGGAGAGAGAAGCCTTTTGTCAGCGTTTTTTTGTTTAGAGGCAGTTTGGCATAGTGAAAGAATGTAGGATTTGGAGACACTGAGACCTAAATTGAAAGCCAGACTCTGAAGTTTATAATGAACATGACCTTGGGTAAGTCACCTAAGATGCTCACCTGCAAAATAAGGAGGCTGAACTAAATCTTTGAACTCCCTTCTTGCTCCAGATATCTATGACTGTATTTCCTGTATCTCAGGGCTTGCTCCCTTTGTGACTTTGACAAATTACTTACTTTCTCTGAGCCTCAGTTCCCATTGTGCTTGGCATATATTTAATATTTAAATAAATTTTTGTTAGTTGACTAACCTGGAAAATGTGGCAATTGAATTAGATGGTTTAATAAATTGATTAATATTCATTTTCACAAAACATCTGGAAGAGGAAAGGTAAGGTGTAAATTTGAGAATGCTATCATTGTTGCAAATGGGAATGGATCATTGCAAAAACTGTCAACAGATTTGTTCCACATTGAATGTTTCTCATTCTTCTAATTTTTTTTAAAAATTAGAATATTTTGGGGGCCAGCTGGATAGCTCAGTGGAGAGTCAGGCCTAGAGATGGGAGGTCCTAGGTTCAAACCCGGCCTCAGCCACTTCCCAGCTGTGTGACCCTGGGCAAGTCACTTGACCCTCATTGCCCACCCTTACCAATCTTCCACCTATGAGACAATACACCGAAGTACAAGGGTTTTAAAAAAAAATTAGAATATTTTTCCATGGTTACATGATTCATGATTTTTCCCACCCCTTTTCCCTCCCCACTTCAGGAGCTGACAAGCATTTCCAGTGGGTTATAAAACCTATTTCCGTGTTATTTATGTTTGCAGAAGAGTGATTTTTTTTTATTCCAAGGCAGAAGATTGGTAAGGGCTAGGCAATGGGGATCAAGTGACTTGCCCAGGGTCACACAGCTTGGAAGTGTCTGAGGCCAGATTTGAACCTAGGACCTCCCGTCTCTAGGCCTGGCTCTCAATTCACTGAGCTACCCAGCTACCCCCATAGTGATCTTTTAACATCAAAACCCCAATCACATCTCCATCAAACGACATGAGGGATCATGATTTTTCTTCTGCTTTTCTACTCCCACAGTTCTTTCTCTGGATTTGGATAGGGTTCTTTCTCATTATTTCCTCTGGATTTTCCTGGGTCATTTCATTGCTGCTAGTAGAGAAGTCCATTATATTTGATTGTGCCACAGTATATCAGTCTCTGTGTACAACGTTATTCTGGATCTGCTCCTTTCACTCTGCATCAATTCCTGGAGGTCTTTCCAGTTCACATGGAATTCCTCCAGTTTATTATTCCTTTGAGCACAATAGTATTTCATCACCAGCATATACCACAATTTGTTAAATTTTTTGCCACCAAAAAGAGTGTGGCTATAAATATTTTTGTATAAATCTTTTTCTTTATTATCTCTTTGGGGTTCAAATCCAGCAGTAGTATGGCTGGGTCAAAGAAGAGGCAGTCTTTTAAAGCCCTTTGTGTATACTTCTAAATTACCCTCCAGAATGGTTGTCATCCTTCTACTTTAATCAACAAATGCTCCCAAAGTAATCACATTTAGATGAACTTCATGCCAAACTTTCAGCAGATTCATTTTTTCTTTAGTTTTCTTTTTCTATTTTATGAAGTGATTTCTATGTACTGAAGTCATTCCATGAAGTGAACTCAACACACCAAAGAGTTGATCATGGGTTCTGGAAAGCTAATTCAGAGGCAGATGCACTTTAATAGGAGACAATGTGGTTACAGCATATAAAAAGTTACTAATACAAGATGACAGAAAGACCTGGGTTCAAAACTTACTTCATATGTGTAACTGTGTAAGCCTATGCAAAGCATTTAATCTTTATGAACCTCAGTTTCCTTGTCTGTAAAATGGAGATGATAATAATACCTGCCTCTCAGGGTTATTGTGAGGATCAAATGAGAGAAAGCACTTTGTAAAGGTTAAAATACTTTTTTATTTTTTAATTAATTTATTTTTATTAATAGATTTTGGGTCATATCACATGACATATATGTATTGCATATGTATATTTACTTGATATCTTTATACATACTATATTTATGTGTACATATCATACATATGAGATATGTGAAAGAATGTATTGTCTTCCCCAATTAGAATATGGGCTCCTTGAATCTAGAGTGTATCCTAATTGCATTATTTTGCATCCTTAGCATCTAACAAAGTGCTTGACATATAATATGTGATTAATAAATGTGTTTTTATTCATTTATAAATTATTATCCAATATATAGATATAAATACATGAATGTATATTGCTTTGTGAATTTCTCCAATTTTTTTGCTCCACCTATCTCCAAAACACAACAATATTCTTTGAATTGTGTGGGGAACTAGTATTCTCTGGAAAATATGCACATATTATCGTTACTATTTGCATCCAAATGTTACATGCAATGTATGTATCTTGGTAACATGAGTTCTATATAGATTTCACAAGGATATTTTTAACTTGTTTTGGAAATAAGTATGAGAAGATAGAATAAATGTCAGGTAAATTATCAATTAAACTGAAAGAAATAAGAGTTATATCTCTGAGCTAGATATATGATAATATCATTGATTTCCAAATTTTACTGGCAAATAGAATTTAATCAATATTATCATCAATATCATCAATAATCAGTATCAACAGCCAGATAACATAGCACCTTAGGATTTGAAGAGTGCTTTATATATGTTCACTCATTTGATTCTCACAACTATATGAGGCAGGTACTATTATCATCATCTGTATTTTATAAATAAGGAAAATGACTAAAAGAAGTTGAGACTTGCCCACAGTCACACAGCTCATAAGGAGTTCCTGACTCCAAGTCCAGCACTCTTACCAACTAATAGCCAACTTTTTCTAGCCTCTCTCTTATTTCATAGGAATAGCACAGACCATTAGTAGTAGTCTAGTAGACTTTAGTTCTAGTGTCCTCATTTTCATCTTTGACCAAAAATTATAAACATTTAGAGCAGATTATCTAGATTTAGGCAGGTTCGTAGTGAAGTGCATAGAATACCTATCTTGGGGTCAGGAAGACTCATTCATCAGTCTAAATTTTGCCTCAGATACCAGCTGTGTGACCCCGGGCAATTCGATTAACCCTTTTTGCCTCAGTTCCCTCATCTGTAAAATGAGCTAGAGAAAGAAATGGCAAATCACTCTAATATTTCTGCCAGGAGAACTCCAAATGGGATCAGAAAGAGCTGAACATGATTGAAAATGATTGAACAACAACAATAACAACAATATCTAGAAATAAATCCATATCTGTTTTTCACATTTCTATGATCCTTTGAATAACACTATCTTTACTGAAACACTGAGAGGAAAGTAGATTATACAAATATTAGATCTACTTTACAACTGAGGTTAAGAAAAGTTAAATGATTTGTCCAATGTCACATACTAGTCATTAGTAAAACTAAAGACTCAAATCCAGGTCTTCTAACCAAAGATCTGACATTCTTTCTGCTATACTACATCACTTCTTGCTATACTTTGCTTCCTTCCAAGTGGGAAACACTTTAGGGATAAACCAAGCCAAATCCTCTCACTTTACTTATAAGAAAACTGAGGCTCAGAATAAAGAAAGAAATTCCCAGTTTTATGCAGAAAGTTGGTGGGATAATTATGGTTAAAGTCCAACGCTGCTGATGTCATCTTTAGCATTTTATTTCCATATATATTGTTGATATGAAAACTGAAACCAAGAGAGGTATTGTTACATATTCAAGGTGTTACACCTAATAGAGACTCTAGTACTTGTGTCCTGAATTCTTACACAGTATCCACTGCATTACACTCTGATTAGTCTTTGTTCATGAGAAACATGGAAGGAAGGAATCAATGTTATGTCACAGCCAGTTGTATAAAATTGAATTTGCTGAATGGTAGAGTACACTTTTATTAATAGCAATGAAGCAGCTACCCTGGAGATTCAATTACAGACTCCTATAGTCATAGATTATTATTGCTAAAAGGGACCCTAGAGATCATCTATTTTAAGGGTTCTTAAACTTTTTATTTTTGTATATTGGATCACTTCAGCATTTTGGTTCCAGAAGGATGATTTTAAATACATAAAACAAATACACAGGATTAAAAGAAACTCAGTTATATTAAAATGTAGTCATCAAAAATATTTAAAAATAATTTCATGGACCTCAAGTTCTTAATTTTACAGAAAAGGAAATTGAGGCACAGAAGGGGCAATTGCACTAGTTAATGGAAGTTAAAGTGAGAACTAGTATTAGAATTTAGGACTTCTGATTCTTTCTACTCCAATATTCAGACAAATATATCAATTATATGCAACAAATATTTTGTGAGTACCTATTATATGCAAGGCAATAAGTGTGCTAGCATTGAGTATTCAAAGATGAAATGCAATTTAGCTTCCATCCCCCAGAAACTCACAAGAAAGAGACCTAAATTTGGAGCCATAGGAGCTAGGTTCATTTGCCACCTTTGCCACTTTGTGGCTACCTGTATAACCTTAGCCAGATTGCTTACTACTCTGGGCATTAGTGTTCTTATCTGTGTACCTCTCCCTTTGGGTTCAAACTCTCCACCAGTATTTGAACTGAAATGCTGGGTACCCAGAGAGTGGCTAACTACTTGGGTTTCTAGTATTGATACTCACAAGCCCTATCTAATGTGCCCTCCATTATCAATCATCCAGTAGAACTCTATTCACTTCTATAAATGAATATTTACTGAAATGGCATAGAAAGAACAATCATTACAAAATATTCCCTCCCAATTTGGGAGTGCTATCTCCTCTTAGATAAACAAGATCCCTGGGGAGGATCAGCTCTCACTTGGAGTACAATTGGCATGAGACATGCAGAAAACATGGCCAAGGAATAAAAGGATACATTCCCAGTTCCTAGTCCTGGAAATAATTTTCTCTCTTCATAGAAGATCCTCTTATCATAAGTTCCTCTTAGCTGGCATTTGAAGTATCTTTTTTAGACTCCATAGTAAGAATTTCTCTCTGTGACAAGGGATCATAATACCTGAAGTTGACACTGTCCTCTGGATATTTTCTACTTCTGCCCACAGTCACTTCCTCTGCCATTGGATTTGATAGATCTGGTCACTTTGGCACTCCCATCTCAGAATATAATTCACCTAAAATCAGGAAATAAGAAACAAAAGGGAAAGATAAAAGAACTACCATGCTTAGAAACCTATGGAAGGCAAGAAAAAAAATGGTCAGCTTTCTTTTCCTATGTAGCAATTCACAGCAATCCCTTTTTCAAAATATTCTAGAGAAGAAAGAGAGAAATCAGACTCAAATCTTTTGCAAGCATTCTCAAGACCATCTTGGTATGAATCACTAATTCTTTGGGTTTTGAGACCAAATAGAAAACTTTTTCTCATCCCATTGCATTAGCCTTTTCTTCATTACTAGAAGCAGGCTTACTAAATCTTCACATGTTACATTATAACATGGTAGGGATATTTATACATATTTTACTAGGAAGGGTAAATCCAAGCACCTTCTTAGCCAATCTCTCTATTATACCTCTTTGATATTAGTGTCTGTTGGAAAACAGAAATTACTCAATGCCTTTCTACATAGGCTCATTACAGCCATTAGACTGTGACAAATTCTCTCTCTCTCTCTCTCTCTCTCTCTCTCTCTCTCTCTCTCTCTCTCTCTCTCTCTCTCTCTCTCCCAGTCTTGTGGGAGAGGGGAGAACTCTGTGTTCTTATAAGAGTTGAAGAGTGTATAGATCCACTGAGTGGTAGTTGTCAGGAACTAAAGGAATATTGTGTTACCAAAAGAGGAATAGAGAAAGTCCTCGTGAAAGTATAGGGAGGTGGCTATTTGCTTTCTGTCCATGCCACAGTACAAGTGGCTTCAACCATGGTGCCACCACTTCTACACCAGAGTGGCTTCAACTATGGCCCAACCAATAGACAATAGGAGAGGAGAGGAGAGACCATGCAGGACCATTGTTGTAGGTGGTGCTATTATACTAACTGAAAGAGAAATCCTGAGAAAAGATCAGTAGCTGAACTCTGTGAAAGTCATACAGAACAAATGCAGAATGGCAATAACTATCCATTTTTTTTTCTGAGAATAAAACCAGTAACTTTCCTTCTTCCTCATGCCATATATGTGTATATATATATATACATATATATATATATAATATTATCTTGTACTCTGTACTTATATCCCCAATTTTTAATTCATTGTTTACTTTCTGAATTTACCATGTTTTTTCAAAGGAAATCATTTTCTTTAAGACACACTTTATTGTATTTATATGTATGTGTGTATATATCCCTGAGGGATTAAATGCAGATGAGAGAGAGGTTATGGTTGACCAGGGGCACAGAGGGAAGTAGAGAAATGGATTCTGTGTCTAATCATTAGAACTACCAGCTGGAGGCTCAGGCTAAACCAAAGAGATTTTATTGATACATATTATTACAACTCTCTCAAATTAGAGAAAAAATGAGTAAACACAAACTATTCTGGAAATAGAATGAGCCTGAATTTTTCTGATGAGACAAGATATGATAAGTGAACAATAGTCCAGTGTGAGGCAGGGGCCTGAAACATTTTTCCTTTCATCAATATTTCTCCCCTGGCAGATTTAAAGGAACCCCATTCCCTTTGAGAAGTAGACTGAGAATCTTGACTAAGAGGAAAATCATACCCTTAGAGACACCTGAAAGGAGGAACTGTGAAAAATGGAGCTACCCACAGGAGAGTGAGGGTCAGTTCAGCAAACACATTTATCCTCTGACTCCTACTTAGATGTAGAATGGGAGAGTTACATTGGATACACTTGTAAGTTACCTCCAAGGGAGAAAATAGGAAAGAATGGCAGAGTAGAAATATACAAAAATAACTACAATATAAAATTTTAAAAATGGAGGATGCATAAGAAAAGTCAAGGAGAATGACATGAGAAGTTTAAAGAAGGATACCACTTAGAGCTAATGGGAATGCAACAAACTTCTAAAGGTGATCCACCTTGAAGAACGGAAAAGATTTCAACAGTGAGGCAGGAGAACACAGTGGACCCAGTACTAGCTAGGAGTCAAAAAAGGCTTCAGTTCAAAGCTAACACTATTATTGCTAGATTTGTGTGACCACAGCAAGTCACTTATCTTTTTCTTAATTTAAATTTACTTGTTTGTTTGTTTCATTAGAATACCCAGGTGACTTAATTAGAGAAGGGATCATCTGACAAAAAGATGTATGTATAAAACTGTCTTACTTTTTTCTATTTATCTGTTCTTTCTCTGGAGGTGGACATACACAAGTCATTCTTCAAACAATATTTTTGTTGCTATATATAATGTTTTCTTGGTTCTGCTTGTTTTATTCTTCAAAATTTCATGTAGGTCTTTCTATGTTTTTCTAAATTAGACTGCTCATCATTTCTTATGATGCAGTAATATTCCATGACAATCATATACCAGAAGTTATTTATCAATTCCCCAACTGATGTGCATCTGAGATGCTACAAATATTATTGAACGTTTTTTCTTTTTTTGCTTATTTGTGAACCTTAGTTTCCTCAGCTATGAAATAAGAAATTTGAACTAGTTGTCAAGGTCCTTTCCAACTCTGTCAAGTACTTTAGATTGACTAAAAATAACAGTGCGTATAGAAGAGAGTATGAAATCAAGGCTAGAATGGTAGGTTGAAGTCAGTCATCTAGGAAAATTTGGTGGCAAGGAATTAAGAAATCTTGAATTTTATACATTTTTCATGGAGCTATCATTTTATAATAATAGTTTGAATACATATAAATAAAGGACCAATAACTATTCCTTTTAGTGTCAAATTATGCATTTTCCTGAAAAGGGATACATTTTTAATTAAATTTATTTATTTAATTAATTAATTTAGGATGTCTTTCCATGATTCCATGATTCATATTCTTTCCCTCTCCTTCTCCCACCCCACTCCCATAGCCAAAGAGCAATTCCACTAGGTTTTACGTATGTCATTGATCAAGACCTATTTCCATATTATTAATGTTTGCACTAGAGTGATCGGTTAGAGTCTATGTCCCCAATCATATCCCCATCAAAATATGTGATCCAGCAATTGTTTTTCTTCTACATTTCTACTCCCACAGTTCTTTCTCTGGATGTGGATAGCATTCTTTCTCATAAATCCCTCAGAATTGTCCTGGATCACTGCATTGCTGCTAGTAGAGAAGTCCATTATATTCAATTGTGCCCCAGTATAAAGGGATACATTTTTGAGAATCACACAGACTTAGGGTATGTAAATACCACAGCTATCCCATATCCAATATCTTCTATAATCTTTTCCTGAGAAGTAAAAGTTATCACCTAATTCCCTTCTCACCCCAAAATATATATGTGACTATTATCTATGTATGTTTAGGTGTGTATATATGTGTATATTTTGTTTTATACACACACAAACACATATAGATAGTTTTGAAGTGGCATCTAAATTTATCTCAGATGGCCAATAATACTGTTGTTCAAGTCATTTTAGACTTACTGTGACCACATCTTCAACTTTCTTGGCAAAGATACTGGAATGGTTTACCACATTCTTCTCCAGTTCATTTTACAGATGAGGAATGGAGGCAAACAGGATTTACTAATCTGCCCAGGGTCATACAGCTAATAAGTGTCTGAAGCCAGATTTGAACTCAGGAATATGACTCTTCTTGACTCATCTGTACCACCTAGTTGCCCAAATTCAATCTATTGCAATGTTAATGATTCTACTTTCTCTTCTGGCTAACTCTAGTAACATAGATAATCATCAATATGATTGAAATAATAATAATTTTCAAAATGATTTACATGTCAGTAATTATTATCTGACCCTCAGAATGGCCTCTTAAATCAAATGGAAAGTTTACCCTCATTTTATGGATAGGAAAATTGCTTCACCTGAGGAATTGGGATTAGGATGCCTGTGCCCTCTCCATATCCATTCAACTATCACAATACCCTGAGTATCCCAAATGTTGATTATTATTCAACCTAGTGTTAATAAGAAGGAAAAAAAGAGGAGCTGAGATGTGCTGATAAATATTTAGCAACTGCTTCTCCTTTCCTCCATACCAAATGTATGTATAATACAGTTTTAATATTTAATCTGTTATTAACATTTCTTTAAATATTGATAATCAATAAAACAACTAATCAAGCCCTGATTTGTAGTGATTGACTATTTTAAGGTGTAAATGCTCCCAGTGAAAATTTAGCAATTGACTCTCGAGCTAGTTTGAGCTGGCACTAGCACATCCCTGAAGAGGGGTCAATTAAAAGAAAGAGGGAGAAAGGCAGGAAAAAAAGTAGGAAAAAGAAGAGAGAAAAAGAAGGTAAGTAGAAGTAAGGACAGGGGGAAGAAGAAAAAGAGAGAAAAAATTGTGTAGATTAAAGATCTAGTTTATTTATACATTCAACTTATCTCTTCTAAAGACCATCTCTCTATGTGTACCACAATCATCCCCATTTACTAATATTTTCTTTCCAGACATTTTTAATTCATTATCACTAAAGATCAACTATTTCATAAGTAATGCAAACATTGAATAGCTTTTCTTATTAACCAGCTAATTATTAAGTCCCATTTGAATGAAAATATATGAAAATCATATCAATGGAATGCACATAATTGCAGGGAAAGAACTTCAGTATCTCATCCTTTAATATGCTGATGTTGTTTCTGCCAAAATACTTATTTCCCGATTAATCTTTTATTAATCTTTTTCTGTATTTATCCCTGTGATTTGCGCTCTTTTGCTTGAGTTGACCAGTAAACACTTGACAGACTTGGGGGTGGGGGAAATATAGTTAGAAGAGGTATTTAATACATAAAAATAGATTTATTATTGGCAGAATTAGATTAAACTCCTGCTTATCAGCTATGTGATCTTGAGCCAGTCATTCACTTCAGCAGGACTCAGTTTTCTCATCTATAAAATGTGAGAATTGGTGTCAGCAATCTCTAAGGCACCTAAATTTCTGCTCCTAAATAGATTTATCTTCAAATTTACATTTCAAAGGAAATTGACTGAGGAACTTCTATTGTTGGAGCTTAAACTAAAAATTGAAATAGAATTTTAACTCAGTATGTTAAAAAGGCAAAATCTACAAGAAGGGGAGGTACAAAAAATAAGAGAGGTTTAAAAAATATTCAGAGACAAGTAACTAATATTCAGAGAAGTCTAACACAGAAATCTCCACTAAGGGTTTCAGAGCATTTATGGCCCATAGTTTGTGGATTTTCAGGTACATGTATATATGTGTAAGAGGGAAAGTAGCTGTAAGACATTTGGCTTTGAATACCATGCTAGCAAAACGATAGATAGATCCTTTGAAGTATTTAAATAATACATGTCCTCTGAGAGGAAGCCTAGCTTTGTGTAATTACTAGTCTTTGCTAATTTTCATAATCTTTTGCCTTTTTGGGTATTGTTTGACAGTGTAACTCCTGGATGATTAGGCTCCTACTCCCATATTTTGTAATTACATGCCAATAAAAAGATGATTTAAAAAGGAAATTGAAAGACATCATAGGAACTTCAAATCCAAAACATATTAGTAAATACTTTAGAGCTATAAATTAGCTTTTCCAAATCTCTGGTGAAATCTTATTTGAGGCATTCTCTACCTACTCCAAAGCCTAAAAATGATAGCTAATATTTCCTTTCTAAATGGCTATTTTGCTAATTGAACTATAAGTCTTTATGGGATCTCATTAACTTTACTTCCTAAATGAGGATTTCTCCAAAAATCTGCCTGCTGTTACAGGGTGTTTAACTATATATACATAGCCAAATCTTTGCTATGTTCCTTTATACAGAGCCTATATTATTTGCAGGAACATCCATTTGCGTGTGCAAATACCCATATTTGCTCATGGAAATTGCACAGGCAAACAGATGATAATTTAGAAAGAAGACAACCCTATCAGCATGCACCAATGCATGAAGAAGCATGTGCTTTCAGTGCATAAAGATTACCCAATCTAGGTGCAGTTGAGGGAAGAAAAATAGGTTTCATTTATGCATACCAGTGCATTGACAAATAATGAGGATATAATTTTCATATATTGCTCACTATCATCTTTCAGCTTTGAACAACCTAGAGGTCAAGTGAAAGAAATATAATATAATATTTTCATAATATTTTCCTAACTCTAAATGTCCTTGATAAGTCATTTCCCCTCCCCCTTCTCCTTTTTAGTTTTCATTTTCTGGAAATGAATAATTTTCTCTTCAGTTAAAACATTTTTGGTCATTTAACAGCTAGTATTTTGTTTTTCCTTTCAGTTCTTTCTTCTGTTTTTTTCATCACATATTTACCCATCTTCCTTAGCAGAATAAAGCATCCTTTTAATTATTTATTCCTATAATTTCTAGCATCTCTATTTTGCTATACTAGTTTTGGCCATGATTTTGCTTCCTGAGATTTTATTATATTGGGAAATTATAATAGTATGCAATAAATTTCCTGTAATATAATAGAATTCTTTGGATTTTTGCTTAATATTCTTCATAGGCTATGATCAAAAACTATTGTTTTCACACTGATATTTAGAGGTGCCTGAGTCAAATAAATACATATATAGAGTCCCCTGTAGAGTCTTTTTTTCAAAGCACATGACTCCATTAAATTTGGTCATATGTGAATAACTTTTGTTTCAAAGATTTCCTCCTTAACATTATAGATCTCTGTTCAGTTAAAGAATGTCTCATTCTCTAGGTCTTATGCATCTAACAAGGTAAAATCTCAGAATTTCTATATCTGACATTCTCTCTATGATAGCATCATCTCCCCTTACAAGTATTCAGATTCACAATGCATCAAACATAGAAAAAAATTATTTAGGCAATAAAAGACATAATTTTATGCTAATAAAAGAAATCAAACTTAAGTTCATAAAGATTCAAGAGTCTCTTGCTATAGGCTGCCACCTCCTTCAAGGATTTACACAGTTCTTACAGCTTTTATCAGTACCCCAAGGAGGGCCCTCAGCAAAGAAAAATAATTTGTTTCTGATTCTATAGAGAGGCAAGAACATGCATTCATTCAGCAAGCACATATTAAGTAACTGCTATGTGCAAAGGCCTGTGAGAGGCAATAAGGATAAAAAAGAAAAAACAAAACAATCCCTTCTCGCCTGGGGAAAACAATATGTATACAGATCAGTCATATGTACGGCATAATTTTGAGAAGTGGAAAGATCTATACAATATGGCAGTAGAATAGAGACTTACTTTAAGCTGTATAGAAGCACAGCAATGCCAGTCTGAAGAGCAAGGAAGCCAATTTGGCTGGGATATAGATTGTGTGAGAGGAAGTAATGGGATATCAATTTGGACAGACAGGTTGGCATTTAGTTCAGAAGGGTGTTAAATTTGATACAAAGGAATTTGCCTTTTTCTTAGAATTAGTAAAAAGCAGTTGAAGAAGTTTCTTGAGCAGAGCAATGATATGGTCAGACCTAAACTTCTGGAATATCAATTTGAGAGCTCCATAGAAGATGAATTAGAGAGGGATGAAATTAGAAACAGTTAGGAGACTAATGAAGCAATAACCAAAAAGCAATTAATAATTTCCTATGTGCTGGGCACTATGCTGAATGCTGGCATTTCAAAGAGAGGCAAAACTAGTCCTTGTCTTCAAAAAGCTTACACCATGTGAATAATTAAGTACATGTAAGATAAAGAGCAGATTGAAAGTAATCTTACAAAGGAAGGCTCCAGCAGTTGAGGGGACTGGAAAAAGCCTTCCATGGGAGAAAATTTTCAAGCTGAGTCTTGAAAAAGCATGGATTATAAGAGGCAGTTGTGAGGAGACAGAGCATTCTAGACATGAGGGACATCCAGTAAGGTAAGAGATGCAGTGTCATGAGTAAGAAACAGCAAATAGATCACCATGGCTGGATTATAGAATGTGTGAAGGGGAGAAAAGTCTAAGAAGACTAGAAAGATAGGAAACAGCGAAGTAGTACAGAGTTTGAAATGCCAACGATAATAAGGAAGCACTAGAGTTTATCGAGGAAGAAGATGACATAGTCAGACTTGTACATTAGGAAAATCATGTTGGCAGCTAAGGGGATGATGAACAAGAAGAAAGAGAATTGAGTCAGGAAAACCATTTAGAAGGCTATAGTAATAGTCAAGACAAGAGGTAATGAGAAGTTATCTAGGATGGCAGCTACATTGGAGAGAAGAGTACATATAAAACAGATGATGTGTGGATGCAAATAAGAAAATTTGGTAACTGGTTGACTATATGGGCTGAGTGAGAGTGAGTTGAGAAGGTTACACTGAGATTACAAACCTGAGTGACGTGAAGGTTGCTGGTACCTTGAAAAGAAATAGGAAAGTTGAAAGACATAGGAGTCTTTGTAGGGGAGGGAAGATAATGAGTTATATTTTGGATATGCTGAATTTGAGATGTTTATAGGACATACAATTTAAAATGAAGTTGGTGATGCTTTTGCAATAGTCCAGCAAAAGGTGACAGGGACCCTAACTAGAGTAGCGGTGTTAGTAGTGAGAATGTAGTAAGAAAGTATGGAGGTAAGGTATACTTCAGAGATAGAATTCATAAGAACTTGTAAATTATTGACTGTGGTTGGTCAGAGAGAGTGAAGATTGAAGTTCAACTCTGAGGTTGTGAATCTGAGTGCCTGGAAGGAGGAGTGGTGTGCTTGGTAAAATTAAGGAAGTTAGGAAGAAGAATGGCTTGAAGATAAAATATGAGTCCATGTTTGGTTTTGGGTGGTGGAATCATAGGCATAGTTATAAGAAGGAAAGGAACCAAAAATAGGGAGAGATTAAAAATTAGTGTGTAGGGGATTAAGGAAGCAAGATGCTATATAAGAAATGGGATGGGATGGGATCAAAGGCAGAAAAATGAGGTGTCTCATTGTTAAGGAACCTCCTCTTTGTTAGCAACTATAGCAGTGATTCCCAAAGTGGGTGCTACTGCCCCCTGGTGGGTGCTGCAGCAATCCAGGTGGGTGGTGATAGCCACAGGTGCATCTAATCTTTCCTATTAATTGCTATTAAAATTTTAAAAATATTAATTTCCAGGGGCTAAGTAACATTTTTTTCTAGAAAGGGGGCGGTAGGCTAAAAAGTTTGGGAACCACTGAACTAGAGCAAAGGAAAGAATGAAGGATATTGTTAAGGGTTTTTGAGAGAAAAGAACAGGAGAAAATTAGAAGTTATATTCTTAGTAAATGATGAGATAAGGTATGCCTAAGATAAAAGATGTGAATGCTTTAGGAAAAGAGAGGATTCTGAACAACCACTAGAGGCATCATATCAGGAAGTCAATTAAGAAATAATCAAAGGATTCTCAGGGTTATACTTATCAGATAGCATAAATGTGTAGAGATTCCAGTCAATTTGGCAATTTGATTTCATCCAGAATCACTCACTGAATAGAATGCGGGCAAGAAAAAAAAGAAAATTAAAACTATATGAGTGGGGGGGTGGTAATGAACAGTGATGGGAAAAAAAGGGCAAAGGATTTTAAGGTGAGAATAATATACAGTTGAACTATTTAACTAGAAGTTTAAGATGAGGAAGGTCTGAGTTAACAGAGCAGACATGTAATTTTTTTCTCTACTGGAGTCCTGTGACATTAGGGTTTTCAATAAAGCCTGAATAGAGAATATATGTATCCTGTTAACATGAGGTGACCATCCATACTGCACTTCTTCACACTTCTCAAACAGGATGTATGAACAACTATTCATTCTTTGGGCTCATTCATTCATCCCAATCTGCCTTAAAACTGGCACATCTGGGTTCCCAGAGAAGAATCATCACCATATAATTATATTCTCTTAGTGTTATAGATGTTGTCGAGAAAACACTGCTCCTACTAAGTCCTCACTCTAAACATAAACCAGTCACTCACAATGATAAAATTTTTAGATCTTAAATATAATAGTTTACTTAGCAATAAGGCAAAAAATAACATCATATTTATATAAAATTCAATAAGAATAAATATAGTATATTCCACACATAACCTGAGCCAGTTTCCTACCAATTTGATCAGTATTTATGCAGGAGAATGGGTGCACATTTATAAAAATATGGTGTACTCAGTAACTGACAACTTCAAACTTCTAACCTTGGTGCCATTGGTCCATTTAGAAATATCCACACCAAATGAAACCAATTTTCTGCCAACTGCTCACTTTCTGTTCCTCCCTGTCTGCCAGATGGAAAAAATACTCTCTTCTGCCCAAACCAATGAAGCATTTGTAAGTTCTTTGAAAGCCTAATCATTCCTAAAAGGGTGCTGAAAAGGTGTTACACTTTAAGTTAGCTAGAAGTTTCCTTGAACAAGAAAACTATGAAATTCATCAGGCTGGTCTTCTCTGGGCAAAACAGATAAGTCCAGACAGCTATTCACTTACCAGGATTGCGTTGATCAACCAGTTTGTAATAAACGGAGATTATAGCAAAAAAGTTCAAAAATCAACCTTGTTACTCTGTTGTTCCCTCTCAAACTAGAGCTGAAAATAGAGAAAAAGCATTGAGATCCCTAACTCTACTACCCTCTATTCAGTACCAAAAGGAAATAAGCAGTGAAGCTCTGATTCAGTGAAGTTTACATTCTAGTGGGGGAGGTAACACCTGCATATATAAGTATATTTAAAATAAATACAAGATGATGCAGGAGATTGAGCAGATCTTGGAATCAGGAAAACTCAACTTCCTGAGTTCAAATCCTGCCTCAGATAATAATCATCGGTGTGACCCTGGGCATGTCACCTAACTCTGTTGGCCTCAGTTCTTCATCTGTAAAATGAGCTGGAGAAGGTAACTGTGAATCATCCAGTATATCTTTGCCAAGAAAATCCCAAATGGTTTACACATGACTGAAATGACTCAACAGCAAGAACAACAACAACAAAATGGGGTTATTGGGAGAGGTACTAGCAGCTGTTGGGGGGGAGGGTCAGAAAAAGCTTCTAGAAGCTGGCATTTGAGCTGGGTTTAGAAGAAAACAAAGAACAAGGAGGCAGTACATTCCCAGAATGGACTGTGGGAAGATGCCAGGTAAGAAGAAGAAAGGAAAAAAGCAACCTGTACAAAGGCAGGGAGAAAGGAGATGGAATATTGCCTCTAAGAAATATCTAGAAAATATCTACCTTTAGGTAGAGCTAAATCTAATCTTTTTACTTTATAGTCTTTATATTAATAATAGCAAACAACAGTAGCAAAAGTAACAGCTAATATTTATAGAGAGCTTTAAAATTTGAAAAATGCTTTTTCATTTGATCCTCTCAATTCCCTGTAAAACTAATGATAAAAAAAAATTAAGTGATTTGCCAGGGATCACATAGGAAAGAAGTGCCCAGGGCATAATTTGAATTCAGGTCTTTCTGACTCCATTTCCCACACTCTATCCCCCATGATGGCTACATGATTTTTAACAACAGCTATAATGAGTCCCCCCTAAATCTTTTCTTCTTTAGGCTAACTATCCCCAGTTCCTTCAAGAAATTTTTATATAGTGTGCTTTTGATACTCTTCCTCATCTGGTTGCCCTGCTCGGATACTCCCCGATTTATCAGTGCTTTCACCAAAATATGATACCCAGAACTAAACACAAGATTCCAGATTTGATCTGGTATTATCTATCACTTTTCTAGTCCTGGACAACATGCTTCACGATTTCATGCACTGTTGACTTGTACTGACCTTTCAGGTCACTAAAATCTCCAGGGAATTTTTTGTTGTATGAATATACAGTTGTAGCTCTTCCATGTTGTACTTGAAATGTTGCTTTTTAAAAAACCCTAAATGTGAGACAATACATTTATCTCTATTAAATTCTGTTGTGTTAGATTTGGTCCAATATTCAGTCCTTTGGATATTTTTTTTGTCTTATTTTTTTCTTTTACTTTCACCATCTTAAATGCTTTCAATAACCTCCCTTTCCACACAATCACATAAAAGAATAGCTACAGTATACTAGCACTGTATAATAAAACAGCAATTTTTTCTTAGTGTTATTTTCCAGCTACCTGAATAGCCCTTTCAAGTATCTGTAATTCCCTTTTTTCTCATAGGATTTTTTCAAACATAGACATTTGCAACAGACTCATCACCAATTTTTTTGATTGACTTGTCAGTCCTCTCAATATCATTCTTAACCTTTGGTCCAGAAAACAAATCACTGTCTTGTTAATTCTTTCCATGAGAGATAACAGTTCAAAGGGAACATAGCTAAATCTCGATAGTAGCATATCTATATTTTTATCTCCCCCCTCAATACTTTCATTTCCCTTAGTACAGCAACTTCATGTTTGCATTTTCTGAAAAAAAAATATATATATATGTATATGTATATATATATATATATATATATATATTTTCCATGGAATACTGGATGAAGAAACTTATTTAAATAGACTCAATAATCTGATTAGCACTTTTCATCTTCCTCTAACAAAAATGAAGGAATCCATGTGACTAAAAAGAGAACCTTTAATTAAACCTGTATCCCTCCATCCTCTGTTCTTTTATGTAAGTGTATGGATTGTGCAGAGAGAACTAGCACCTCTGCTGTGAGGGATTGCCAAGCCTTTTTTGGGGTTGCTCACCCATTTTTTTTGTCCACATTTCACCCAATTCTTACTAGTGGTGCCAAGAAGTTGTGGTATGCACAGCGACCACACTCAGGTAAAACATCTCTGCAGATGGGCTAAATCAGGCTGAGGATGATCAATGGGCCTCAAAACCATTGGTGAGGTAAGGGGATGTCTACCCCAAGTATGTGAAGACTTCCCTTGGCAGAACGTGTGGATAAAAACAATTTGTTCCCATGGCCATGAAGGCAGCGAAGCAGGAACTATGCAGTGCTTAGAGCTGCAACCTCTACCATGACCAATCATCCTCCCTTTTGTCTTGCCTCTGGACTTCAATAACTGGAATAGAGAGTGAAGATGCTGACTATGCAACTCTGCCTCACTTAAATCCAATTCAAGTGCAAGTCAAGACATCACCCATGATGTCATTGGTCCTCTTCAAAAATGGATGAACAAAACAATATAAGCCCCAATTTTGTATTCTGAGTGCATTAGGTGATTTTATCACTATTTCTTATATCCTTATAATATTGACTAGAGATATCTTCCCTTTAAAAAAGTTTAAAAAACATTGCTAATGGTTGGATTATGGAATTTTAAAAAATCCTCTACTTATCTCTGACAATAGTAGAAAGAACTCTGGCTCTAGAGTCAAAGAATCTAGATTCAAATTTTACCTTTGATTTTTACCAGCTATATGACCATGGACAAATCACTTAGCCTCTGAGTCCAAGTTAGCTTTTCTATAAAATTAGAGAGTTAGACTAGAAGCCCTTTCAAAATAACTTTCAATTCTAGTTCTATAATCCTGTAACCCCATAATTCCACACCAAATGTTTATCAATATATATCCAAATATATGGATACTTGTTTTTTGAAATGATTAATGTCAGATTAATGATAGAGAGACAATAGATAGATAGGCAGACAGACACATAGAGATAGAGAGAGAAAGAGAAAGAGAAAGGGAGAGAGGGAGAAAGAAATGATGGATGGATAGGTAGATTGAAAGTAGTTAGATAGATAGATGGATGGATGTATTGATTTTCCAGAAAAGAAAAGAAGAAAGATCATAGTTCTGCTTCTAAGTCTGATAGAATGCTAGAAGGCTTTCCTTTTATCTTTTCCCCTACATATTGCTTATCTCAGTTATCAAATACTTTCTCCCCTAAAAGTGATTATATTCCTCTGATTTTATGAGAACACAATTAGGAATACTTTTTAAAATATCTGTTCTATACAAAACTAACAATTCTGTGTGGGGGAAGCAAAAAAAAAAGACAGAGGAGAGTGCCCTATATTCCTTCCTTTGGGGGATTTTCAGCTGAATGCTGAAGGTCATATGACACAAGACCATGGTAGGGAATGCTGTGATAGGTGAAATAAATTGCTGAGTGTGTATTTCTAGAAACTTTTTTGTTAGATGAAAGGAATGCAGTCTGATCTATGCAGAGAAAAAAATGATGCTTTAAGGGGAAAAATATAAAAAAGAGGTACATGTATAGTTATAGGGGAAAAACTAGGGAAATGAAGCCAATGAATATGGCAGGAACAAAGTCATCCTGTATTTTGATGGTTCAAGAGCTTTGTTTGAATAATCTCTGAAAAGTAAAGGATTGCATAAGTGACCACCATATTCAGAATGGCTCTAACTATCTATTTGTCCTAAAGGTGGAAATTCCTACATTATTAATTAGTCAGTTTAGGTGGTATGGTATAATGGATAGAGAACCTTATTCAAGGCAAAAAGACTTGTGTTCCTCTGCCCTTTGACACATAATGGTTGTGTGACCCCAGCAAATGATTTACCTATCTGTGCTCTAGGCCTAGTCGAACCTCCAAGATTCTTAGCTATAGAGAAGGCACAACCTATATTTGAGGAAAATTTTCCTCCCCTGGAAGTTTCCTAAATCAGCGAAATCACAAGTCATATCTCTATTCTTCTCCAGCCAGACATAAAATTGTAAAATGCCCAAACTGGTTTGGAAGCAATCACTATGTTTTAAATGGCCTCAGTAAGAAATGAACATCCTTATCAAAGATTTAAAGAACAACTAATCCCAATACTATAGAAACTATTTGACAAAAGAAGCAATGAAGGAGTTTTACCAAATTCCTTTTATGACACAAATATGGTACTGATTTCAAAGCCAGGCAGACTAAAAACAGAGAAAGAAAACAATAGACCAATATCCTTAATGAACATAAATGCAAAAATCTTAAATAGAATACTAGCAAAAAGACTCAAGCAAGTGGTCACAAGAATTATTCACTATGATCAAGTGGGATTTATACCAGGAATGCAAAGATGGTTTAATATTAGGAAAACCATCCACATAATTGGCCATATCAATAATCAAACCAACAGAAATCACACAATGATCTCAATAGATGCAGAAAAAGCCTTTGACAAAATACAACACTCATTCCTATTGAAAACACCAGAAAGTATAGGAATAGATGGGATTTCCTCAAAATAATAAACAGTACATATCTAAAACCATCAGCAAGTATCATCTGCAATGGGGATAAATTAGATGTCTTCCCAGTGAGATCAGGAGTGAAACAAGGATGCCCATTATCACCTCTATTATTTAGCATTGTACTAGAAACACTAGCAGTAGCAATTGGAGAAGAAAAAGAAATTGAAGGTATTAAAATAAGCAATGAGGAGACTAAGCTATCACTGTTTGCAGATGATATGATGGTCTACTTAAAAAATCCTAGAGTATAAACTAAAAAGCTAGTGGACATAATCAACAACTTTAGCAAAGTTGTAGGATACAAAATAAACCCACATTAGTCATTAGCATTTCTATATATTTCCAACACAACTCAGCAAGAGTTAGAAAGAGAAATTCCATTTAAAATCACTCTAGACAGTGATTGGCAAACTATTCCCTGGGGGACAGATCCAGGCCTTAGTTTGCAGATCACTGCCTTAAGCAATTCCCTAATCACAAATCTGGAAGTGGGGGCATAGGGATTAGGGAATTGCTTAAGGCAGTGATGGGCAAACTACAACCTGGATCTGGCCCACAGGAAATAGTTTGCCCATCACTGCCCTAAACAATATAAAATATTTAGGAATCTGTTTGCCAAGACAAACAGGAATTATATGAATACAATTACAAAACACTTTCCACACAATTAAAACTAGATCTAAATTAATCTAAACTGGATCTAAAAAAAAATAACATTAATTGCTCATGGGTAGGACAAACTAACATAATAAAAATGACAATCCTACCCAAATTAATTTACTTATTCGGTGCCATAACTATCAAACTACCAAAAAACTTTTTTTAGTGAATTATAAAAAATTATAAAAAAGCTCATTTGGAAGAACAGAAGATCAAGAATATCAAGGGAAATAATGAAAAGAAAAATTTGAAGAATAGAGGCCTATCAATACTAGGTCTTAAAAAACTGTGATCATAAAAATAATATGGTACTGGCTAAGAGACAGAAGGGAAGATCAATGGAATAGACTTGGGGAAAATGACCTCAGCAAGATAGTGTACGATACACCCAAAGACCACAGTGTTTGGGACAAAAACAAAAACTGATGAGAAAATTGGAAAACAGTATGGGAGAGATAAGGTCTAGATCAACATTTCACATTTTTTGCCAAGATAAATTCAGAGTGGGAAAACAACTTAAATATAAAGAAGAAAACTGTAAGTAAATTGGGTGAACATAGAATAGTATACCTGTCAGATTTATGAGAAAGGAAAAAATTTAAGACCAAGCAAGGAATAGAGAATATTACTAAATGTAAAATGAATGATTTTGATTACATTAAATTGCATTAAAAAAGGTTTTGTACGAACAAAACCAATGCAGCCAAAATTAAAAGGAAAGCAACAAATTGGGGAAATCTTTATAACAAAAACCTCTGACAAAGTTCTAATTTCTCAAATTTATAAGGAACTAAATCAATTGTACAAGAAATTAAGCCATTCCCCAATTGATAAATGATTAAGGGACATGAATAGGCAGTTTTCAGATAAAGAAATAAAAATTATCAATAAGGACATGAAAAAGTGTTCTGAATCTCTTATAATTAGAGAAATACGAATCAAAATAACTCTGAGGAACCCCCTTACACCTAGCAGATTGGATAATATAACAGCAAAGGAAAGTAATAAGTGTTGGAGGGGATGAAAATTGGGACTCTAATGCATTGCTGGTAGAATTGTGATTTGATCCAACCATTCTGGATGGCAATTTGGAATTAAGCCCAAAGGGTGCTAAAAGACTGTCTGCCTTTTGATCCAGCCATACCACTGCTGTGTTTGTACCCCAAAGAGATAATAAAGAAAAATACATGTACAAAAATATTCAAAACCACACCCTTTGTGGTGGCAAAAAATTGGAAAATGAGGGTATGTCCTTCAATTGGGGAATGACTGAACAAATTGTGGTATCTGTTGGTAATGAAATACTATTGTGCTAAAAGGAATAATGAATTGGAGGAATTCCATGTGAACTGGAACAACCTCCAGGAATTGATGCAGAGTGAAAGGAGCAGAATCAGGAAAACATTGTACACAGAGACTGATACACTGTGGCACAATAGAATGTTAATGGACTTCTCTACTAGCAATAATGCAATGATCTAGGACAATCTGAGGGACTTATGAGAAAGAATACTATCCACATCCAGAGAAAGAACTGGCAGTAAAAACGCAGAAGAAAGACATTTCCTTGATCACATGGTTTGATGGGGATATGATTGGGGATATAGACTCTAATGTTCACTGTATTGCAAATATTAATAATATGGAAATAGGTCTTGAACAATGATACTTGTAAAACCTAGTTGAATTGCACGTTGGCTACAGGAGAGGGGAGGGACAGAACATGAATCACTTAACCATGGAAAGATATTCTAAATTAATTAATTAAATTTAAAAGTAGGGGAAAAAAAGAAATGAGCTAGTCTGATTCAAGAACATAAATGTTATAAGCATTTACTAAGTGCAAGGCACCATGCTAGCTGTCAGAGATACAAAAACCAAAGGAAACATTCTTTGCCTTCAGGAAGCTTATATTCTACTGAGGTAACAGCTAATACATCCAATTAATAATAATAATAATCTAATATTAATAAGAGAGTTTGGTGTATCCGTTTATTAGGTTATTGGTCCACAGAGCAAATATGGTCTCATTGACAGAGCCAAAAGGGATATTAGAAGCCATTTAATCTAACAACATTCTTTTACAGGTAAGGAAACTGAGGTATAGGGAGACTGAGTGATCTATCAAGATCCTCTTACCCTAAGACTAACTGTTTTTCTAGGAAGAGAATGAGATATGAGACTACAAGCTTGAATCGTGGGGGAAGATATGTAAAAAGGAAGCCTGCTTAGGCAGAGCGGGTTTAGATGGGATGCTATGAGTCAAAAAAAAGCAGGAGGGCACTGTATGCTTCACCTGCCAATCTGAGTAGGATGCTGAAGGGATGAGTGGAAGAACACTGAAAACCAGTTTCATCTTCTTTGAAATATTGCCTAAGGCAAGCCCAGGACATCAGGGTCAGTACTGAGCAGTGTGAAAAGGTGAAAATCTTGGGTGTCAATGCATTTCCTTGCTGATAGTTTTGCTGAACTCATCAAATGTGAGTCGCTTTCCCTGAGATTAGATCTCTGACTGATGGCAATCCATCCCAACAATTCCTCACAAATAGCATATGACTTTTTCCTTTCTAACCTGATATTTTCTAAGAGCAGTTCTAGCTCTGGCTAAAAACTAGATTCTTGACCTGAGAAAATATAAAGAACTCTTTTCTTTGAAAGTTATCTCGCTTGGCAGACACGTTTCTCTAAGCTCTGACAAATCTACTTAAACCTGCTATTTGGCGATTCATAAAACTTGAATAAGTCAAATTTGTTCTGTGGATGTTTTATCCCTCAATCAACCTTGAGGGCTTTTATATCCCTTTCCTCTCTTAATCTGTTTGAGAGGGTAGGGAAGAAATGAGATCCTTTGAAGGTACTATTTGGGATCATCGTCCCACTCCTCTTTTTAGTTCTTTATTGAGCTTGCTGAATCATAATAGGGAGATCCATTTTCAAGACTTCTCCATTATCTCTACCATTCATTCAACAATTTTTAATTGAGTTCTCAATATAGAGCACCATATCAAACAAAGGGGCAGAAAAAAATAAATAAAAGCTCAAAGAAGAGCTTAAAGTCAAGGAGAGAACAGGTACTGAATTTATGATTTTGTTGTGGAGGGAACTCCCTGAGAGAGTAAATTCCCTCTACTGATGTGTCAGTAGTTTCTCTGCAACTTATAGTCTGAGAGAGTTGCCCACAATGCTGAGAGTTTAAGCGATTGTCCCAGAATGATACAGCCAGTATATGTCAGAGGTGAGACTTGAATCTAAGTCTTCTTAGCTTAGAGGATAGCTCTCTCCCTGCTCATCCACCTTTGGTGTTCATATTTAATTCAACTCTCACTTGTGGCCCTAAGAAGTTGGAGCATATGCTGGTAATACACCCTGGAAAACCATCTCAAAAGATGGGCTAAATCAGGTTTGAAGGTAACTAAATGGGCTACAAACCCATCAGTGAGTTAGTGGGGTGATGTCTACCAAAAGCATATGAACTCTTCCCTAGGTGGAATGGGCAAATAAGAAGAGTTCACTGCAATGGCCAAAAAAGCAGCTGAAGCAGGAGCTATGTAGTGCTTAGAGTTTAGTCAAACTTTGAAGATGCCAAGATCATCCACTCCATCCTGGGCCCATTACCAGTCTCTTGACTTTTGTCCTTTGTTAAGATTAAATTCTCTTGAGACCATATCTTAATTTATAATCATTTACTACATAACTAAAAAGCAGGTCAGGGAAAGAAAAAAAAGACCTCTGGCCATATATGGCTGGCTGTTCCCTTACCAAACTTCCTTCAAGTCCAGGAACTAGGAGCCTTGCCCATGCACAGCTACTCACTCTCAATCCCTAGCAAAAACAAACAAAGCAATGTCTCTTCTTCTCTTAGTTCATTTTCCCTTTTATGCTCCTCAGGGTGTCTCTTTTCAAAGCCCCTCTAATTAGAAGACTGATCTCACTCTGGGCAAGATGCAGGTCTTCCAGATGGGAGTCAAGAGGGACTGGAGACATGTATCTTCTGTCTTCTATCTTCCAGATGCCAGGAATCCTTTAGCATGGCCTTGAAGATAGCAGCAAAGTAAGGATGTCCACACTATCTTAAGTAACTTGAAGACAGATAAGCAAGAGGCTTTGTTCCTAACTCAATCAAAGGGTAGGGTGAATTGCAACTTAATTCAGAGTGGGGTATTTCAAACTTAGGATCAAAAGCCTCCCTTTTTAATAAATCCAAAATTGAACTTATGGTACCAAGAAAAAGGATACAGGATAGTGTTAATTTTTCACATCTGTCTTTTGATTTGGATGACTCTGGAAAAGAGATTGAGAGTAACAATTTTGTGCAACTCTTCCTTATTTAAATCCAACCCAAGCACAAGTCAAGTCTTGTGATGTCACTGGTCCTTTTTGAAAATGAAGGATGAGAAAAAAGAAAGAAAATGAAGAACGAACAACAAAAATTCAGACTCTATAGAGTGTGTCTAGACAAAAGCACACATCAGGGAAAATACTATCGAATTCAAATTTTGGTTTTATTTACATTGACATAGGAATGCATTAAAATACTCAGTGGAGTTATGAGAGGCAGTACAACACAGGGGAATTAATAATCAATTTGAGGTCAAAGGTTTTGAATACTGACCTTACTGTATATTACTGATGTGAAACTGGGCAAATTATTTAGCTTCTCTTGGACTCTGTTTCCTTATCTGTAAAATGAAGAGGTTAGTCCAAGATGCCTATAAAACCAAAGACCTTCTTTAATACCTCCCTTCTCTGTCACAGCTCTGTCCTACTTTCTTTCCTCAGAGATGTTTTAGAAAGACACACTTTTTCCAGCTTGTGGAATCAATCCCTTTACAACTCACTTGATAATTTGTAAAGATGATCTCTGAGGTGTGAACAAGTTTCCTCAGCCAAAAGGAACATGACTGTAGTGCAAAATCAGAATAATTGATTGAGACTTGTTTTAATCTAGTCAAAGCATCAAATCTAAAAGAGAGTTGGATAATTTCAACCCCAGCTTTACACTGATTTCTAAGCCATATCATTATGCATTATGTAACACTGCCCCACTGCTGAATGAATGGAGAAAATTCACTTGAATTCCATGTTTTACAGTCTTACTGTCCTTATACTGGCTCTAGATTTTGATGCTAGGATGCCACTAGAGCATTTAGAGTGATTGCAATGGAAGAAATAATTCATAGAAAAAGAGACATTATGAGTCATTTTTTTTGTTTGATAAAGAGGTGGTGCTTTGGCAAAAAGAAAAGCATAAGCAGAGGCAAAGATAAATTCAGAAGATTTAAAGGTGGAAGGGACATGAGGAATTAGAGTCTAGTCCCTATTGTTTACAAAAAAGTCATTTGAAACACACAGAGGTCAAGGGTCTTGAATAGTTTCCCATAGCTAGTTAATGATTGAGAGGAGATTAGAACCCAGGTCTTCCTGATTTAAAAAAAAATGAGGATCATGGTATATAGCTCTAGAAAGTTTAGCTTATTTATCATTTTCTGAGGATTTTCCACAAAATTTCAATGAATTTCTGCTACCAGTGCTAAAAAAGTGTTAGATGGTCTTGTGAGAATAATTGATATATATTTTTCTTCTATGCCATACAGGTATTGTCATGCAAAACACATTTCCTGTTGTAAGTGCACATTCATATAAAACCAAAACTCCAAAATTAAATGTAAATAAATCAATGTGAAAAATAGTATGCTCTGATCTGCACCTGACTCCAACAGTTCTTACCCTGGAGATGGAGAGCATTCCCTGTCATAAGTCCTTCAGAATTATCCTAGATCATTGCATTGCCGAGAGTAGCTAAGTCTTTTACAGTTGATCATCATACAGCATTACTGTCACTGTGTATACCATGTTCTCCTGGTTCTGCTTATTTCACTCTTCATCAGTTCATGTAGATCTTTCCAGCTTTTTCTAAAATCATTCTGCTTATAGCACAATAGTATTCCATCACCAACACAATTTGTTCAGTCATTCCCGAATTAATGGAAATACCCTCAAATTCCAATTCTTTGCCACCATAAAAAGAGCTGCTATAAATAGCTGAGTACAGGTAGGTCCTTTTTCCTTTTTTATGATCTCTTTGGGAAACAGATCCACTAGTGCTAATAATTTATATATCCATAAATTCCTTAGAGTTGAATTCATTTCAAAAAACACATATTCATTGTCCTTTACTTAGCATGGGGAGGTGGTAACAAAGATAATAAGAAAGGATCATGAAGCTTAACTGAAAAGTGAACTCTATTTTTAGAAGAAAAGTGTTATGAATTTGAAGTGATACTATGTTGTCAGACTCTATCAAAAAAGCAAAAACCAAACCTTTGTAACTTTGCTGTGCTTTCACAAAGTCCATGTTCAGAGATCAGAGATGAGAACTAGGACTAGAAGAGATCTTAGGGTATATATAGTCAAAAGTGAAAAGTGTCAACTTCAGATCTACTGTAGGTCAGCAAAACTGTCACGAGTAGAGCCTGAACTGGATTAAAATGTTATGTCAAACAAATAGAAACAGATCCTAATAGTCTATAACTGACTTTGAAAACTGCAAATGAACATTTTCTGTGTTGTATTGTATTTTTATTTATTTTGTTAAACTTTTCCCAATTACTTTTTAATCTGATTCACTGGTACTCTGGCATTTGGCTGGTCCAGGTGTTTGATACATTTGATTGATTAACCCTATCCTTTTACATCAGAGAAAACCAGGGCAAAAGAGTTTAAGTAACATGCCAAGTTAAAAACAGCCAACAAAACAAAACCCTTTCATATCAGATGCTACCTTTTATATCAACCAATCAACAAATATTTATTGAACACCTACAATTTACTGGACATCATATTAAAAACTTGGAATATAAAGACAAAAAAATGAAAATAATGAAACTCTTACTTTCTTAAGTGCCTTACATTTTGATAGGAGATAAAATATGCAAGCATGGGGACAGAGACTAAAGCTGTGAAGTCCCAATGAGGAAATTCCTTCCACTAATTCAGATTAGCACCATCTCTATATAGAAAGTTGTCTAGAACAGACACTATAGAATAAACCTCTCTGGTATCTTTGCCATG
Organism: Gracilinanus agilis; assembly: GCF_016433145.1. NCBI lineage: Eukaryota > Metazoa > Chordata > Mammalia > Didelphimorphia > Didelphidae > Gracilinanus > Gracilinanus agilis. The sequence continues at coordinate 554,886,785 of NC_058132.1, read as the reverse complement.
AAAACTCTCAATGGGACTGAAACAACTGAATAACAACAAAGTAGAACAGAGATGTGGAACCAGATTAAAAGGTAATTGGACAATCGAACATAGTGGACTTCTCTACTAGCAGCGATGCAATGATCTAGAGCAAGGCTGAGGGACTTATGAGAAGGAAAACTAGCCACATTCAGGGGAAGAACTGTGGGAGGAGAAGTACAGAAGAAAAACAATTGCTTGAACACATGGACTGATGGGGATATTATTGGGGGTGTAGACACTGATTGATAACTCTAGTCCAACTATCAATAATATGGAATTAGGTCTTGATCAATGATACATGTAAAACTCAATGGAATTGCACATTGGCTAAGGGGGGTTGGGAGGGTTGGGGGAGAGGGAAAAAACATGAAATATGCAACTATAGGAAAATAGTCAAAATAAAAATTTAAAAAAAAAGGTAATTGGGAAGTATTTAACAAAATAATAATAATAAAATAAAAAATAATGTTAATTTTTAATTAACTAAGCCAATATCCTAGTAGTAGCAAGGATACTCCTGTATGGATTAATGGCCTCCATTTGAGTTTGGTAGCACTAGCCTAGAAAATTAAAAGGTTAAGTATCACATATCCAGCATGTGTCAGAGATCAGAAATATAAAATATAGACATATAAAAGACACATTCAAAGCAAGTAAAAAGACAACCTCAGATAGAAATGCACTACTAGTGTAAGGATGGGATTTGTGCAAGAGGGATGGGACAAAAGGAGCCAAAGGCAATTGGCGATAGTTATTGACAGTTGGGAGATCAGAGAGGAATCTGGAAAAATTCTCTGGAGGAAAGAGAAGGAGGAGAGGTCTTTAGGCAGAGGATTGGGAGGAGAGAGGAGTAGGACATCCCAGCTCAGATCCAGTCCTGAGGGCTTCCTGAGAATCTTTCGTTTGGAAATTGAAACCCTGATTCCCTGATCAAAGCCATTCCATCACATCTCACCCATCAAGACTTCAACCATAAAGAGTGCTAAGGTTTTGGACTCTAGTTTGGGAGGGATCTCTTAGCCTCCTCCCATTACCCAACCTTGCTGAGAGACCCCCTATCAGTCAAAACTTATAATTATAGAAAAAGGATAGAAACAGAAACTAGAAAAAGAAACAGAAGGAGAAGGGTTGAGGGAAGAATCTTGGGAGTGGGAATCCCAAAGTTTCCCTCCTAAGTGAGAGACCCCATAGAAATAGAGAAGAGTGCACCCCAAAAATCCCTCTGTCTCTCACCCCTTTCCCCAATCCCTGAATTGTGAATAATAAAAGCCATTTAACAGTCAGATAGTGTTCCAGAGTGCCTGAGAGACAACAAGGGAGAGGGGAACCACAGCTTGGACTGGCTGCCTCCATCTTGAAGCCAGATCATCCGCTGTGAAGTTGACTGACCTCTGGGGAGGCTTGTGTGAACCCCACCCTCATTCAGAATTGGTTTGGGGTGCCATATACCTCATCTTATAGGGAAGCCTTGCCCCGAACTCCTGAGGGGTGGCAGGACCATCTAGGCCATCCAGTTTGGGGGTGACACCCTCTTGAAGTCTCTCAGTGTATATTCAGCCCCAGGGGAGAGCTGGAGGAGAGAGTCACCATAAAAACTGACTCACTCTCTCTCTCTCTCTCTCTCTCTCTCTCTCTCTCTCTCTCTCTCTCATGCTTAATCTGAGTCTTCAAAGAAAAGAGAAACTACAAGACGTGATTAAGTAATGAGCATTTCAGGCATGAGGCCTGCCAATGCAAAGGCACAGAGATGGAATGTGGGGCATTAAGAGTGAGAAGCTGCAAGTGGACCAACAACAGTAGTGGACAATAGAATTTTATTAAGGGGAGTAATGTTTAAGATGTCTAGAAGGAAGGAATCAGGTTTGTAGAGAGTTTTAAATGATAGATAAAGGAGTTTATTTCAGCCTAGAAATAGTAGGAAGCTATCAGAGTTCTGTGAATGTATATGGAGGAAGAGGTTGGTAAGGGACAGGGAATTTAACATGGTCGGTCTCACACTTTTAAAAAATCATATTTGGTTTCTATGTAAAGAATGAATTGGATTGAGAAAAAACTTGAGACAAGGAGGACAATTAGGAGACCATTAAAATGGTCCACTAGAGAGGTGATTAGGGATTAAAGTATGGTGGTGCTTGTTTGAATGGAGAAAAAGGAAAATATATAAGAGAAGTTGTATAGATAGAAATGACGAGACTAAGTCTTAGCTACTAATTGGATATGTAGGGGGATTTTGAGTGAGGATCTGAAAATACCAAAAGGTTGTAAAACTTGGTGATTGGAAAGATTATAGTGCACTCAACAGAAATAGTCAAAGAGGGGAATTAGAAGGAAATATAATAAATTCCATTTTTGACACATTGAGTTTGACATGCATAATGGAAAATCAGATAAAAAATGCCATATAAGTAGGTGGCAATGTGGGTACTGGATCCCAAGAAAGACCAAGATATGTTAGCTCTGGGGATTATCTGCACAGAGATGATAGATCCACCCATATGGACTAAAGAATCCACCAAGTAAGAGAGAAGGAAGACAAGGACTCAGGGCAAAACTTGGGAATAAATTCATAGTGGGTTTAACATGGAGGGTGATTCAGCATAGGAGATTGAGATGGAAAAATCAGAAAGATAAAGGTGAACTAAGGGAGAAGCCTGTCATGAAAACCCAGGGAGGAAAGAATATCCAGAATAGAAGGTGCTCAACAATGTCAAATGTAATAGAGAGGTCAAGAAGGATGAAAACTGAGAAAGGACCATTAGATCTTTTTACTCTGGAGTTCAAAGAGAACTTTGTAAGAACAGTTTCAATTGAGTAATTGTTTCAAAGCCAGCTTACTAAGTGTTTAGAAAAAAGTAAGAGAAGAGGTTAGAGAGCCAATAAGTATGAATGACTTTGTCAAGGTGTTTGGCTGAGAAAAGAGAGGTATAGAATGAGAGCTAGCAGAGATGATAGTATGAAGTAGTAAAAGTTAAGAATGGGGAGATTTAGTGCTTTTTTAAGCAGCAGTCTTTTAAAATCCAATAGTTAGGGAGAGATTGAAGATACAAAAGATGGGGAACAATAGTGGGGGCAATCTCCTAGTGAAGAGAGAAAGGGATGTGATCAAGGGTACATTCAAAGGCTGGACTTGTAGAAAAAAGCCACCTCTAAATCAGAGATTGTAGTAAAGGAAGAAATAGTAGGGAGATGATACCATAAAATGAAAAGAAGGGACAAAAAAGGGCTTACCTTTCCTTTTTTCCCTAGATGTTTTTGTCTTTCTCCCTAAAATTACCATATATTCATTTTGTTTATACTTACAAATGTACATATTGTCTGCGCTGGTAGAATATGAGCTTCTTGAAGAGCAGGTTCACTTTTGTCTTTTTTAAGCACCTAGCAACAGTGGCTTCACATTAAATATCTAATGTTATTTGTCCTTTGCTGGAAGAGGACCAATGGCATCATGGGATAATGTCTTGACTTGCCCATGAATTGAATTTAAATGAAGCAGAGTTGCACAAAGTCATTAGTCCCACTCTTTCTTTCAGAATAATTCAAATCCAGAGGAAAGACAAAAGTGAGGACAATTGGTGATGACCCAGGAATGGATTATCTTGGCTCTCACAATGTCTGACCAAGCTCTAAGACCTCACCTTCTTCATATGCCTTCCTGGATGTTGGAACAAATTGTTCTTGTCCACCCTTTACACCAGGGAATATCTTCTGATGCTTGGGGTAAATATAGCCCCTAAGTCACCTGCTGTGGCCCGTTAGTTACCTTCAACCTGGTTTAGCCCATCTTTTGAGACGGTTTACTAGGGTGGGGTGTGGTCACTGCATATGCTCCAGTTTCTTGGAACTGTGAGAATTGAGTGCCAGGTAGATACCAAAGGTGGATAAACAACGTTAAAAAGGGCTTGGCAAACCCAAACCAGAGATATTAGTCCTTTTTTAATATCCATACACACCCAAAATGTTTAATAAACACTTGTTGAATAACTGAAACTTAAGACAAGAAAGTTTAAGTAACATTATCTTGGGTAGTAAGTGGCTGAAACAAGATTGGAACTCAGCTCATCTTACTCCAATCCAATGTCTTTTCCCACTGAATTAGATCATTCATGGACACGTTTAATAAAATGCTTAAGTGCTCTTTGGGGCCATGTTGACCTTGCAGGTTCAGTACACACAATAACCATTCAGAAATGTATCATTTAAAATGTTGAACTATTAGACACACCATTTTCCTGAATTAACGATTATTCTGATGGAAAACATATAGATACAAACAAGAACCTTTTATCGTGTGTGCTATTTGGCTACCCTTTTCACCTCAGTGAAATCCTTCCTCCCTGCTCTATTTGGCTTGTTATCATTGATGCCTGAAGCTATACTCACTCAATTTATATGAAGGCTTCCTTAGCTCCACTAGTGAGATGTGGAAAGTCTTTGCTCTGAACTTCAGGCATAATGTTGCACTTGACCCAGCTAGCAAGAACACTTAGTGTTGATACAGTCTAAGCAAACACACAATTTTTATTGTCTCCCACTGTAAACAAACAGAAAATTAAAACTCTTCAGGCTAGATTTTGCCCCTAGAATCTTGACTCCTACTGAAATCAATGGGACCTATACATTCACTCAAAGGAGGTATTGAGCTTTTTAAGTTTAGTATGAATAGAGGGATAACTAAAGAATCTTTAGAACAAGATTAAAATTAATAATTTATTCAACTAGTTCTACTTTTCCAGCCAAAGTTGGTCTGGCCCCTGAACACTTGGGCGTATGTGCATTTTCTTGCAAATAACTGGCACGCAGATGAGGCTTCCTTAGAGTCTCATAATCAGGCTGCCAAATAATGGAACTGAAACAAAGCAAACTCACCAACTTGGCATTGAAAATGTAGAGGACAATAATCAAGGTCAGTCACATGTGGGTGGCCATGTCCTGTTAATATTCTGGCCATTACCAGTATGTATAAGTGGAAACATTGCCTCATTTTTATTTAGTGTAAAGAGAAAACTAGATTTGAATTAAGAGGCCCTAGGCTCCTATCCGGGGTCCTACTACGTGTGTGTTCTTGGGAAAGTCGTATCATTTCACGGAGCCTCAGTTATAAATATAGCTATATATAGATAGCTAAATATAGATTTTATATAGCTATAAAATCAGGAATTTGGACTAGGTGATCTCTAAGCTTCCTCCTGGGCCTGAGTTCAATCATCTTCTTCCATGTGGTATTGGGTTGGGGTGGGAAGGAGAGAGACATACAAAGGCATCTATGATGCCTTCTCAAATGGGGACAGGGAAGGGAGGAAGGAGGTTACAAGGGAATTTTAATATAACAAACAAATCGGGAGATGCAAAGGAAAGAAAGGACAGAAAACCAATATGAAATTGTGTTGGTTTTATTGGTTTTATCACTGGTGCCTCCATAAATCATGGAGGGAATCCAAATGAAGGAAAAACTTCCCACCCAAGAAAAAGATACTTAACTATTTTTTTATGTCACAGAAGCCTTTAGAAGTCTGCCAAAGTCTATGGAATCCTTCTCACAATGTTTTTAAGTGCATAAATAGAATACATAGGATTTCAAAGGAAATTAATCATATTGAAATACAATTACCAAAGTATTTTTAAAATAAGTTCATGAACCTCAAGTTAGGAGTCTCTGAATAGTGGAATATCACTGGAATTGATGCTGGAAGATGAATTAAAATTGTGACTCTGCTACTTATTAATTAATTAGGTGACCATGGGCAAGTCACTTAGTCTCTGTTCACCTCACTTTCTTCATCTGTAAAATGGAGATAATAATAGTACCTACATCTCAGGGTTGTTGAGAGGATCAAATTAGATAATAATTATAAAACAGCACGGTTCATGGTATTTAGTAAACCATTACATAAATGTTATTATTATGAAATTTTAACACATGCTATTATTATCATTGAAAATATCACTAGATTTGAAGTTGGAAGACCCTCATTAAAATCCTGACTCTGATAATTGCTACTTATGTAATTCTTATCAAGTCACAGAACCTCTGTTTACCTCAGTTTCCTCATTTATAAAATGGGGATCATAATAACATTTACATGCCAGGATTGTTCTGAAGATTAAATGAGATGAAAAATACAAAGCACTTAGCATAGTGCCTGGTATTTAGTGAGTTACCACATAAATTTTGTTATTTTGTATATTAATATAATTGCTATTGTGTTAATAAATGTTATTATTATTGGGGAAAATAACCAGATTTTAAGTTGAAATTTTGAATTAAAATCCTGACCTCATTACTTATTACTTATGTGACCTTGGGAAACTCATTTTATTTCTCTGAGCCTCAGTGCTCATCTCTTTGAAATGAGGGTGTTAGAACATCCAAGGTCCCTTCTTCCTCTAGGTATAAACATTTTATAAATAATTAAAGCCCATAATTTAGATTTTTTGATTCCCAGACCTGTTCTTTTTCCACAAATCTATAATCCTAAAAATTGGATAGAGTAATTATTAGTAGTGATTATGATCTCTTTCAATAGGTCTTTCCTTTGGTCAAAATCAGCCAACAGCTTTAACATTCCACATTTGGTACAGAGGGATCAAAGGATCATAGAATCATTCGTTTAAGTCTGAAGGGACCTTAGGGGGTCACTGATTTCAATCAATCTCCTCATTTTATAGGTGAAGCATAGAGAAGTTAATTGTCTTACCCAGAGTCCCATAGCAAGTTAGTGTCTGAAGCAGGATTTGAACCTAGGTATCCCCTAACTTTAAGTTCTCGAGGCAATCCACTACACAACACACTCTTGGCAGATATAAAATCATAAATTCTGCATTGGAACAAGCATTTAGTTCAACTCTCTCCTTAATGTAAGAATTCTCCTTATAAGCTCCTTGTAGCTAGGTGATACAGTGAATAAAGCAAAAGACTTTAAGTCAGGAAGATCTGAAATCAAATGCTACCTTAGGTGTGTGATCCTGAGCAAGTCACTTTCTTGGTTTCCTTTATAGTAAAATGAGGAGGAGGGAGAAGTAGGTAATAATAGGACCTGGCTGCAAGGTAAGTGAAGATTGTCTTCTACAATAGTTTTCGTCTTATTTTCAGTCTTCCTAATCCAGGGCAACTGTGATGTAGTGGACAGAGTGCCTGACCTGAAATCAGGAAGATTCAACTTCCTGAATTCAAATCTAGTCTCAGACACTAGCTGTGGACAAGTCACTTTAATGTTGTTTCAGTTTCTTCATCTGTACAATGAGCAGAAGAAAGAAATGGCAAACAATTCTAGTATCTTTGCCAAGAAAACTCCAAAAAGGGTCAGAAGAGCCTAAGAGGAATGAAAAAATACCAAACACTAAAAAACAAACAACTCCCTAATTCCAGGTTTAGTACTCTATGTTGCTGTATCACCTAGCTTCTCTGTTTGTGAGGATAAGATGAGATAATATTTGTGAAGACCATAGTAAACCCCAAAGCACTATATGAATGCCAGTTATTATTGTTACCTATATCCAGCTTCTGCTAGAACACTTTCTAGGATGAAAACTCAGTACTTCATTGGGTGCCATATTCCTTTTGGTGGCAGCTCTGATTGCTGCCTTTGAGACTCCTTCAGAATTAGTGACCTCTAAAATCCAGAGAATAAATCTGCCTTATGTCATCCCAAAAAACTGAAGTCTCTAACTTGGGTTTCCTGACTCCTAGTCCTATGCTTTTTCCATCATGCTGCTACACTTGTCAAACTCCCCTTTACAACAAGTCCTGACACTATGGACTTAGATCAAGAAGCAGACTTCACCTCTTAGAAACACTTTTCTCCCAAGAAGCACTGATGTCTTCTTTAGTGGGATTTGGCTCTCATGTACGTGGAAACAGAGACAAAAGAACTGACACAAAGGAGACATCACTGGGAGTCTATCAAGCCCAGTATGTTGCTCCCAATGGTAAGAATAAATGGATATTTTATAGAAGTTATAATGGCAGCCTCAAAGTTTAGTAATTTGCCCCTAAGCTTGCCAATTTCTTTTCATAATCTGGCTTTTAGGGCAGGCATAATGAACAGAGTTGGTGTTGGAGTCCGGAAGATATGGATTCAAGTTTCATATCAGATATCCACTGGATCAGTACCCCAGGGCAAGACATTTAGCCTCTCAGTTTCCCCAGTAAGTAAATCACACTGAATGATGGGATTTCGTCAACAGGAGAAGTTGTCTACACCAATGAATCTGCAGATCTAGCCACCTTCCTAAATGGCTCAGAGGATAGGGGATTGGGCCTAGAATCAGTTCAAATTCAGCCTTAGCTGTATGACTCTGGGCAAGCTATTTAACTTCCATGTGCCTCAATTTCCCCAACTAGAAGATAAAGATAACAATAGCGCCTATATCCCGCAGTTGTTTGAGAAGCAGGTAAGATAATATTTGTAATGCTTTGTAATCGTTACAAAATCTGGAGGCTTCAGGAAGGAGGCAGTGAGAAAGGTGTGAGAAATTGATCTCAAAAGATACAAGGAAAAATAAATTTTTACAAAATATATTTAATTTGAATGGGCAGCTAAGTGGCACAGAATGTCAAGCCTAGAGTCAGAAAGACCTGAGTTCAAAGCTCACCTCAAACACCAGCTATTTGACTCTGGGCAAGTCATTTAGCCCCATTTGCCTCAGCTTCCTTGTCTGTAAAATGAGCTAGAAAAAAATGGTAAACCACTCCTGCATCTTTGCCAAGAGAACCCCAAATGTAGACATAGTCAGGCAGGACTCAAACAACTGAATGGGAAATATTCCATTTGAAAGCTGCCCACACTAGCATCAGATCCATATGTATGTATATTTAGACTTCAGTATGCTTAAGTTTCAGTAGCTTAAAACTTGCACTAAGACTTTGAGGATATGTAATATACCCATACATTACTCTATGCAGCCACCATGTGCTATATCTCCCTTTAGAAGTGGTGGCTTCTATTTTATTTAAATCCTTTTTCCTGTGACTTTAAATTAAGGTCAATTTCCAATGGAAAGCAGCTTCTTTTAAGTTGAAAAACCCTGAGGCTTGTACAACAAATATGACAGCCTATTGTATTGCCAGAGTACAACAAAAATGTGACAACTGTGTTTAAAAAAAAAGAAGCTGGATTAGTTACCCATAACAGCTTCTAACAAAGGTATGGAACTTAGATACATACATATAGATATATGTGCATGTGTATATATATTCATTCTAGTTTTGAAACAACTCAGTTTTAGGTTTTCCTATTAAGCTAATAAAAATACTAAATTATTAAAGCTGTAGAATCCGAAATGTGCTGGAGGCAGCTTGTACATTCGTCAGAGCCAATTGTTAAATTTTCAGCATAAACATTTATACCCTGAAAACTAGTAAGCACCACACATCAGAGCTTGAGTAATTGTTTTGTTGATTGTCCAGATTTAAGAAAGTGATGGAGAAAAAGGTTAACAATGTAGATTACATTTAAAAGTGTACTCTTTATATATGTTCCCCCCTCTAGAAAGCTGGTTGTTAAACCTTTACCAGTACACCACTGACTAAACTCCTACTCTGGAATTTGATTGTGCATCCTCAGGGACTATTCTGGCAGAATTCAAGGTTCTATCAAACCCTAAAAACTTTGAGTATGGACCTTGTAAGTTAAGTAGCACACTCTGTATTGGTCTAGGTTGGCAAACTTTGTAGTGTCATTGGCCTGAACAACTGATAAAGACAGTCTATTGAAGGACTCAAGGGTTGTCATCAGCATTGATGAAGGAAGTGTTCACTCCAATGAAAGAAAGCAAGAAGTGAATGAATAAAGAAGGTAGTTCCATTGCCCTCAACTTTGGTTAGATCACATATGGAATATTGCATTCCATTATGATAGTTGCATGTTGGGAAGGACATGGCTGACCTGCAAAGCAACTAGAGGAGGATAATCAGTTTGGTGAAAGGTATCAATTTCATTCCATAAAAGAATTAGTTGAAAGAACTGAGAATGCTTAGCCCAGGAAAAGAAGGAAATACGTATTTCAAGCATCTACTATGTTTTAGGCATTGTGCTAAGTGCTTTATCAATATTATCTCATTTTATTCTCACGACATCCCTCATTTTAGGTATTAATATGAGGTGTTATTATTATCCTCATTTTGTCTATGGTGAAACTGAGGCAGGCACAGATTAAATGACTTGCCGGATATTTTAGAAAAATCTTTACCTTTCAAATTAGAATCAATACTGTGGATTGGCTCCAAGGCAGATGAGTAGTAAGGACTAGACAATGAGGGTTAAGTAACTTTCCCAGAGCCATACAGTTAACTAGTGTAATATTATCCAAATAGTAAGTGTCTGAGACAAAATCTGAAACCAAGACTTCTTGACCACAGGCCCAACACTCTATCCACTGTACCACCTAGAGAACAGAAGACATTGTAGGGAATAATAACTCTCTCCAAGAATATTAAAGACTTCCATATGGAAAACAGTTCTGCTTGTTTCCAGGGGGTAGAGCCAGGATCAATGGATAAAACATGTAAAGGACCATTTTAAGTTTAAAATATTGGCAATTAAAGCTATCTTAGAGTGAAGTCAGTTGCCTCAGGAGGTAATGGGTTCCCCTTTACTTTTAGGTCTTCAAACAAAGGCTGAATAATATCTGGATATAAGATATTCTGGAAAAAGAATCTTTTTTTTTCAGGCATGGGTAGTACTAGGTGGCTTTTGAGGTCCCTTCAGAATCTAAAACTCTGGTCCTGGGATTTTTTAAAATACTGAAGAAATATTTAGAATTTACATTTTATTTTCTATAGTATGATTTGCCACAATTACAGCATAATTCTGTATACAAAAAAATTAAAATAACATATTTAAATAATAGTTTTCCAGAGAATTTTGCTCACAATAATTATGAAGTAGGTAATGTGATAATTAGATTAAATCTACACTGCCCATCTTTAGATTTAATTAACAAAGGTGAGAGCACCTCCAATCTTGGGAGGTCTTAACCCACGTGTGCTAGAGTGAGTGACGAATCAGAATCGACTGACTGCCCCCTAGGCGGACTATGAGAATCATCTATTGTGATTGGTCACACAAGCTAGGGAAAGGCACTGGAAAATGACATATAAGTGACCCCTTTAAAAAGAGGGAGTTAAGTGAGTGAGGGGCTTCTGGTTTTTGTGAAGGTGACCTGAGGGAGCTTTGCTGGTTTGTGACCGAGACTCTTCCACATGGTGAGTTTAGAGACTGAATCTTCCTGAACTTCTATTAAGAACCTTCTTTTATAGGCTCTGTGAATGAAGTTTGTTCCATTCACCTCCAGGCCTCAGGCCCTTTAACCCTCTGCTGAGGGTTAAGATCTACCTGGATTAATTAGTAGAATAGATTCTTACTTCCTTATTTCCTCTCTCTATTCTCTCATGTAAATAAACTTCCATAAAAGTCAATTTTGATTTGAGATTATTCTTAATTGAGGATTGATAATAGTTCAATCCTCTGGCAACCATCTTTTAATATATTGAACCCACAAAAGCCCTTTTTAACCCTTACAGTAGTACAGGTATTACTATATCCATTTTACTAAAACTAAGGCTCAGAAAAATTAAGATTGCTCAGAGTTGAAAGAGGCCTCAAAGACCATGTAGTTCAATCTACATCTGCATAAAAATCCACTCTACAAAATTAATGGCATGTGATCATCTAGCCTTTACTTTGAGTCCCTCAGTGAGGGGAAATCTACAATCTTCTATCCTGCTTTGGGATTCTTAAGAAGTTTTTTATTATTTCAAAGTATAAGTTGGCATCTCTGTACCAGCTACTCATTGCTCCTAGTTTTGCATTCTGGGGCCAAATGGAAAATGTAATTCCTCTTTCAAATAGTTGTCTTTTTGATATTTGATCCTATATGTCATATTTCATTAAGCTGCTGAATTGTTACTTCTTTTAAATTTTTAATGAAGAAAAATTTATTTGCCTTTCTTTCAACACCTCTATCATAGAAGAAGAGAAGGGAGAGAGAAAGGGAGGAAAGAAGGAACAAAGGAATTAAGGAAGGGAAGAAGGAGAAGAGGGAGGGAGAGAGGGAAGGAGGAAGGAAGGAAGGAAGGAAGGAAGAAGGAAGGAAAAAAGGAAGGAAGGAAGGAAGGAAGGAAGGAAGGAAGGAAGGAAGAAGGAAGAAGGAAGGAAGGAAAAAAGGAAGGAAGGAAAAATAACAACCATTAAAACAAATATTCATAGTCAAGTAAAATTAATTCCAATGTTGGCCATATCCAAAGAAAGGTCACATTCTGAACTCTGAGTCTATCCATCACCTTTCTTGTCAGGAGATAGTGGAATGTTTCATTATGAATTCTCTGAAATCATGGTTAGTCATTGTATTGATCAAAGTTTTTTTTTAATTTGTAACATAAAAGTTTCTAGGTATCTCCCACTTTCCTTCCCACCCCCATGCAAGAGAAGGCATCATTTGACAAATATATGAGTGTGTGTGTGTGTGTGTGTGTATGTATAAAATTGTGTCTTCTTTGTTTCTATTTATCAATTCTTTCTCTGGAGGTGGACATACACAAGTTATTCTTCAAACAGTTGCTATACATAATGTTCTCTTGGCTCTGTTCATTTCATCCTTCATACTTTCATATAAGTCTTTCCATGTTTTTTTAAATTTAGCCCATTTGTCATTTCTTATGATGCAGTAGTATTCCTTCACAAACATATGCCACAACTTGTTTAGACATTCCCCAATTGATGGGCATCTCCTAGTTTTCTAGTTTTTTGCTACCACAAAGAGAGCTGCTATAAATATTTGAGAACATGTAGGTTCTTTTCCTTTCTCCCAGATCAACTTAGGAAACAAACCTAATAGTAGTATTACTGGGTCAAAGGGTATACGTAGTTTTAAAATTCTTAACCACTTTCAAAGTGATTTATTTTTACAATGTTGTTATTGTGTCATAAATTGCTCTCCTGGCCCAACTCACTTTGCCTTACTTCATAAAATTCTTCACAGATTTTTCTGAAACTGTTCCTTTCATAATTTCTTATAGCACAACAGCATTCCATTATATTCATATATATCATAATTTGTTCATCCATCCTCCTATTTATGGGCCCTCCTTTAGTTTCTAGGTGGATTATTACCAATTTCTACAAATGATACTACTATGACATGATTTCTAGGCCCTTCATCACCCTGATTGCCTTTCCTTGGTTTTGCCAGCTTATCAATGACCTTATTAAAATATGGTACCCACAATTGTACTTAATTAAGTCATGTTGACTCTTGGAGATCCCTACTTCCTTTTCTAGATATTTACTAATAATCTTTTTAACGATACATTTTAGAATTTTTCCAGGAATCAAAGTCAAGTTTGCTGGTCTGTAATTTGTAGGTTCCATTCTCATATCTATCAGAAATCATATAGGTCTTTCCATGTTTCCATCTTTCAGATTTAATAGTCAGTTTCTCCACAATTTACAGAAAGGTAGTACAAATATTATTGCTGCTATTTTACAGACAAGTAAATGAAATTTAAGTAGTTAAACAACTTATCCAAGGCTACTTCCCTAGTAAGAGCTAAAGTTCGAACCCACTTTCTTGTCTTTGAGTTGTCTTTGTTCCACGTTTCCTCCTCTTCCTTACTTCATTGATCCCTTCAAGCTAGAGGATTTAGCTATAATAACTATTTTTTCTTTGGGTCTCCTAATTTCCTGCCATTTGTTGAATAAACAGAATCTTATTCCACAATTATTCCAACAAAGTACTACCAGTGGTTTTTCCAGCATATCTCCTGTGACTCTAAACCTAAATAGATCTTTTGTGTCCAGCTCAGAATCTACAGAGATTATCCCTAGCATAAATATCTAAGGCAGCCCCTCCTGACACAGGAGAAGGAAATCACAGGTACTCACTGAGGCACAGCCTCTTTAGTTCTGTTAATTCAAGTAAGAACAAAGTGAAAGTTATGAGAGAGCTCAAAAGGATATAACACTTCAGTGGCATAGCCACTTTCCAGGCTTAAAAATGAACAATCCCTATAAGCCTTGGGAGGTTGAAGTGACCCTAAGAAATCAACTCAGAAATCACAGGAGCCTCTTTGGGTGTCCAGTTGCTATTGTTAATTAAATAAGGGATACTAATTAAAGAAAGTTAACAGAGACCTCCAAGGCACTATAAAGCATAGCTTGCATACTTTACACCCTGCAGGGAGTGAGGTTGAAGAATATTGCTCTATCAGCTTGCCTCCAAGGAATGGTTTTGATAAACTAGACATCTAGTGATCCAGCCCCCATAAACATGATTTATTGTATTTTTCTTCTTTCAGTTTGTTGATGTTTCAATTTAAATAACTTACATGGTTCTTCATATTTATTTTCTTCCATTACCACTTAGTTATAATGCTATCATGTAGAAGCTGGGCTAGCTCTAGGTGAAATTGTGAAACAGGTGATGTTTGTCCTAAGGAGTCAGCATTGTTTTATGGAAAGAGCACTGGAGGGAGAAAAGATGGGGCTGACACCTACTTGCTGTGTGATCCTTAGGAAGCCATTTAACTAGCATTTTTAAGCTCCAATTTCCTCACCAGGTAAATAGAACCCTCACAGGGCTATTGTGGAGGTCAAATAAGATTAGGTTGAGAAAAGCTTAGTAAACTATAAAGAACTGTATAAATATCAGTTGTTTTAACTTGGTATAGAGCCTTTCTAGCTGGACCTTCTTTCAGGTACTTCCTTCATCTATCCTCTTCACCGAATCCCTTTTCTTAGGGCTTTGCTTTCAGCTAGTCATCACCAATCACTCCTACTATTAGTTGAACATTTAATATGTGACAAATCTTAAAGATCATATATTTTGAGCTGGAAGGGACCTTAGAGGCCATCAAGTTCATGCATAAACACCTTTTGCAAGTGTGGAAATTGAGGTATCACATATTAAATGGCTTGCTCAAAGTCACACAAATAAATGTTGGAGGTAGGGTGTTAAAAGGATTTTGCATCTTTTGCCCTGCTTGGTATTAACTCCATAGAATAACATGCCCCTCCCTGAATAAGCTTGTCCTAAAATCATCACCATGCTGCTAACTCAATGGTTGATTGATACTTCCTCCTTCATCTTCTTCTCCCCTCTGTTGGAGGGCTGGGAACCATAGCAGCAAATTCTTCCCAATGCTTTCCATTAAAGAGGGCAAACACAAGATTCTCATCTCATTTCCCTTCGCATCTGCTGCTCTGCCTGGTTTCAATCCACAGAACAAGATGCCCTCTCACTGGATACCCCCTGGTGTCCTGTATGTTTTCTACCTCCCCTTCTTTAGAATGTAAGATCCTTGAGGGCAGGGACTCTTTTATTAATTATCTCCTCAGTGCTTAGCACAATACATGGCACATAGTAGGTGCTTAATAAATGTTTACTGGATTGAATTTAAACCCTGATTCTCCTGACTCCAATTCCAAGGGCTTAACTATCATGACATGCTGCCAAAATATTTACATGACCCTGAAAAATCAAAAAGTCTTCTAGACTAAAAGAAATGAATTTCAAATGGTTTAAATTCAGGTAGTAGCCTGTAGTACCTCTCAAATCACACCACTTAGTCACCTGCCTGCCAATTTTTTAATATCTTGTGAACTATTTCAATATAATGATTTCCTTTAAAATCCTAAGTATTTTATTCTATATATTTAAAAGCATTTTTGAGAAGGGTTCCACAGACTTCACTAGGGCTGACAAAGTGAGCATGAAACAAATAAAAAAAGATAAAGAACTGTTTTAAGGCCAGATCTATGTGTGATCCAAACTCTTAGGTATGCTGAAAATACCAAGAATGACTCCAAATTTACCAATGAGGTTTCATAACTTTTCCAAGGTCAACAACAAATTAACACACAGCTTCATTCAAATACTTAGCCATTATACTTTGATACTGAGTCAATTATATCCTCAAGGCAATAGTGTGCTAACATTTTAACAGCACTTAAATTCTACCATCACCCTAGTAACAGCACATCATGCAGATCTTTTAATCAAGGTTTTTGGGAAGGACAAGATGTCCTTCAAATTTAGGCAGAGCATCAGCAAATCGAAGGGAACGTTGAGGCAGAGGAAGTCAATAATGAGAAGTTCAATTACACCCCCTAATTCTAAACATGACTCATTCCCAGAGAAAAATACATCCCTGAAACCATACAACTTGTGCTTCAGTTTTGAAAGAAAGACCTTCAGGTAGGTCTGACAACCACTTTCTTGTTAAGATAAATGTTGGAAATATTGACTTTGTAATAAGGTGAAGAATGTTTTTATTCATTTATAAACCAAAGTACCCCTAAGTTCTTGGTTTACATGGACCAGTTCAAAGGTCAGGGAATAATTCCTAAAGATCAAATATCTCTTTGTCTCCAACCAGAGTTTTACTTCTAGAAAAATCAGATTATAGCTTGCATTTAATCCTCTATAAATGTGAGTAACAGTCGTCCCGCCCCTCTGCCATAGAAGCATTTGAGGTAACAAGTGTGTTTTTCAGGAACAGAACACCAATGAAAATAAAGAAATGTCTATAAACAATTTGCAGGAAATATTCAAAGAATTCACAATAAAAGACAAATAGTCAATATAATTATCTTCCTCTAATGAGTCTTGAAAAAGGTATCATTTGACAGATTCTTGAAGTAAACAAAGAATCCTTTTTTTTTAATTTAGAATATTTTTCCAGTTACATGATTCGTGATCTTCCCTTCCGCCCGCTCTCTCCTCCCCCTTCCCAAAGCCAACAATCAATTCCACTGGGTTATACATATATCATTGTTCAAAACCTATTTCTATGTTATTCATATTTGCAGTAGAGTGATTCTTTAACATCAAATCCCTAATCACTTCCCTAACATACCACGTGATGGATCATATATTTTCCTTCTGCATTCCTGCTCCCACAGTTCTTTCTCTAGATGTGGATAGCATTCTTTCTCACAAGTTCCTCTGGATTGTCCTGGGTCATTGCATTACTGCTAGTAGAAAAGTCTATTGCTTTCGATTGTGCAAATAGATATCAAAAAGATATAAGTCTCTGTGTACACTGTTCTTCTGGTTCTGCTCCTTTCACTCTGCATCAATTGCGAGAGGTTGTTCCAGTTCACAAGGAATTCCTCCAGTTCATTATTCCTTTGAGCATAATAGTATTCCATCAACAACAGATACCAAAATTTGTGTAGCCATTCCCCAATCAAAGGACATCCTCCCATTTTCCAATTTTTGCCACCACAAAGTGTACAGCTATGAATATTTTTGTACAAGTCTTTTTCTTTATTATCTCTTTGGGGTACAAGCCTAGCAGTGGTATGGCTGGATAAAAGGGTAGGCATTCATTTAAAGCCCTTTGCACATAATTCCAAATTGCCCTCCAGAATGGTTGGACCAATTCACAACTCCACCAGCAGTGTATTAGTGTCCCAACTTTGCCACATCCTCTCCAACATTTATCATTTTCCTTTGCTGTCATATTGGCCAATCTGCTAGATGTGAGGTGGTACCTCAAAGTTGTTTTAATTTGCATTTATCTAATCAGGAGGGATTTAGAACACTTTTTCAGGTGCTTATTGATAGTTTTAATTTCATCATGTGAAAACTGCCTATTCATGTCCCTTGACCATTTGTCAATTGGGGAATGGCTTGATTTTTTGTAAATTTGACTTGTTTCTTTATATTTTTGGGAAATTAAACCTTTGTCAGAAAGTTTTGTTATAAAAATGTTCTCTCAATTTGTTGCTTTCCTCCTAATTTTGGTTGCACTAGTTTTGTTTGTATAAAACCTTTTTAATTTGATATAATCAAAGTCATTCACTTTACATTTTGCAATATTCTTTATTTCTTGCTTGGTCTTAAATTCCTTCCTTTCCCACAGATCTGACAGATATACTAATCTATGTTCACCTAATTTATTTGTCATTTCCCTCTTTATCTTGAGGTCATTTACCCATTTTGAATTTTTGAATTTATCTTGGTATAGGGTGTAAGATGTTGATCTAAACCTAATTTTCTCCATAATGTTTTCCAATTTTCCCAGCAGTTTTTGCCAAATAGTGAGTTCTTGTCTCAAAAGCTGGGGTCTTTGGGTTTATCAAACACTAGCTTACTGAGGTCATTTACCCCAAGTCTATTCCATTGATCCTCCCTTCTGTCTCTTAGCCAGTACTATATTGTTTTGATGACCACTGCTTTATAGTACAGTTTAAGATCTGGTACTACTAGCTCCCTATCTTTCACATTTTTTTTCATTATTTCCCTTGATATTCTTGATCTTCGAGATGAACTTTGTTATGACTTTTTCTAATTCTGTAAAAAAGGGTTTTGGTAGTTTGATAGGTATGGCACTGAATAAGTAGATTAATTTGAGTAGGATTGTCATTTTTATTATATTAGCTCATTCTACCCAGGAGCAATTAATGTTTTTCTAATTGTTTAGATCTAGTTTTAATTGTTTGGAAAGTGTTTTGTAGTTGTGTTCATACAATTCCTGTTTTTTGTCTTGGAAGACATATTCCTAAATTTTTTCTATTGTCTATAGTGATTTTAGATGGCGTTTCTCTTTCTAACTTCTGCTGATGAGTATTGTTGGAAATATATAGAAACACTGATGATTTGTGTGGGTTTATTTTGTACACTGCAACTTTACTGAAGTTGTCAATTATTTCCACTAGTCTTTTAGTTGATTTTCTGGGGTTCTTAAAGTATACCATTATATTCTCTGCAAAGAGTGATAGTTTAGTTTTCTCATTGCTTACTTTAATCTCTTCAATTTCTTTTTCTTCTCTAATCATTCTTGCTAGAGTTTCTGGTATAATATTGAATAACAAAGGTGATAATGGGCATCCTTTCTTCACTCCTGATCTTATTGGAAACACATACTTCTAACTTATCCCCATTGCAGATGATACTTGCTGATGGTTTTAAATATATATTGTTTATTATTCTGAGGAATGGCCCTTCTAGACCTATACTTCCTAGTGTTTTCAGTAGGAATAGTTATTGTATTTTGTCAAAGGCTTTTTCTGCATCTATTGAGATAATCGTGATTTCTGTTGGTTTGATTATCGATATGGTCAATTATGTGGATGGTTTTCCTAATATTAAATCATCCTTGCATTCTTGGTATAAATCCCACCTGATCATAGTGAATAATCCTTTTGGTCACTTGCTAGAGTCTTTTTGTTAGTATTCTTTTTAAGATTTTTACATCTATATTCATTAAGGATATTGGTTTATAATTTCCTTTCTTGTTTTTTTTTTTTGGTCTGCCTGGCTTTGAAATCAGTACCATATTTGTTTCATAAAAGGAATTTGGCAAAATTTCTTCATTGCTTATTTTGTCAAATAATTTTCATAACATTGGGATTACTTGTTCTTTAAATGTTTGATAGAATTCACTTGTGAATCCATCTGGCCCTGGGGGGGTTTTTCTTAGGAAGTTCCTTGATGGCTTGTTCAATTTCTTTTTCTGAAAAAACTAGGAATTCTTAAAATCAGGCGCCAGGGCTTATTCTCCTGTAATGCTTAAACTTGGATGAGAAGTATACAGTGAGAAAGTCACAAAGATTTATATTTGATAACAGGAGGGAAAATTTTACCTCCATTGCAGCCTTTTCTTTCCCGAACTGAAGAACCTTAATGTTTGTAATCCATAAGCTTTATACTTGACTTAAACTCTTTAATTTTTGTTTAATTAATTAAAATTTTATAAAAATTTTTCCACCATCGAAAAATTTGCCTTCTCTCCCTCCCCTTAACATACCTCCCTCACCCCAGTTGAATAGGTAAGGAAAACAAACCTCTCATTACAAACACGTACATAGTCAAGCAAAACAAATATCAGTTTTGATCATATCCCCCTGCCCAAGTCTCAATTCGAATTCTGAGTCCATTACCTCTCAATCAGTAGTTTTGTAGGTAGTATATTTCATCATGAGTTTTTTGGAATCATGGATGGTCATTAAATTGATCAGAGTTCCACAGCCTTTCAAAATTGTTTGTCTTTACGTTATTATTGTTATTCCAGAAATGTTTACCTTTGTTTTGCTCACTTCTCTCTGCGTTGATTCACACAAGTCTTCCCAAATTTCTCTGAAGCCATCTTCTTCATTATTTCTTTTTAGCACAATAGTATTGGATCACATTCATGTACCATAACTTGTTCAGCCACTCCCCAAACTGAAGGATAAATTCTTCAATTTCTAGTTCTTTGCCATTGCAAAAAAAACACACATACTGTAAATATTATTATTTTCCTTTTTAAAAAAAACTTCTTTTGGGGGTATAGACATTACAACATTATTATTGCTTGAAATGAAATGAACAGCTTAATAGTTTTGGAGGCATAGCTCCAAATGACTCTTCCAAAATGTCTAAGCTAGTTCACACCTTTACCAAAAATACATTATTGTACATGTCTCCCATAGCCCTTCCAGCATTTGTCATTTTCCTGTTTTGCCAACTTTACCAATGTGATGGGTACAATAGAACCTAAAAGTTGTTTTATTTTGTATTTCTCTTTAATTTTTAAATTGACATTCTTTGAGCTTGTTAATTTCATCTTGAGGGTCAGTAGAATATTGAGTTTCTTGAGGTAAACAATTGTATCACTTTTCACCATTAATTAGCACAATGCCTTGCATGTAGTAGGTGTCTAATAATGTTTGTTCATTAAACAGACCACAAAAAGATCAACTTCGTTTTTCTATGTTAAGTAAATGTGATAATTGAACAAATGTGTTGGTGTCATTTTTGTTTTTGCTATGTTATGTTTTGATTTCTAGTTTCTTAACTTTATTATTAATAATAAGTTTGTGCATGGTACAAAATGAAAAATTTGACTCATCAAGATTTGACACCAATTATTTAAAAAGTCATTACCAAAAATATGAATAAAAAGAAATTATAGAAATAAAAATGCAAAAAGTACCTAACCTCCAACTAAACGTTATAAAATATTATTATTAATTAGAGAAGTTTTTAAGTTTATAAACTTATTCCCAGATACCATAATCTAAGTTTAGGATATTACTAAACATCTATTGTTTAAAACAATGACATAAAATATGGAATAAAAATAAACTTCAGACAAAGCTTATACTAACTGAAGATACATGCAATATCAAAGATTCTAAATTTATTACATGAATCCATCTGCTAAAATGAGGTCTGTCTGTGAGATTCTCCCATGAGATATAGTTCTAGAACATAAAAAGCTCTTTCCTCATTTGTTGGTAGAAATTGAGAATAACTCCATACTCAAGAATGGAGGAGAGACAGAAGGTAATAGAGAAGATCCCAGATCCACCATCACAGTGGCGAAGGGGCAACAATAATGGATGGGTAGAGCATATAGGATAAGTGCACACAACCCTTGAATAATATTCAAGGTTACAAAATACTTGAAAAGAAATTCTGAAAATAAAAGGCATCAGAAAAGACAAGGAAGAACTAAGTCATGTTGTTTTGTTCAACAGCCCACCACTGTCACCAAGAACTTATAGTCATTCAAGTGAAAAATCCTGAATCACTTTCTTTTCTTGTAAGCACCCTATCCTGACTTTGGATTGATACTCAGAAAATTCAACTTTTTTCTATGATCTTAAAAAAAAATCTTCCCATACTTTGCTTTCTTGCCTCCTGGTTCTTGTGTCATTAGAAATGTGTGGCACTTGATGATGCTTCCCTAGAGCTCTCTACCCTGGCTTTTGCTGCTGGCCTTCACTGGAACAGGTTCGAGCAGCCTCTAGCATGGCTCTGTACTTATCTTTCATTCATCCTAGGAAGAATTTATTGCCTTTGAAAGACTTGGGCTGTGGGATAATTGAGATAGGTTGTTTTTTAAATAACATTAAGAATTTCAGACTGCAATTGCTGTCACACATGAAAATACTGCACTTGTTTCGTTGTGATCTCTTCATTGGTTTCTGGACCTCAAGCTCCCCAGGGAATGCCACAAATTCACATGCTACCTCTGAGAGTTCTATTCAGCATTTGCAGTTCTGTTTTACCTAAAAGATGTGTAAAACCCAATGTATTCATGTAGCCAGACAGCTCCCTATCGGCAACACATCTGAGAAGGCTTACAATGTAAATTATTCTAGTCAAAGTATGGATTAAATTGCATTTAGTAATTGTCTGTGGATTGGCCTTTCCTAGGAATTAAAACTGTTTCTCCACTTTTCTGAAAAGAAAGCTGAATTTTATTTGTGTCAATCCAAAGGTAGGATAGGATGAGAGAAGAACCAGTGAGCCAAGATCTTTTACCTGGGTGGCTGCAAGTTCTTTTCAGGGGACAAAGAAAATATGGCAGTTCTTGCTTGTCTTTCCTGACATATTTCATTTTCAGAATCTCCTTTAGATATTTTGGAAACTTACATTGTTCATAACTGTTCTGAAGGCATTGTAGGAGTAATGACTATTCTTTGTTCATTGCCCAATCTGACACTGTTACTATTGTCCCTTCATCACTGTGATTGTTGTTCTTAGATCTCCAAAGTTATTACCTTCTAACTCTATTCCATAACTAGGGCCAAAAATGAGAGGAAAACTGTTTATATTCTGGAATCATGTCATAGGGGAGAGTTTCATATGTATAATTTTTCATTTCAGATTGCAGGACGATTCATACAATAAACTTAGAATCTTTGATATGGCAAGAATCTTCAATTGGTATATAGACTTTGTCTGGAGCTTATTTTTCTTTTATATTTTAAAATTTTTAAAAATTTTATATTTTGTTTGAAAAAATGCATTATTAGCAATATCCCAGACTTAGGTAGTGGTACCTATGAATTAGTATTTAAAACTTAAAAAACTTTTCTAATTAATTATTATTCTATAATCAATATTAAGAGATAAAGAGGGCACTTTTGCATTTATCTTTTTATAATTTCTTCTTATTGTTTTTTGACAATGTCAGGTTTTTCAATGGGGTCAAATCTTGATGAGTTATATTTTTCATTTTGCAAAGGCAGGTACTTCAAAGCATATTATATACCCAGTCAAAGAACTAGCAAAGAAGAAGATAGCCAGAAGAACATAAGGCCTAGAGATTTCAGAGTTCATTCTTGCTTATCCAACAGATTTTTACTTTTGGTTGTTTCAAGTGTTATACATATATAAATAAATATTAAGGAACCTTTTGCAATGGCTTCCAATTAGAATAAAGCAAAAAGATAAGATACCTCATTTAAATTTTTAAGATTTGTTTATGTGTTACACAGAGAGAAACAGAATCAGAGACTGGAGAGAGAGAGAGGGAAAGAGAGAGACAGAATCAGAGACAGGAGAGAGAGGGAAAGAGAGAGAGAGAGAGAGAGAGAGAGAGAGAGAGAGATAGAGAGAGAGAGAGAGAGAGGAGAGAGAGACAGAGACAGAGAGAAAGGGGGAGCAGCTGTGATTCAGTGGTTAAGAACCTGACAAAAAGATCCACTGGATTTACTGGAGAAGGAAATGGCAAACCACTCCAATATCCTTGCCAAGAAAACTCCATGGATAGCTATGGTCCATATATGTATATGTATATCTGTATATGTGTGTGTGGTAGGTGTGTATGCATGTGTAATGAGCATATTTATTAAATAACTTCAGAATACAGTTTCATTTGCTGTGGCTGGGTAGGTTATTTAGACCTGAAATTTTACTTGGGCATGGAGGTCTCAAGTGAGAAAAATCCTCCCACTAACATGTATCAGCCTCTGATCTGCAATATATAGCCTTAAAGAGTTGCCTGGGACACTTAGATGACTGACACAGGGTCACATAGACAGTATATAAAAGGTACTCTTTGAACCCAGCTCAAGCTGATTCCCAGAAAATACTGCTTCCAAACCAAAGCATATTCACCATCAGTTTAGTTCCATGTGTGAGTCAACCTTGGTTTGCAAAGACAAGCATCCGACTTCTGCAAACAATATTCTCTTTTTCTCTTTTCCACATGAAAGCAGCCCCACAAAACTATAAAATGAGAGGATTGGACTAGGAAGATTATCTCTAAGGTACTTCTCACTCAACACCTTCTATTCTCAAATTTTGGAAAGCAGGAGCTAGAGAAAAGTATGGTACTCCAATTTTAAAATGGCGGCCGACTTGAGATAGCAAAGTGGTCTCAAGCATTTGTTGCCAGACAAAATACATTTGCTATCTCAAGGTGTTACTTATCTTCATAAACTGGGAATTGAACAACTTTGCTACATTTTGGGGGGTTTCTTCCAATGTGATTCATGTACCTGACTTTAAACACTGTCTCTCTCCAGCCATACTAACTTATTCATTCCCCTTGAATAGAAGACATTTCTGAAATGTACTCATCCTCTCCAACCATGAAGAGAAACTCCTTCTTAATCAGGTCAGAACCCCTCCCCACTAGGCCTAGAGGTTACTCAGCAGTAGCTGCTACTGAGAATGATTCCCTTTCTACAGCTGTCTGTTACCATGGAGACATGCTAATTAGTGGGTGATGAGACGGCAGGGTGGTTCAGGGCCTATACAACTGTGGGAACATGGAGAGAAAGAGAAATAAATGGGGAGGAATAAAAAAAGGAAAATGATAAAGTCTTAGAGGGAAATTTTTAGTTAAGCTAGGCAAGTAAAAGAAGTCTTTTAAAAGGGTGAGCTGTAAGGAAGAAAAATCATGGAAGAAAAAAACAGAGAAAATATTAGTAAAGAAAACTAAGGGATGATGGAATATGAAAGGAAGCACAAGGAAAACTGGGGGTTGCAACTTAAAAGAGGGAATGGAAAATAATTCTTTGAGTCAGATATGGTAATTGTTTTCTAAAGGCAACTAAGCATCATGGTCAGGGTTAGTCAAATATAATGAAAGATTCTCCAGAAATCTCTCTGCTCTTTCTTGGATTTGAGTTTGCATATCAGTTTCCAGATGGCAAGTAAAGAATTCCAATATTTTCCAGTATCTTCTTATGCCAGATCTCCACAAAGATGCCTTTTTCATAAATCCCACAAGGAATCACTCAAGAA
The DNA here is from genome assembly GCF_016433145.1 of Gracilinanus agilis. Lineage (NCBI taxonomy): Eukaryota > Metazoa > Chordata > Mammalia > Didelphimorphia > Didelphidae > Gracilinanus > Gracilinanus agilis. The sequence continues at coordinate 554,861,795 of NC_058132.1, read as the reverse complement.
ACTTGTCATAGCTGAATATTTCAGAAGAGACAACCTGTATACTGAACCTGACTCACCAAAGACACATGAGTGTTTTGGCTACAAAACATCCTGAGTCTTATTAAACTTAACTTTTAAGAATCCATTCATCAGTCCACAAGTATTTATTATGAGTATCTAGGTCATGACAAAATCTTTCTGAATTTATAACTGTTGTACTTAGCCCTATTGATATGACTTTTATGTATAGGATGCCAATTCTTCTTGCAATATTTTATAGTCATTAAGAATTCTAATTGAATGTAATCACCAACTATATTATTTCTTCATATATATATGTATGTGCATATATATGCATATATATATATATATTAGTTCTGCGCATGTTCAGAGAACATTTAGTGCTGTTAAAACCAATGGAAATATCAATATGTTTTTGAAAGAAGTCCAATAGTGAAGTAAATTTCAATTTGTTTTTGATGTCCTAATAGATTAAGGAAAACAATGAACCTTTTAGAAGCAACTGCTGAAAGAGTTTCAGGTTTGGAACTTGTGATTTGTTTGCTTTTAGAGACAGAGAAACATGTATCCCCTGGTTCTTCAGGAAGGGACTATGTATATGCACAGTAGCATCGTCTATTCAATGTTGCTATGTATGGCAAATATGTAGACCAAGTACAACAACCTCCAAAGAATTAAATATGAATATCACAAAAAGGGCAATGGAAAAACACATGATCATTCTAAGAAGACTTCAACATATAACCACAAAGAAACCGCAAAGAATTAAAATGTCATCAAAGAATTGTGTGTGGTCATGTGACAAGAGTGAATGATAAGGATAGCCAGAATGTTCTACTGGAAACCTTGCAATGTTAGGAAAAAACAAACAAACAAAGAAGATCTCTAAGGTGGGACTTCTGTCATAAAATTATGGGAAGACAGGCATGGATGGATTGTGATCTATATCATTAGTGGGAATTTCCAAATTGATGAGATCACAGATTCATCTGAGTAGTATCTGAGAGCATGTACTTAAAACACTAATGGTGTAACATCATCACATTTATGACACTCTGCCATTATAATTCATTTTCAATTGTCTGGACTAATGTAAGAAACTGAAATGTGGTCATGTGGTTTTTTAAGTTGAAGAGTGGGCATCTGCTACTTTGAGAGAACTGTCCATACCCAAGGATTCCTTGGAGAAAATGATTAGATAGGAGGACAGGAAACCGGACAGCCCCTCTTGTGATATATTTGTGGCTTGATCATTTTGTTTGAAGTGAATTCCCAGGAGATCATATTGTACTTAGTGTTTGTTGATTATGAAAAGTATTTTATTTGGTAGAGCAAAATGCCACCTCATAGGTACTTTATGAGTGAAGAACCTCATATCTATACAGCAAAATTATGCAAAGATCCTTGAAAGATATAGCAAAAGAAATACCCTTGATTCTCTAATCATAATCACAGACATATCTGTGAAGTAAAGAAATTCCTAAGCATGTTATGTCAAAGTCACAAAGTATAGAATACTATAATATTAGTTCTGATTTGTTGATAAGTCATTTAATTTAAGTACTCTGAGTCTCAGTTTCCTTATCAGCAAAATAGAGATGGTAAGACTTCTCAACATCAAATGAACATGTGTGTGTGTGTGTGTGTGTGTATGACTTCTGCTTTAAGCACAACATAAATGCCAAATGTTGTTGTCATTATTTCTTAAACCCTTACTGTCTGTCTTAGAATCAATACTATCGGTTTCAAGGCATAAGATGTTAAGGGCTAGGTAACTGGGATTAAGTGACTTGCCCAGGATCATACAGCTAAGAACTATCTGAAGTCAGATTTGAACCCAGGACCTTCCTTCTCTACCCCAGGCTTTCTATCCACTGAGCCACCTAGCTGCCTGCATCATTATTATTAATACTTACAGTACCTACTTTAAGAACTTAAACATGAATCTCACATAAAATAATTCAGAAGAGATGAATATGATCCCATTCTTTGTTTTTGTTTTTGTTTTTATCTGCTTTTTCATCTGTAGAGAGAGGGAGAGAAAAAGACAGAGAAAGGGAGGGGAGAGAGAAGAGGAGGGGGTATAATATATTAATCAGTTGCATGTCTGAGAGAAAGAAGTTTTTTTAAATAACCAGTTAAGTTCTTTTAATCATTTTAAAGGGATGAACTTCTCAAACAAAGAATTCCATTTATATTTGGTAAATATCTAAACATAATCATAGAATTACAAAGTCCCCAAATGTGAAAAGCCTTCAGAGGTTGTCTGGTTCATTCTGCGACTGAAGGAGAATTCTATCTATAATACTGCTGACAAGTAACCATCAAGCACTCATTCTGAAGTAGAAATTGGAAATGTATTGCCTACTAACAATGATAGCTAGTAGTATCACTTACTTCCATTTGGGGGGAGGGAATGACCTTTTAGCAATGTGGGATTTAATACAAGAAAGACAAAAACAAAACAGCTTTTGTGTTTAGATGGTTCACAATCTATTTCAGGGGAACAACAGGATTGAGAACAAGACGATATTTATTCAGAGAGTAATCAGTTTCCTAGTAGTTATTTGAAGGACACCAAAAAAATCTCCCCAATTGACCTGATTTTTGAAATCCTCATGTTACTCCTTGCTTTAGGTTAATTACTGAGGCAAATATATTGTCTGGGATATTAAAATACAAAAAAGCTATTAACACGTAAAGTGAAATTGGTTTGTCATAGGATCATAGGTTTGGAAACAGATAAATCATCTAGTCTAATCCCTGCACAAAGCATAAATCCCTCTACAACATCCTCAAGAAGGAGGCATTTTGTCTTTCTCATCAATTGGAAACAGAATATGGCTGGAGGTAACCTTCAGACAGCCCAACAAGATCATTTTTGGATGCTGGTAATTGTTAGAAAGGTGGTCCCTCATTTACCTCAAAATCTATATTCTTATAAAATGTGCCCTTGAGTTCTAAGATCACAAAAATTAATCCATTTTTCATATGTATTCCCTCAAGTTTTCTATTCTCAAGCTTACCATCTCCATGTCCTTTCAAGGGTCCAGAAGTATAAGGATAGAAGATATATATTGTGTGTGTCTAGATAAATAGATCAAGTTGATATTGCTGTTGCTGTTCAGTAATTCAGTTACGTTCAACATTTTGTGACCCCCATAGACTATAACTATCCATAGAGTTTTCCTGGCAAGGATAATGAAATGGCTTGCCATTTTCTTCTCGAGTGGATCTTTTTGTCAGGCAATCAGAGATTGTGACACTCAGGGTCACACAGCTAGGAAGTTTATGAGGCTGGATTCGAACTCAGGTCTTCCTGACTCCACACTCACCACTCTCTCCTTTGAGCCTCTTAGCTGCCTCCAACAGATCAAGTATTTCTTATAAAAAAAAGAATTATGAAACCATGAGACCATAAAGGTGCTATAATAATCCCTCTTAATCGGTGTAAAACATTTGTATTTTACCCCCCCCAATAAAACTTCAAGAACCTCTAATGTATGTGTATATATATATATATGCATGTGTGCATGTGTGTGTGTGTGTGTGTGTGTGTGCGTGTAGTTTTGGTTCTGTTCCATAGACATAGACTGTACTCCTAATCTTTGTCAGAATTTTTATAAATGTCCTCCAAGAGAAGAAGAGTGTATAAATAAATTAAGATAAATCCGACATCTTAAAGCATGTATTCTGCTAAGGGCAGGACAATCATATCATCTTTAGATATGAATTCTAATGTATTTATTATCTAGATTTGAACAAACCACCTCATTAGTTGATAAAACATAACCAGCTATAAGGAAATCATTTAAACACATATAGAAGATTCTTCTAAATTTCCAGAAGATACACATGCATGTGTATGTGTTTCAGAGAGATAATTATATGTTTGCCTATCCGTGGTATTCAAATATTTTACATGAATAAAAATAAAAAGCCCTATCAGTGCAGTAGAAGAACATTGGCTCTAAGATCAAAGAACTTGAGTTCCATTCGCACCTGCTGATTACTACCTATGTGACTTTGGACTAGTCATTTACCATCTTTGGATTTAAATTATTTATTGATAAAATGAAGGGTTGGATTAAGTGGCTTCTAAGGTTCCTTCCAGCCCTAGATTATAATTCTATTATTCTAAGTACAAACTGTAGCTTTTTAAATAGGAACACAACCCTTTCCTTAACATATCTGTGATTGAAATTTGAATTCTTTTAAGTGTTAGGAACCAGGGACGTCAAAATCAGAGAGGCATCTTCTGGTGTAGGAGACAGGAGAATAAGGGTAGGAAATGACCTTTAGGAGTGACAAATTTTCATCAAATGAGACAATCTCAATCAAATCTTTCTGCCACAAGCACTCAAAATTTCTGTCTTTATGTCAAGAAGGAGAAAAACACTTTCTGTCTCAAAAACAGAACTTAGCTTTTACTTATCTTCTAGAATTTCTATTGACTTCTGATGTAATGCTGCTATCTTTGTTTCTGGTTGGGTCTCATCACTTGTGCAGCTTCTTGGTGGTTTTTGGAACTCTTCCCAGACTGAAAAGTTTCTGTACAATGTTCTTGAATAATGATAGAGATGTCCACACCGTGCAGAGTGAAATGGAAGATTGTGGAATTATGTAGAAACAGTAAACCGAAGCCATGGCAGCATAACCAACAATGAAACTAGGAATTGAATTGACCTAAGTAAAGTAGACAAATGCCTAGGGAAAATACATTTAAAAGTGAAAACGCTTAAGTTTGGAAATAGCTATCTAGATAAAACTCAGTAGAAAAATGATTCAAACGTTTTAAGTGAGAAAATGATAGATTTTAAAAGACAAATCACAAGACTAGAATTCAAAAATCAGTAGGAAAGAATGGAGAAATTTTGAAGTATTTGCCTGATCCCTTCCCCAGACCTTTCCAAATATTGGTCCAAATATCCAACATCAATGTTACACTGAAAATAGATGTCTTTGAATAGAAAAATACACATAGAAAATTAATGGGGCACTTAATAATTTCCCATTGCTAAATTGTTGATTGATCAAAGAATTGTAATTTTCCAGTATAAGAACTCTCTCAATTCAGCCAGGCAAATTGCAAATTATGTCTATAAGTTTTAGTCTTAGAGAATTCATCTCTACTCATAGAGCTGAAATAACTTGCCTAAGAGGGCACTGTTGGCATCAGCTATTCAGCTGTGAACTCAGGTGTCCCTGATTCTTGGTTCAGTCCTCTTAACCTCTGTACTACATTTTTCTCCTAGATGAATTTTCCATATTGAAATATTTACTGTGAAAAGATTCTTAAACAAGTTTTTCAGTTCAAGTAAATCCACTTCTTTACTTTCTATCATCATTGCTCTCTCCATTTCTATTACTTTTAATATCAGTCTCTTACTACGTTTACAATTAAAAGCTATTCCCAGAATTTATACAATATAGAGTTGCAAGAGTGGAGGGAACAATCCTGTAACTAAAACAATATGGTCTAAGATGGGGAAAAAAGGGAATGGAGAATCTAGAAAAAAATTCAGAATAGCACCAGGAAGATGATTAAGAAGCTAAAGGGAGATTTAATTATGTGGTCACATAGAGGATTATGGCCAGCTGTTTGCCACTTCTACTGAAAAGAGAAGATGAAATAGAACTAATTTTCCGCCTGCAGAATTTCATTTAAATATAAGAATTATCTGTCAGTATTATTAAACACTTAAATGAGTGACTGGAGGCTCCTTAGAAAAGGATAACTGTTTATCTTTCTGTGATAATTGAAGACTCATCATTCCTACAGGAAGAGCAATCTAGGTGATCTCCATCTTTCCAATATTATGATTCAATGATATTTTCTCAATTTCCCAGTGGGAAAAGACATGTCCCTTGAATCACATGGGTAATTTTGTACAACTGATTTTTTTTTTAATCAGAGCCCTGCTATATATTTGGTGTTTGAGCTCTTCAGAATAGAGATACAGAAACACTGCTTCAACAATGGAGGGGAATCTGTCCTTTCATTTGGGTCAGAAAAAATGTTGGAATTTGCCTTAGACTAGAGAGTACACTGGCTATACTTAAAGAAGCTGATCCAAAAAGCTACAGTTCCAACTAGGTGGTTAACTACTTCTCACACTACATCGTCTCATTAAATCAATGGTGAATTATTTCATGGGTTAAAAAATCAAAAAGCCTTAATGTAGATGTAAGGAAAGGTAAAAAGTGCTTTAGGAAATGAACTTTTAGATTAAAAAATTATTTTCTCAAAAAAAAATAAAAATAAATTATTTTCTCATTATCAAGGGGAAAAGATGTGAAGAAGGATGAGGTCATGGTTCCTTATCATCCTCTTTTCCACTGTACTCCAAAATGCCTATGGAAGACTGTTCCTTTAATGGAAGAAGAAATAAAATGCATGTAACTCATCAACCTATCTCTATAACAAGGTAATTTCTTTCCCTTTAAAATGTGATAACAACAAAGCCAGATTGCTAGTGTCTCTAAATTTTTATGAAATTTTAAAATGCATTTTTAAAAGGACAGGAAAAATCTGGTGAATTCCAAAGGTAAGAAATGCCTCTTGGAAGTTGGAAATCATCTCATAGACTTGATACGAGGAACTATTCAGAAGAAGAAGAAAAAGAAGAAGAAGAGAAGGTAGAGAGAATCCGAGAAGATGCTACAAAAGCATGGAGCATTTTTAAAGAATGAATATTTTAAGAAATTTTGCAAATCACTGTCTCATTGCTGTTTAAATATCATCTTTTTATTTTCAAAGAGTATTTCTTAAAACTCACCATCACATTTTGATGAATTCATTAGAAATGAGGGTGTCTCCATACATTTAATATGCATATGAAAAATTGAGGAGTTTAAGTTGAAATCTTGGAAGTTTCCCTTTGAATTCCTTAATTAATTGATTATCATTTACTAAGTATTTCCTTCATAAATGTTGCTTTTTCAGAAATGGGTTTGAAAATGAGATATTCAGGATCATCTAAGACAAATTCCCCCCCCCAACATTTTTAATGGTTGCTTTCAAGCTAAATCAAGTCAAAGGTCATATATTCTTTTGCCAGGCACCTAATCTGCCAAATAGTGGCTAATTATGGGGCAGAGGGGAGGGACAGCTCATGACCCTCAAGTGGCAAGCTTATTAGAGAAATCAGAACTCTGAATTAGTATAGCATATTTTGTCAAAGTGTAAGACTTTGATGCTTTCTGATAATTTTTCCCTAGGTAACTATTTGCCTACAGTTGTGTCTACACAAACAGAGACAAGGAATGAATCAAATCTACTAGATGGTAGTCATAGATAGAGGCTTCTGAATTCCTACTGGGTTTTTTAAGGTTTGCTTGCTTGCTTTCCCCTAAGGGAAGAGACCACATTAATTTGAATACCTGGTATAATTTGGCACATAGTAGGTATTCTATAAATATAACTATTTTAAAAATGAATAATAGATTGGGGAGGGGTCAAAATTATCTCATTGTCTCTCCATTTTGTTTCACTTGCTAGACACAGCCTCAATGAAAACAAAAAGAGGAAATTAAAAGCATAATACAAATAATGGAAAGCAACTGCCTTTCTTCCAGAGATGATGAGAAAACTGGTAAGAAAAAAATTAGGGCAAATGCCATATAATATTCAATTCCACTTAGCTATTTCTAAGGCCATTAGTGCATTAAGAGAGGGATGGGGGAGGGAGAAAACCCACAATTGCCATGAACCTCCAATGTCCCCTGACAAACAACCAACCTTTTTCACTCTGTATTTGTTTTGACTGATCTGTGTGTGTGTGTGTGTGTGTGTGTGTGTGTGTGTGTGTTTCTTCACTTGATAGTTGAGTAAATTATCAGCATGATAGGCTAACCACCCCATCCCTGTTGACAAGGCTCCATAAGCTCATTTATAGGATCTCAAAGCAAACTCGAGCCATTTCCAGGGGAGCAATGATGTAGATATTATGGGCAGATTACAGCGCACAAGTGCATGGTAGAGCTTTTACTTAAATGGATTCTACCCACATAAGTAGCAAACAGAATGCAGACTGGTGCCACAGCCATGACAGCTACAGAATAAACATCATGCAAGAGAATTCATTCCTACTTTACTTTGGACCTTTTGCTGTAATTCCTTATGTAAAAATCTCTTTTTCTCCTTGACCGTTAATACTGATAATTATATCTGTATTTCTTAAGAATATTATGAGTTGCCATTTCTGCATAGTAGCAGATTGAATTTATTCACCTTACGGATATATTATTATCACAGATAATAACTGCAGCATGATAATTATCATTAATTATTCATTTGGATTAAGAGGCAAATAGGCTTGTATTCAAGGGTCTTCCAGAGCACCGTTCATTGTTCCAGAGCCCTGTGTGCCGGTGTGACTAATTCATACTCTTTTCGGTGCCACTGTTGACATCTGACTGGTCCCATATGTATTTATTTGAAAATATAATAAAAGGAATAAGTGCATCATTTCAGGACATAGCCACTAAAATAGACATATGGTTTCTTTTCTGCCCTTTGAGTGAGGATATGCAATTTTCTATTAAAACCAAGGCTCCTGGAGCATTGCTCCAGTCAATATGTATGTATTCCCTCTCTTTGCATTCTTGACTCACACTATTTAAGCTCGCATAAGCCAGTATATTTACATAATAGCTTTTAGCACAAATAATAATGTGAGAAGTCATATGCTTTATCATTCACTGAGCACAGGGTTTTAGCAGGATTGTTTGTAATCCACTTTGAAGCAGACCTAAGTTTAATGTGCAAGTATATCCTTTGTATAAGTTTAGAAAATCTGTGGCGAGATCAGGAGATGGGAATGGAAAGAGAGGGGATGAATTATAGAAACACTACTCTCATCTTCTGATTTTCCTTCCACATCTGGCAAAATTGAGGCATATGGATGTTTTACAGGGTCTCTTTCCTTTTTTATGTTTCTCAGTCTCAAGGCTTGTTTCTTTTTCTAACCTGTCAAGACTCTAAAAGCAGATATCAAAATGACAGGCTTGAGAACTATATCGATAGAGCCAATATTTAGTGTAGGATAAATTCCCTTCTTGTCTTTTAAGTAGTAATACCACGCTTGGAAATGACTGAAAGGATTTTCATCCCTTGCTCCTAGGATTCATGCGGTTTTGCGGATAATAGTCATATTCATCTTTTGGCAATTGATGGGAATCCTTCATAAAGAATCTGAAAGCATTTTTGTGTCCTCCCCCCAACCATCAGCTCCCAAGATTCTCTGTCAGCTCTTTCTTAGTCGATAGAGGCTTCCTTTGAATTCTCGCTTCAGTGTTCATTCTGTAAATGTGGTGTGTAATCAAAGAAAATTATAATACATATATAATTATATAAGACAATTTCCACAGGCCAATGGTATCTGCGGTTTAAGATCTTTATATCTATGTCATATTCAATTTTTCTACATTATTTCCCTAAAATATGCACAGTTTCTGTTTACATGAACACACATTACAGGGGGTAAGCATAATACATAATGTTGGTTATACAATTATAGAAGCAATATATAATATTTATATCTTGCAAATGCATACTGCTTTTATATCTCTCAGAGCAATTTTATGCCCATTATTTCACCTGATCTTCACAATAATTCTCAGAAACAGAACAGAGCTAATATTATCCTCACCTATGGATGAAAAATTTGAGGCAGAGTAGTTACAATTGAATAACTTGCCTCAGTGGAGCCAGCTAGTTAATTGGGGGATTAGGATAAGAAGAACCCAGGACTTCTGATTCCTGGCTTCTGGTAATTTTCACTATGCCATTGTAGCAGGATTATAAGGAATTAATAAAAAAGGACTCTGAGAGTAATACTGGAAAATAATTTAGTAGATTAAGGGAAAACTGGTAACAGGCTACTGCTGATGCAGACAGTTTCTGGGAATTCCCAGTGTGCCCTTCCCAGTTGTCAGCAGTAGTTTGGGCTCCCACTGAACCATTGTCTGTAATTTTATGTCACATCTCAAAGTGAAGGAGTGAGTGTGTCTGGAGCTTGAAGGAGAATGACAGTCTGAGAAAGTATAGTACTCACTTAAAGTCATATCTTAAGAAACTTACTGAAAGGTGAGTGGGTTCCTTGACCAAGGCTCTGAAGATTTCTGTTGTGCCTTAATTTTGCAAAAGGTCCCAGGAAGAACAATAGACTTACATTTAAAAAAGGTAAAGCAACCCAGGTTTAACCCTAGACCAGTGATTCCCAAAGTGGGTGCTACCGCCCTCTGGTGGGTACTGCAGCGATCCAGGGAAGTGGAAATGGCCACAGGTGCATTTATCTTTCCTATTGCTATTTAATTTTTAAAAAAATTAATTTCCAGGGGGCTAAGTAATATTTTTTTCTGGAAAGGGGGTGGTAGGACAAAAACGTTTGGGAATCACTGCTAGACCATAGCTGTCAGAGTTAGAATTTGAACCCTCGTCTTCCATAACACCCAAACCAATGCACTTCCTTTTTAATATACACATACAGTATATTATCAAAAACTTAATATCTGAAGAATCATAAGCAAACATGATGCCCAACTAGAATTTTCATTGCAAGGGATGATCTTTATAAGACCTTTCAAAAACCTTTGAATTTTTTCACTTAACAAGAGGTGAGAGAAGAAGACTGTTCTGAAATGTTTCCTTGAGGCTTAGAATTCAGATTCACAACTTTGTGTGTATAAATGTCTTAAAATAAAGATTTGGCACCCAGAGAACATATTAACAGATTAGTTTTTCTACTGATCAAATTTGGTTTACGGTAGACTAGTTTTCTCTGAACGTGTTTTCCTTTTGCTTTAGATGTGAGTCTTCTCAAGACTGTTTTCTTTAGCTTAGTTGCTTTACATATTTCTCATGTACCATTTTAATATTTCCATCGATGTCCCCAAATTAGATTCTTGAAATATGTGATAATTCTAGAAATTTTATGATCATTTCAAAATAAAGGAATGAGTCACAGAAATATTATTTTCTAAATGGTGAGTTACCCATGTATAATCTGCAGCTAATTAATTCATTTGAATAGAGCATGACATTAATGAGTTTGACATCATAGGTTTGGTCCCAAAATGCAGCAGTTGTCTCCTATAGAAGGTGCTGTCTCTTTCATTGCTAAAGATTATATCCCTAATTTCAACCATATAGTATACAAACTCATGCTTTTGATTATAAGAAAGATCCTATGAAGAAGAGTAGCAATGGATCAGCATATACTCATCACCACTCCTAGGTAAGTAACACATTTCATTTTTTTAAACCCTGACCTTCCATTTTTGAGTCAATACCGAGTACTGGCTCCAAGGCAGAAGACTGGTAAGGGTAGGCAATGGGGTCAAGTGACAGTACTGGCTCCAAGGCAGAAGACTGGTAAGGGTAGGCAATGGGGTCAAATGACTTGCCCAGGGTCACATAGCTGGGAAAAGTGTCTGAGGCCAGATTTGAACCTAGGACCTCCCATTTCTAGGCCTGGCTCTCAATTCACTGCCCCCAAGTAATACATTTCTTTGTAAAGGATATCACATTATCACATATCTCACATGCTACATTTTAGACCTGACTAGTATAGAGAATTCTCAATGAGAAAACCACTTTTACTGATATAAAAATCTACCATTGTTCTATGACTTCTAGTCTTAGAGAATTTCCAGGGACATTGAAAGGTTAAGTGACTTTGACAGTCTTTTGGATTCTATAGGTTTCAGAATTAGGCTTTGAATTCAGGTCTTCCCAATTCTGAAATCAGCCCTCCATCAAGGAATAATCATTTATTAAGCATTTACTATGTACCAGGCACTGTGCTAAGTTCTGGGGGTACAAAAATAAGCAAAAGATAGCTTTTGAACTCAAGGAACTCATAATCTAATTGGGGACACAACATTTGAACATATATATATATATACATATATATATATATCAAGCTAGAAAAAGAAGAGAGAGAGAGAGAGAGAGAGAGAGAGAGAGAGGGTGGGTGGAGGGGTAGATAGATGATAAATAGAAAATAACAGTGAGAAGGCATCCCAGCTTTTGGGACAAAAATCCACTATTTGACAAAAACTGCTGGGAAAATTGGAAAACAATAAGGGAAAGATTAAGTTTAGATTAACATCTCACATCCTACACCAAGATAAACTCAGAATGAGTGAATGACTTGAATATAAAAAAGGAAGCTATAAGAAAATTAGGTGAACACAGAATAGTATACATGTCAGATCAGGAAAGATTTTAAAACCAACCAAGAGATAGAAAAATTTACAAAATGCAAAATAAATAATTTTGATTACATTAAATTAAAAAGGGTTTGTACAAACAAAAACAATGCAACCAAAATTAGAAGGGAAGGAACAAATTAGGAAAAAATCTTTATAACAAAAACCTCTGAAAAAGGTATAATTACTCAAATATTTAAGGAGCTAAATCAATTATACAAAAAATCAAGTCATTCCTCAAAGAAAAAATAGGCAAGGGGCATGAATAGGCTATTTTCAGTTTAAGAAATCAAAACTATTAATAAACACATGAAAATTGTTCTAAAATTCTTATAATCAGAGAAATGCAAATAAAACAAGGTACCACCTTACACCTAGCAGATTGGCTAACATGACAGCAAAGGGAAGTAATAAATGTTGGAGGGGATGTGACAAAATTGGGACATTATTGCCTTGCTGGTGGAGTTGTGAATTGATCCAACCATTCTGAATGGCAAATTGGAACTATGCCCAAAAAGCGCTAAAAGATTGCCTGACCTTTGATCCAATCATACCACTGCAGGGTTTATACCCCAAAGAGATCATAAGGGAAAAGACTTGTACAAAAATATTTATAGCCACACTCTTTGTGGTGGCAAAAAATTGAAAAATGAGGGGATGCCCTTCTATTGGGGAATGGCTGAACAAATTGTGGTATCTGTTGGTGATGGAATTCCATTGTGCTCAAAGGATAATGAACCGGAGGAATTTCATGCTAACTGCAATGACCTGTCCAGGTACTGATGCAGAGTGAAAGGAGCAGAACTAAGAGAACCATATACACAGAGACTGATACACTGGGGTGCAATAGTAATGGACTTTTCTACTAAAAGCAATGCAAGAATTCAGGACAATTCTGAGGGACGTATGAGAAAGAACACTATCCACATTCAGAGGAGAACTGGGAATAGAAACACAGAAGAAAAACAACTGCTTGATAACATGGGTTGATGGGGATATGATTGGGGATGTAGACTCTAAAACAATCGTGCTGGTGCAAATATCAATAATATGGAAATAGGTCTTGATCAATGACACATGTAAAACCCAGTGAAATTGCACATTGGCTATGGGAGGGGCTGGGGAGAGGGGAGAGAAAGAACATGAATCTTATAACCATAGAAAAATATTCTTAATTAATTAATTAATTAGAATTTTTCAAAAAAGAAACAGTGAGAAGGGCACTAGAATTAAGAAGTTTTGGGGAAGACTTCCAATAGAAAATGGGATTTTAGTTGGTATTTAAAGGAAGCCAGAGAAGTTAGTAATTATAGTTTAGGAGGAAGAGAATTTCAAGTATGGGGACCAACCAGAGAAAGTGACTGGATCCAGGAATTGGAGTGCCTTATTCATACAACAATCAGTTGGCAATTATCACTGGATTAAAGAACTGGAGAATGAGGTATAAAAAAACTTGAAAAGTAGGTAGGGATTAGATTATGAAGAGATTTAAATGCCAAACAGTATATTGTATTTGATCCTGGAGATAATAGCAAGACACTGTAGTTTATTGAGTAGGGTGGTGAAAATCTCTTTGGTGTCTAAAGAGAGGATAAATTAGAGTGGAGAGAGACTTATGGCAAGCAGAGCTTTCAACAGACTTACCAGTCATGAGGTGATGAGGGCCTTCACTAGAGTGGTGACAGCATCAGAGGAGAGAAGGGGGCGCATACAAAAGATGTTGCAGAAGTAAAATCAATAGGTCTTGGGGGCAGCTGGGTAGCTCAGTGGATTGAGAGCCAGGCCTAGAGACAGGAGGTCCTAGGTTCAAATCTGGCCTCAGACACTTCCCAGCTGTGTGACCCTGGGCAAGTCACTTGACCCCCATTGCCTACCCTTACCAATCTTCCATCTATAAGTCAATACACAGAAGTTAAGGGTTTAAAATTTAAAAAAAAATCAATAGGTCTTAACAGCAGCTTGAATATGGGGGTTAAGAGACAGTGAGGACTCATTGAGACTTCTAGAATGTGAGCCTGGGGACTAGAAGGAGAATGTTAGTCTCTACAATAATACATAAGTTAGAGGGAGGGAAGGTTTAGGGGGTGAGATAATTAATAAGTCAGGCTACCATTCTATATGCTATATATACCTTTGAGATATAGATATACATCTATATTATATATGGAGAGAAAGAGACAGAGAGACAAAGAGAGACAGAGAGAGGAAGAGACAAAGAGACAGAGAGACAGAGAAAGAGACAGAAAGAAAACAACTTAAGGTCCCCTAGTAGAAAGACTAATGTTTTAACTTAAATCTCTCCATTTTTAAAAATATTTGAAGTTCACGAATCAACTTTATTTTTAAATTTGGCCAAGATCATGCTTTATGAAGACTATACATAAAGAATTCCCCAAATAACATCTTTCTAAAAGAAAGTTATATATGTATTTTAATACCCAAGAATATAACAGATCTTCCTTGAACCCTAAATTTCTTTTCATGAAAACACCAGAATCACCTAGAGTTACAATTTAAAAGTAATCTTTAATTCTTCCCTCTCCTTGCTGAGCAAATCCAAATATTTGTACCAGTACGATCAGTTCTTTCCATAAGATTCCCCACATCCTGTGAAGGGCAAAACCCTTACTCCTAATTCTCCTTTTGGAGCTTCAGAAAACATTCCATTTCTTCTTGACCAAGGCCCTGAGGACTTCTGTCAGGCCTCAGTTTTTCAATGGTTCCTATAAAAGACAATGGACTTGAATTTAGAAAGGCTAAATTAAAACCCAAAGTCACTTCCATTGCATAATAAGGAATCAGGGTAGAATTTTTGTAGAGACTCCTTAATGAAATCTATAATGGTTATCAAGGGTTCTGCCTAAAAATCCACACAGGAAAAATCAATTATTTGAATTAAATCGTCAGTGCATATGCTATTGGGAGGAACCAGAGAGAGAAAATAAACTGGAAATGAAACTTAAAAGAAGAGAGAGAGCAGGTTAGATTGCATTTGGGGAATTGTATAGTACTTTCACCAATCCAAAACTACTTCCTGAAAGAAAGGGCCCATCTTTACTAACACCAACATTCTGCTGGTGATGCTATACAATTAGTATCATGGGATATCATGATCCCTGGAGAACAAAGACTATGGGAAACTCAGAGTAGTAGAGCAATATACAGTGATCACAAATTGCCTGCAATAATTTAAGTGATGCTTTACATACAAGAAGCCATATAAAGTATGTATTCTAGGAAATACATAAGAAAAGGAGACTGGTCACATAAAGAGAGTAAAGGATCATAGCTGGGCTGTCCAAGCATTGTAGTGGATTCCATAAAATAAATGTTAAATGACTTACTGAAAGCCCTTTAATGTCTTTATGGATACCTTTTTGGAGAATTTATGGGAGGATATGAATAAGGATCACAAAGGATTAGAAGGTTCGCAGTATTTTTGGAGCAACACTGCTCCACTAAAGTATTGAAAGAATAACTTGAGTTCCATTATGTCTACGTGGATATAGATAGATATTCCAGTCCTACACTGCTTGAGTCCTAGTTTGCAAGCACCAAGCAATATAGATGAAAAGAAGGAATTTAGCCTTCATTTTTGTAAAAGACTTGGGAAAAGAGAATATCTTCCTTTAAGATTTCTGACTCTGAGATTTCTAGTACTTTGTGCTCTTGAGGAACCTGGAGAGATGGCACCCAGAGATCTTCATTATTCTGCTGGCCTGCTGTGTTGAGTGTTATGACACTTTCTGTCCTATTATCAAATTAGTGTTGTAGGCAAAAGACCATGGGAGGAAAGGAAGTCTATTTTCAGCTTTTTCTTTACCTGAGCAGCCATGGATAGGATTGATCAGTCACATAATCTTTCTGTGCCTATGCTTAACATGGAAATGATAACACTATCTTACAGGGCTTTTGTGAAGACAAAAAGAGATCATGCATATAAAGACCCTAGAAAAAGTATTAAAAGCCACATTCAAAAGCAACACATTCTTGTCTTGTCATTATTATTTATATTTAAAGTCAATGCAATATTAGTAGGAATAGTAATAAAAACAAGAGAAGCAGCATGTCATAGCCATAGTGAATAGAGAGAAGGCTCAGAGCCAAAATGACCAGACTTTATGTCCTGCCTCTAAAAAGTCCTGAACATGGGACTTTGGACAAGTCACTTAAATTTTAATCCTCTAGGTTAGTCTTTAAATCCCAGGGGTTCTTAACTTTTTATGTGTCATGGACCCTTTTGGCAATTGAGTAAAGCCTATGGATCCCTTTTCAGAATTATATTTTTAAATATATTAAATAAATTACACAAGATTACAAAGGAAACCAATTTTATCAAGATCAATATACAATGTCTTATCTCAACCAAGGTTATAGACCCTCTGAAGTCAAATTATGGACCCCAGACTAAGAATTCCTACTCTTAAGATTAGAAATTGCAGAAAAGGTATTTACCCGTTTGGGCAGAGGGAGTTCCCTCATATGAGAATCACCTGTGTCAAGGCAATCACCAATCCAGGTGATATCCTTAATAATAAAAACAACTACCTTCAAACCTTGGGTATCATTGCTTTTTTCCAGACAAAGGTAGAATCCTTATTTAAATCATCTACAGTCTTCCTACACAGTCGTCCCTTTATAAGGCTTTCTACAATTTTCTGCCACCAGAGGAATACCACCCTCTATTGCTTTACATATCACGGCTCTCCATAATCCTTAAGCACATGGAGGTGCTGCTAGTTAACAAAAATGGATGCCAAGGGCTTAGATGCTCTACCAAATAACCAAAAAACAAAGGCATTGTAACTGAATCGCCAATCCCCACTAAGCCTTTGGAAATCACACGTATCAAGGAGGAAAAAGCGGGAGAATAAAGGGGAAGAGAATAAGTATTTATCAGTGCCCACTCTGTGCTAAGCCCTTTCTAGTTGTTATCTCATTTTAATCCTCACAACAACCAAGTGAGATAGGTACTATTACTCCCATTTTACAGTTAAGGAAACAGGTAGGCAGAGTTTAAGTGACTTGTTCAGGGTCACACAACTAGGAAGTATCTGAGGCTGGATTTGAACTCAAGTCTTTCTGACTTCAGGTCTGGCACCCTATTCACTGCACCACCTAGTTGACCCTTAGGAGACTTAATTCAGCTAAAAAGTTAGGACAAAGACAACAAAAGGTTTCTTTATTTATATCATTGCATAATTTGAACTTTATTAAAAATATTCTGTAACTTTGATTCCATTTCCTATCCTAAACCATAATACGCAAAAATCCATTTAATATACTTGTTTTACTTGCCCGTGAAAAGATGGAATAGTCATGAATACTAATGGCATGGCTTCCTTCACGTAAGAAACATTATATTACACATGATTCAAATCAAGTATAAAGGGGTAATAGATACAGTATAATAGTGATAAGAAACCATAATATTGGTGTGGAGATGGATACAAAATTGCCACCCTTTACTCCAGTGGTGAGAAAGTTAGGAGGCAATTAGTAACAGAAATGCCATGTGGAAGGATAATTTATAAGACAACAATAAACACAGTCTCTATTCAGTGAGACAGACAGAAAGAAAAAAAGAACAAATGCCAATAAACCAAATGGTACCACCACAAAAGAGCCACATTAGCACAATATAAAAATAAAATAAATCTTTCCCAATCCACACAGTAATTTTGAGCACTTTAATTTTATTCTTGACTAGAAGTGGCAGTAATATAAGAAGATTATCTGTACTGTAAACTACATTTTGTGAAACATTTGGTTTCGGGGAAAATAGGAGAAAAACCAGAGCTAGAATGTAAAAGTCAAAACAGCAAAGAACAATAAAGCTTGGAAGCAATGATGTCAGCCTGGAAAAGGAAATGATAAATAAATACCCAAGAAGAGGCGTATGTGAAGAAGGGGCATTGGGACATAAAGTAACATGCTCCATCACACTCACAAACTTGGGAAGTAATGACGGAAAGTGTTTTTAGACATGGAATCATAATGGCTTGGTATTTAAGGTCCTCCCAAAACTGTCTCTATTCTGCCTTTCCTGTTTTCACTCTGCTTCTTCTACACATATATGTTATATCCTTACTTGGATTATCAACACATTCTCCCATCTTGTCCTATCTCCTTCAACCCACCATATAGCTCCTATGAATAATTTTATTAGCAGGCTGGGTACAAAGGAGTCTGGACCTAACAATTCAACCAAGTTAGTCATCCCTAGTGTTCCCCACAAATGGCAAATCTCCTTTAATTAATGCCCATGGCACTGGAAAACTAAGTGACTTGTCCAAAGTCACACACAGTTCATTGTTAGGGCTTTCCCCTACCACTACCATCCAAAAAACTAAATTACATTTGCCCTGTATATATTTTAAATATATTTATCTGTGTATATGTGATTTCTTTGAGTTGATCATTAGCATCTGGAGAACCCTGACTATATTATTTCTGTTTTTGCTTCATCAGTACCTACTAAACAGTTAATAAATTCTTATTGAATTTATATATATATATATATATATATATGTATATATATATATATCAGTGACATGATTTGAACTCAGGTTTTCCTGACTCCAAGACCAGTCCTCTCTATCCACTAAGCTATACTGTCTCCCTCTTATAGGTCTATTTACATTTTTTGCTTTGGAGGTTCTATGTCTCCGCTCACGTCAACAAGTATCAGGACACATTTTTGATACTCCTAAATGTAAAGGCTCTGTCTTGCGCACACAGAGACTTTGACTGTAGGAATCTTTCCAACTCATAGGCAAGTACTTTGGTTATCACATTCCTATAGCAGTGATTTATGGTAAGGAAAAAGGTAGATTATGTATAAAAAGTTTTATCCCATGGATATATGAAAAGTATATATAGGTAGTATAGATGCAAAGTGATGTTTCATATGGTGGCACTAGCTTAAAGAATAAGATATCTGCAATTGATGTATCATATAATTTATTTTTATTCTTTGCCACTCATAATTAAATGCTTGATTCCTTCTACCCTCTTGTTTTCCATAAGCAATAAGGTCCTAAGGCCTATTGATTCTGGTTCCCTAATATTTCTTTCATTTTTTCCTCTCTTTTCCATCACCCTACTCATGTTTCTTATCCTATTGTCATTATATCCTAGCTGGTCTTTCCACCTCTTTTCTTACCCCTAGCTAATCTATGTTATATACCAGATTAATCTTTCAGAACATTTGCTCTGATCATCTTGTTCTCTTGCTAAAAATTGTCAGTGCTTCTCCATTCATTGCCTAGATCAGGGGTCGGCAACCTTTTTGGCTGTGAGAGCCAAAAACACCACATTTTTTAAAATGTAATTTCGTGTGAGAGCCATACAGTGCTCACAGTACATGCTCCTGTAACAGCACCTGGAAAAAAATTGACTTTATGGCTCCTGCAGAAAGAGCCATATGCTCCTGGCCTAGATAATGGAGTCCAAACTCCTTAGTCTAGGAACCAAAAACCTTTCACAATCTAGGCCCAAACTACTTTCCAGCCATCTTTCCTGTTATCCTCTAATTTATAGTCTAAATTACAATTGAATTGAATTACTTCCTCTTTCCCATAAACTACACCTTTACCTGACAGTCTTTGTAGGTAGGTGGCATAGTAGATAGAGCACTTGGACAGAGGTAGATAGAGGACTTGGAGACAAGAAAATCTTGGCTCAAATACTGCCTCAGATATTAGTTGTGTAACACTCACCAAGTCACTTAACTTTCAGCCTTCATTTTCTCATCTGTGAAATGGGGACAATGATTTCACAAGATTGAATGAGATAACCTTGCAGATCTTAAAGCATTATATAAATGCTGCCTATTTTTTCCTTTGTATACATGCTACTCCATCCTCCCACCTTGCAGCTAGAGATGATTTTTCTCCTCTAGGAATCCATATAGCATCTACACCTTTCTCTAAGTTACCTCTTACTGGTGTTATTTGTATAGGAGTCTTTCTTCCCCTATTATGTTGCCAACTCACTGAGTGTAGGGACCATGCCTTATGCATCTTTACATGTCCTTTACTGACTGTCCATAATAGAAACCTTAAAAATATTTGTTAAATGAATAACCTAGGACTAATGAAGTTTCTTTATCTCCTACCCAACTTCTGCCATAATGACTTTAAGTTCCACTTTAGGTAGCATCTTCTCTGATATAAATTGAAGCATTTTATCATCCTTCATCATGACTAGTGTGACTACTGATCTAATAAGAGAAATTGCTAACATTTGGGCAATGACTAAAAGCTAATGGATCAAAATGTAAAAGTACCTTATCTGTGAGATAGAAAATAGGCATTGAATTAGAACTATGGAGATCTGGGTTTTGACCTGTCATTGTCATCAACTTTTTTGTATAATTAATAAAATCACTTTACGTCTCTGAAAGCCTTTTTCTTTTTTCTGCATCTATAAAATGAGTGGAACTCCATGCTCTCTAAGCCCTCATCTCTTTCTAAGATAGATTCATAATTCTAATCCTTTTATCATGTAGTACTTCATATTACATTTATAATGAACAACTTAGCAGCTATGTTTTACAATTATAGATCCTCTTTCATTCAAAGATATGCATGCTCTGTTTATAAAATGTCTCCCTAAACTGTCCGTTTATTTTTTTAATCCCATCAGTCAACAAACATTTATTAAATACTTACTATGTGCCAGCCTAGTAAAGGCATAAGTAAGGGCAGTCAGGCAGCATAGTGATAGAATTCTGGGCCTAGAGTCAGGATTATGAATCTTTCTGGGCTCAAATCTGGCTTCAGATACTTCCTAACTGTGTGACCCTGGGTAAATCATTTAATCCTGTTTGTCTTAGGTTCCTCATCTAAAAAATGAGCTGGAGAAGGAAATGGAAAACCATTACTATCTTTACCAAGAAAATTCCAAATGGAGCCATGAAGACAGGACTGAAAAATGGCTAGGCAAAAAATGTACCATAAGTGTTAGGGGTGTAAAAGAGGTCTCTACAAAAATGGGCCCTCCCTCAAAGAGTTCTTAATCTAATGAAGGAAATATCATGCAAACAAATATAGACACAAGATGTATATGCAGTATGAACAGGAGTAATATCAAAAAGAAAAGCACTAGCAACAAATGGGAAATATTCCTGAAAATGCTATTAGAGCTGAATATTGACAGAAGCCTGGGAAATCCAGGGTGTGAGGATGGAGAGTATTCTGGCCATTGGGGCATAGCCAATGAAGAGACAAAGTGTCAGGAGAAAGAGAATATGTTAGGAATAAAGCAGTTGGTTTTGTATAGTAATATCTATATGAAGCAAGTGGTTGGATTTTTTTCCATTTTTATTAGTGAATTTTTCTCTTACGTTAGTAAAGTATATTTTAGGAAACCCTTCCCTTCCCCTTACGTCCCCAAGATAGCCCAGGTAAGATGGACAGCTTGTTTATGATAGCACCCTGAAGACACATTTGAGCCATTCCCAACTATATAAATATACATTTGAGAAATGCACTCAAGCTCATAACATTTGTTAAACATCTGAAAGGCAAAGTCAATCAGGAAGAGAGCATGCTCTTTATCTCTCATTAAACAGTATGAAGGAAGAAAACCTCTGTACCTCATGTGGGCAATTCCAAAAGGCTATTGCAACTAATATGTACCATTGTGAAAGTCAGGTAAGAGTTTAATAACCCCAATAAAGAGATAGAGGAGTAAGAGTCAAAGAGATCACTCCGAATACATCCCTTCAACATAGAAATAGTCCAGAGTCCCAATAAATCTTTCCAGTCCCAAATACAAATGGAAGTTCTTTCCATTGGTTTTTGGAGTCATATATTAAAATACAACTATGTCTAATATGTGCAATAAAAATAATGATGATTTTATACATATGAAAATATATTATAGATGTATGTTGTTTTGAAGCACCTTACAATATATTTTCATGTTAGTCTCACAAAAAAACTATAGCTAATATAGGCATGATTGTCTCCATTTTAGAGATAAGGAAACTAAGGCACAGAGCAGTTATGATGACTTTCCTATGTTGACTCAAATAGCAAAGAACCAAGGTAGTTTTTGAACACAAGTCTTCTTGATTCCATGTCTAGTTCTCTATACATTATGCTACATCGTTCATTCAATAAATGCTTGTTAAATATCTACTGTATTCAGGGAGACTCTTCAGGAGATATAAAGTTTAGTCCTCACACTCATTGAGCATAGAGTCCAGTAAATGATAAACTAAATGATAAATTAAAAGCACAAGCAACTAAAATAAATAACATTATGTAATATATGCATTGGAGTTGAAAAACAAAGTTATGTGAGATCAAAGGAAGTAAATTATTGCTGACTGGGGTAGGTAGAGAGAACGAGGCAGACTTTCTACAAGAAACCATATTTGAACTGAACTTGATCAAATGTTTAGGATTTCACTAGGTGAAGAGAGTGTGTGGGAAAACATTCTAGGAATAAATAAATATCAAAAGTAAAGACACAAAAGTAGAAGAACCCCAGTTCATTTGCAAGAAAAATAAAGTGCAGAAGTTTGGTTGAATGTAGAATGTGTAGAGGGGAATGAATGATATAAAATCAGTCTGTAAAGGTAAAATGGGGCCAGATTATGGCTGGCCTTGAATGTCAGATGCAGGAGTTTTAAATTAGCTAAAAAAAAAACAGAGAAAGAAAGAAAGAAAGAAAGAAAGAAAGAAAGAAAGAAAGAAAGAAAGATAGAAAGAAAGAAAGAAAGAAAGAAAGAAAGA
>NC_058132.1:554807622-554838523 GCF_016433145.1 Gracilinanus agilis | reverse complement strand
AAGGAGAAGGAAGGAAGGAAGGAAGGAAGGAAGGAAGGAAGGAAGGAAGGAAGGAAGGAAGGAAGGAAGGAAGGAAGGAAGGAAGGGAATAGAGCCAGGGTTCTAATACTAGGGTCCATGAACTTATTTGTCTTTAATACTTTGATATCTGGGTTTCTGTGTAGTTGTTTGTTTGTTTTTAATCCTATGTATTTTATTTGACATTATCCTTAAGAGTCCTGATTTCCAAAGGAGTCCATGACATTGGCTGCAGGGGAAGCCAAATACATTGAAGGTCATATACTAAGGCAATATCTAGTGAGCAGACACTTATTTTGGCCCCCCAAAAAGGCAGCTAGGTAACACTGTGGGTGGATTATGAGCTTGAAATCAGAAAGATCTGAATTTGAATTCTGTCTCAGTTACTAGCTGTGTGGACCTGGACTAGATACTTAACTTTTCTTAGCCTGAATTTCCTCATCTGTAAAATGAAGATGATAATAAATGATTTGTGTATATCTACTTCCAGAGAAAGAACTGATAAATAGAAATAAGTAAAAAATAGTTTTATGTAAACATATCTTTTTTAATGATGGCTTCTCTAAAGAAGCAAGGAGAAGGAGAGAGAAAATTAACTGGCTATTTTAATGAAATGAAAAAATAAATTTTTTTCAATGAGGATAATGGCTAGATAAGGTAATACACATCTGTAATCCCTTGCTTTTACAGGAGGCTGAGGCTGATACAGAAAGGGTAAAGGCAATTGAGTGGCTCTACACTAAGCCCAGAAGCAATATGGCAAGATACTGGGAAGCAGGGAACCACTAGACTGCCAAAGGAGGAGTAGACTGAACCAATTCAAAGATTCTATGCTTATTTCCAATGGAGTTGGGTCTGCGATTGGCCACTGTACTTCAAAATCTCCCCCAAAAATGGGGGAAAGGGATAATAACAGCATCAGCTTCAAAGTGTTATTCTAATAATCAAATGAGAAACCATGTGTAAATCACCTCTGTAATCCTTAAAGTTCTATGCAAATGCAAGCTTTCTTATTATTATGAGAATATTCTAGAAGGAAGTAATAGGAAGATAATGTAAATATTACCTTCTCTACAATTTTACCACTGGTCTGTCTAAGGCAGTGATTCCCAAAGTGGGTGCCACCGCCCCCCAGTGGGTGCTGCAGCGATCCGGAGGGGGGATGGGGAATGACCACAGGTGCATTTATCTTTCCTATTAATTGCTATTAAAATTTTTAAAAATTAATTTCCAGGGACGCTAAGTAATATTTTTTTCTGGGAAGGGGACAGTAGGCCAAAAAAGTTTGGGAACCAATGGTCTAAGGCATCTCTTCAGAGAACTGGGCCAATAGAGCAGATTTTTGAGATAACAGATGTCAAATCTACATTCCATCATCACATAGCCTAAAACTAGAACTTTTTAGAAAATATTTTTATGGCCCCTATGCAAAGACAACTCAAAATTCATAAGGTATTTCCTATGTTTTGAAGGAAAAAACTAAGTAGGTTTGATAGCAGCACTTTCCAGGGACAGCATTGACCCAAGAGAATTGTGGAAGATTAGAAGAAACAAGCAGTTCACCCACTAGTTTACAGAAACAGTGTTCAAGTGGAGCCACTATGAACTGAAATCACCAGGAGACTCAAGAAATATGGACATTGAGGGAATTATTCCATTGACCTAGAGGACTTGTTTAATGTATGTTTTCCAGCAAGAAGTATTCACCAAATGTATCTTGTAAATGTGTCTACCTTCATACTAGAGGATTAGATGAAAGGGCTTTGGTATTCCTCTTTATCCTCCAGCATACCTGAGAGGATGAAAGATTCCTAGCCAGTAAAAAGAAATAGTCCAAGGAATACTCTAACAAGAAAAATATTCTAACAGTGCAGAGGGGGATCAAAGTCAATGTCAAGGGGTTAGAGAGTAGTATGTAACTGAGGAAAGGAGCAAAAACTATAACATTGAGCTAACAAGTTTCTAAGACTATTCCCATGAAAATGGAATTCAAACCTTTATAAGTAGCAACAAACTATATTCGTTATTAAAGAGCAATACCAAAAGAAGAACATCCTAGAAGAAGAAATGGGTTGTTGTGGTTGATGACTCTTTATCAAGAGATAAATTAGTGTCTTTATGTGAACAGCTGATTTGGAGGTGTGTGACTTTCCTCAAGTGAGCATTTGAAACATCACGATGGAGAGTCCACCAAAACTCATCATACCAAATGAAGATACTCTTTTCTGTTGATTCCTCTGGCAAATAAGTGATACATAAAGGAGAAAACTGGAAGATTGCAAATAGTATCTCATAAAACTGCAAAATGTCAAGGCAAGGAAAATTGAGCCTATGGAAACATTGGCATAAGACACAGATAAGCTAAAGCATCACAAGGGCATTTATAGACGAAACTAGAAAGAGGACAACAAGTAGAAGTTAATTTTAACAAATCTGCTACCATTTCTATAGTGAGCTATTCCAAACAATAATGATAAAGGAATTGCCACATTTCAACTCCATCATCTCAGTCTTCAATACATTATGTTAAGAAGTAGAGATGGCACTTAAGAAGATCAAAATCAAGAAAAACAGCTGAGCCTTGCCAAATGCATATAGAAGATATCTTTCCTGGAGACAATACAACTGAAAAGGCACTCAGTAATCAACTTTCAAAATATCTTAGAGGGAAATATTATAAAGAATAGAAAAGATCACAAATAGTGCTGCCAAAAGAAGACAATCAAGAAAATGGCAACCAATACTGACTCATTTACTTATTTTATCATATCAATAAAATATTTGGAGAAATGACCTGGGGACAATTCTACCCCTATCACTCAGTTTAAGAATGAGGAGTGCAGGAAGGTGGGACATATTCGAAGGTAAGAAGATAGGTAAAAAACTCAGCAAGAACAGGAAGAAATATACTGAAAGAACCCATTAGGAGTATTTATAGAAAAAAATTTGAAAAGCAACTGACTAGTTCTGAAACTTGAGAAGAAGAAAGGGATCAACTGAGGAAGAGTACTGATTTAGATGACAAAATAAGGAGATCAGAAATGGTACATGGGTTACAACTGTTTAAAATATCAAAAGCAAAACAGGCTACCAGAAAAGGGAGTGAAAGGTAGAAAGGTAGAAAAGAGACCCAAATGCAAAAGGTTTTTCAAAGCAGTCTCTACAATATCATGAAAGACCCTTCACCAAACTATCCCCAACCAAGATCCAGAGCTCAGTCTAAAGCCTAATGGATTCTTAACTCGAAGTCCACTCATGGATAGAATTTTAGCAGGCTATGTGAATTTGGATGGAAAAAATAGTATACTAATTTCTAACTGAAATTTAGAATTTCCTTCAATTATGAATGGAATCATATTAATATTAGCAGGATCTTTGATTCTGTCACCAATAGAAATCTAAATATTTTCATGTAACATTATAGTTTTTGGATAGATTTCTAAATTTCGCTTATACTTGATGTACTTCCAAATACAGTAGTGATTACACTCATCACTAAACTGCATGTAATCTCCATCTTTTGGCCTACAAGCACTTTAGAAAAACCTATTCATGCTTTGTCAAGTGAATTATGGAAGCTTTAAACAAAATAAGAATTTTCAACACATAACCACCAAAACAAAAAATCAAATTTGATTGGATGTCCAACATAATATTCATGTTCTCTTTTTGAAGACCACTCCACAATTTAATGTGGAGTTTAAGTTAAAGTTTGCTAAAACTAACACTGGTCTGTCTTTTTTTAAATCAAATTTAACAGGTCAATATTGTAAATATATTTTGTTATTTAATGTGTTAATAAAGAGCAATAAATACCATATGTTTTCTATTTTGATAACTATCTTTCAATATAATTTGACATTCGTTACAATCCTTTGTATCCTATTTTAGCATTTAAATACATTATGCTGAGAAGTCCAAAGACTTCATTTTACTTGCTGGAGAAAAAGTTAAGAATTCCTAGCCTCTTTATCTCATATCTGAACTATTACAATAGTCTTATAATTGATCACCTTACCTCTTTTCACACCAATTCCTCTTCCACAAAGCCACCAAAGTGATTATCATAAAGTCACTCTTTCATTCAACAAATAGCAATAGTTCCCTATTACCTATTTGGCCATATATAAACTGTTCTGTCTGTCATTAAAGCCTTTTACAACCTCACACCCATTCACCTTTCCAGGCAAAATTTTACTCTGTTGCATACTATCTTCTATGCAGTCAAACTGGCCTTCTTATACCTCATTTACAGCATTGAATCACCTGTCTTCTTGCCTTTGAATACGTCTCACCTTCCTTCACTCCTTACTCATAAAGCCTTCAGCATCCTCAAAAAAATCAGTTAAAAATTACCTTCTGCATCACTTTTTTTTCTGATGCCCCTAACTGCCACCACCTCCCCACCATACTTGGTATTTACATCTTATTTATTTTTATACACTTGTCTCATGTATCTTTATATATACAATGTTCTCTCCTCCTCTGTCTATAATCTCCTTTAAGACAAAGAAATATGCTTTAATTTTTCTTCTTTCCATCACAAATATCTAGCACAGTGCCTAGAATAAAGGGTGCTTAACAAGTACTTATTGACTGAATGATTAGAACCTTTAAAATGAAGAAGCAGAAGGGGAAATAATAAAATATCATTTTTTTAAGATTTTGGAAGAACTCATTTCTGTAAAAATCAAAAGCAAAATGAATTATGTAGACATTAAGAGGTTTTTTACTGAATATGTGAGTAAAAGACAAGATTTTATTCAAACATTTTAATGGTCACACAAATGACTGAGAAATGTAAAGAATATAAGAAGCACTATGTTTATGGCTTATTAACTATTCCTGAAAAAAAAAGCTTTAATTCAGTAAATCAAAATCTGGACTTGATTTCATGTGATGAAAATTTTACTAATGATTAAAGCTACCTAAAAGTAGGAAGGGATGCCTTAGGAAGCAGCAGGTTGTCCTTCATTGCAGATCTTCAAAGATTAGATAGTCACTTAATATGCTCATTGTAGGAAATTTTCTTCTTCAGAAATGGGTTGGATTGGATGTTCTCTGAGGCCCATTCCAACTCTGAGGTTTTGTTCTTCTATGAACATCTGTATAAAGGTATTGGTAGGAGATCAAGTGCACAGATTTTCTCTGGCTATCTCCCAAGCAATCCTTCCATCAAGAAAAAGGGATAAAATTTTAAAGGAGCTTATATAGGTTGGTGGTTCTTAGATGATCAAACTGATGCTCATTTTTCCTAATGAAAATTAGACAGACATTATAATATTGATCTGAATGTCCTCCTCCAAATTTCTTTTGTCCAAAGTCCATAATGATACTCTTAGTAAAAGAAAAACCACGAAACTTATGAAGACAGAAAAATCAATGGTGATAAAGTCTACATAATGTTTGTATTTGAATTGGTATAAATGTGATGTCTTTTGTAATAAACATTTTATATCATGGCTTAGGACATTATTTTAACATTTTTTAAAGAAGTCTCATTTTATGTCTGTTGTTAGTATTCAAAGGGCAATTCATATTTACACCAAAGTGGTATTTTATCACCCTCTACACACTTTCCTTCCTTCATCCTCTCTCCTTCTATTTGACTTCCATCCCTTCATGTGGATTTCTCTTGATACTGAGAACTTATTTTAATTTTACAAAAGCAAGTGAGAAGGCTTCTCTGCTAAAGTGCCATTCCAATGATGGTACTTCATGCATAATGATTAACCTTATGAGGGGCTAACCTCGTAAAGCATGAACTTCAGCAATTCCAGTCAAGCTGAAATGTCTAAAAGGACCATCTGGAAATAGCTATGAATGTTGCCTGATGGTTTTCCCTAGATAAATTAAGAGAAATATCACTGCAAAGTTAGTTCACCAAGTGAGGATCTTTTTTGGCCACAGGAACTCATAAAGATGGCCTACAAAGACATAATAAAGCTGAGAACTGCATTCATGGAGAAAGTTGCCACACAGATGAAGTCATAGATTTTTTGAAGTATGGAAATGTGAAAGAGCTATTATTCTAACTTCCAAAAGTAAAATTTATCTCATTAATAACTTAAAATTTTAATGAATGTCCAACTCCTAAAAAGATCTCTTGATCTTTTTAAACTAAATTTATAATGAGCCTTTTTACCCAGTTGCAAAGCGCTTACACACCTGCATGTGCACATACAAATTCCCATTTGCACTCCTTCCTTCTTCTTTAACTGAAACATATTTCTCCTTTGAGGACATAGCCTCCATATCCCCTTGCAATGTTGTCCATTGCAGATAATCCCTTATTCTACTCTAAATATTAGGAAGGGTTGCATATATTTTGCTTACCACTGCTAAATCATTCCTTCACCTCTATCCTATAATCTCTCCTCTTTAGAATTTTATAGCAATCATTGCATAGCATCCTTTCCTCATCCCTGTAATTGTCTTCTACTGACTTCTAGGTCAGTGTTCCAACTTTCCAAATGACTTAATAGCTGATTTACAATCCCCCTTTTCATCCATTATCATATGTACTTCAATATTAATGTGAGTGGCCACTAACATATGGATTACAAAAATTATCAACTCCTACAACTTTCTTTTCTTGGTCACCCACTTCAACCTCACATCATGCAATGATAACTTAGACTTCATTACTTTAAGGAACTGCACTGCTTCCAAAATCCATAGACCTGGACATTATACTGAACTTATACATACTACTCTTTACGCATAATAATTTATCTTATTCTCTCATTTGTAATGGCCTATTAAAGATAGACTCAAAAGGGCCAAATCTTATATTCTTATGGATGATTCTATACTATATATTTAAAACATTGTTTTTAAGCTCAGGTTTTCATTTCCTAAGAACCGGTCTCCTTTAGATTTTCTCCAAACCTCTTCTGTCATAAGGCAGACCTACTTCTTCCCATTTTCTATCTTGTGACTTCTATTAAAAGATACTTTGAAAAAGTTGTCTTAGGTAGAATAAATCAACCAATCTCATCCATTACCAAATATAAAGTGGTCAGGAATCTCTATTTGTAATGATAATTGACCTCTATATATTGTTTCTTTCTCCAACAAATTAAATCCTGTTTATTAGTAATAGAAAAAGATTTGTGTTAGCACGGTTGTTTATGTACCCATCCAGCTGCCCAAAGCATAGAATGTGTCTTGATCAGCCTGAGAGTCATTGTATTTGAAGATACCCAATCCAACTAATATGGCATCAGAAAAAGAGTGGTCAGTTTAACTTAAGTACTTATGGTCAGTCTTGGTAACTGATCAAACACCATTGCAACAAGTGATTTAGAACAGCTGGAGCAGCTTCTTGGCCACTTCTTATACCAATGAAGCTGAAGGGCAAAGGAGAGTAAGAGACAAAGGAAAGAAGATGAACAGTCTGGCAGTGTCCTTCATGTCATCATATACTTTTGTGGTAGGTAAAACTCAACATTCTAAAGTATGTGCAGAAAGCTGAGGCCTAGGAACAACTATTTCCATAGAATCATCATTTTGGAACTTGACAATACCTTGGAGACCCTGCATCTAATGCCCTCATTTTACAAATGAGGTGCTGAGACCCAAAGAGGTTAATTAACTTTATATGGTCCACAAAATAGTAAATAGCAAAACTAGGAATGAAAATGAGGTTCACAATGTTCTTTCCACTCTACAATGCATATTTACTGTGGCTGCCCCTTAAGGGCTAACAAACATGGACTGCTAGGATTCTGGTTTCCACTTGTTCCAATGTAGTCTTCAAAAAGGCTTCCTGCCTGTAACCACAGATGTGTTTCATTGTGATCATTTCCACAACCTTATAATTTTAATCTAAGTACTGATCAGCTGATCTTTTAGCCAAAAACAACACTAAATTTTCTCTTCATCTTCAAGCCCTCTGGTCCTTTTGTTCTCTGATCCTTTCCCCAAATCATCTATCAGTATATCCAGACTAGACAACATGCCTCTTAAATGTTTCATGAACCTCTAACCAAGATCAGAAATGTGTTGGAGCCTTCTCTAAAAGACTCACAGAGCCAATTGTAAAATTTTCAGTGACATTTACACCTCCTTGGTGGGTAAATCCTATAAATCAAAGCTTTCATTTCAAAGTGCTGGAGAAAATGTTAATAATGCAGATTAAATTTAACAGTGTGTTGTACTTACTTTCTTTTTAAGGAGATGGTTCTAAAACTTTTTTAACAGAAACACTTGTTTATTGATCAAGTTATCATTAACAGCTGGTTACACCAAAGGGCTTTAGATGAGACATAGGATGGAGGTGAGAGAGCCTAATATTTTCATCCAAGTGCCTACTCTGGGATGGAGCTGAACCAAAATCTAACCAATTTGACCTTGAGTATTCAATCTTTTCCAGATGGTCTCTGGGTCATCAGAAAGTCTGGGAAGGCTTTGGTGGATTTCTCCAATAAGACTGAGAAAATCTTTGGTATAGCAGCACTTTTCCATTTTCTCTTTGAGTAGACCTGAGTCTAGGAAGGTCTTTTTCTGACGCAGAAAAGCCTTCTGGGCTAGTTCTCCTCTTTTCTTAGTACATTCTGGGCACTTGGAAATTTCATGCTCTCTAATTGTTGAAACCTTGCTGAGTGTCACCCTCAGGTTTTGCTGATAGATTCTGTTTATCAGTTGAAAAGGAACAACAGAATTGTTTATCTCATGCGTCCTTGGCTTCTCTGCATCCAGTCTTTGGTGCAGCTTCTGATGCCTACTCCTCTTTGCCTCCTGAGGGTTCAGCTGCTGACGAATCAAGTTTATCTTAGTGGCACAAAATGACTCCAGAGCATCCTGGGCCTCTTTTGAGTCTTTTGCAACTTCTGGGTGATTCAGGGGCAATAATTCACTCTCTGGACCCACAGGCCCTCTCTGGACCTCAGTTTTCTCAGCTTCAAAATAAGGCAACTGGGCAGTATGGTGGCTCAAGTACCTGAACAACTCTGCTTGGGATATGGGCCCTGCCTGGTACTGCTCAGTAGGACTTTCTTTGGCCTTGAGAATCTGGATCCACATTTCATTCAATTTCTCTTCTGCAGCAACAGAGTCCAGTGAGTTCACTGGCTCACCTCCATCCTTCAATCTTGGAGTCAGCTTCTTGCTCACAGGAAGGCTCTCAGAGGCATGGGACCATGTCTGGCATTCTTCAGAAGACACCAAGGAGTCAGAGGGTTTCCCCTCAGTCAGTTGATATTCTTCTCCTACCACCTTCTCCTTCTTCTCTTCCTCTGTAAAGGACTCAAAGGTCTCCCTGGAATAGCTTGAAGGAGCACTGCTACTCTCTTCTTCTGACTGACTGGAGTAATCCTCAGCTAGAGTGGCCAGGAATCCATAAGGTGTTGCAGAACTCAGTTGCTCAAGATGCTTCTCCTCTCCAGCCTGAACAGTGCCTCTGTAGCCATCTTCTGAACTGTTTTCCCCTAGCAACCAGGCCATGGCAACTTCTGGGTGATTCAGGGGCAATGATTCACTCTCTGGACCCACAGGCCCTCTCCGGACCTCAGTTTTCTCATCTTCAAAATAAGGTGACTGGGCAGCATGGTGGCTGAAGTGTCTGAACAACTCTTCTTGGGATATGGGCCCTGCCTGGTACTGTCCAGTAGGACTTTCTTTGGCCTTCAGAATCGGGATCCATGTTTCATTCAATTTCTCTTCTGCAGCAACAGAGTCCAATGAGTTCACTGGCTCATCTCTATCCTTTAAGCTTGGTGTAAGCTTCTTGCTCACAGGAAGACTCTCAGAGGCATGGGACCAGGTCTGGCATTCTTCAGAAAACACCAAGGAGTCAGAGAGTTTCCCCTCAGTCAGTTGGCATTCTTCTACCACCTTCTCCTTCTTCTCTTCCTCTGTGAAGGACTCAAAGGTCTCCCTGGAATAACTTGAAGAAGCACTGCTACTCTCTTCTTCTGACTGACTGGAGTCATCCTCAGCTAGAGTGGCCAGGAATCCATAAGGCATTGCAGAATTCAGTTGCTCAGGGAGCTCCTTCTCTCCAGCCTAGACAGTGCCTCTGCAGCTTCTAAACTGTGTTCCCCTGGCAACCAGGCCATGGCAACTTCTGGATGATTCATGGGCAATGATTCATTCCATCGGCTCTCAGCCCTCTCTAGACCTCAGGTTTTTTCAGCTTTAGAATAAGGTGCCTGGGCAACATGGTAGCTGAAATACCTGGATTGAAAAATACATATATTTAAACTTTTTTAAAGTTTACTGCCTAGAATCTCTCATATTCTTAACATCACACCATTCTCATTCTGTGAATCCTCATCTATGCACATCCCACACCATCTGATTTATTTGTTCCTATAAGCAAGCTTGAAAAAGCACAAAACTGAATTTTTTTACCCATTACAAAATCATGGTTTAAAACCTGGGTCTGGACTTTATTGCTAGTTCAACAATTCTTTTGTACTAGTTCTCACAAAGACTTTTCCAAGTACTTTTCTCTTTTTTTAGGTCTCTAACTGCATCCTTGCCTAAGATGCACTTTCACCTCCTGTTTCACTGAGAGCACCAAGGCCAACAAAACCAAATACTCTCACTTGCCTTCCTGGGGAGATAAGCATTATAAACAACCCTGACTCAGAATACGAGGAGCTGGATTCTAATTTCATCTCTTAACCCTTACTATCTCTGCAGCCTTGGGTAAATCATTTACCCTTCCTAGGTGCCAGTTTACTCATCTTTAAATTTATCAGTTAGTCTAAAAAGCCTCTGGCATCCCTTCTTAGCTCTAAATCTATGACCCTTTGAACTCTATTTCTCAAAATTTCCCATCATCTTCACACAATCTTTCCTCTTTCCCCTGTGGTCAAGAAGTAAAAGAATTTGTTGTAATTGTTGTTCAGGCTTGTCTGATTCTGTGACCTTGCAGACCATAGAACACTATCCATGGGTTGTTGTTTTTTTTTTGGCAAAGATACTGGAGTAGTTTGCCATTTCCTTGACCACTGGATTAAGGTAAACAGAGGTGAAGTGACTGCCTTGCCCAGAATCACACAGCTATTCTGAAGGATTTATGAGAAAGAACGCTATCCACATTCAGAGGAAGAACTGTTGGAGTAGAAACACAGAAGAAAAACAACTGCTTGAACACATGGGCTGATGGGGTTATTATTGGGGATATAGAGACAAAACAATCACCCTAATGCACTATCAATAATATGGAAATAGGTCTTGATCAATGATACATGTAAAAACCAGTGGAATTGGTGCATCAGCTACAGGGAGGGAGGGAGAGGGAAAGAACATGAATCATGTAACCATGGAAAAATATTCTAAAAAATTTTAATTTAATTTAATTTAAAAAATAATCGCAGTTAGTAAGTGAGACTTGATTTGAACCCAAGTCTTCTTAACTCTAGGTCCATGCACTGAGCCTAACTGCCTCCATCACCACTGCCATCTAGCTGCCTCCATGACTACTCCTCAATAAATCTAATCCTTCTTTTTGCATTTCTTCTGAGCCTTGTTCCAGCAACAATATCTTAAAGTATTTTAAAGGCTGTCTTGTGAACGATGTGTTAAATTTTTTCTGTGGGGTTCCAAATAGTAGAATTAAGAGCAATAAATATAAGTTGCAAACTTAGAAAAATATGAGAAAAGTCCCTAGCAATCCATACCCAAAGTTAATATTTATATAGCTCTGTAAGGTTTGTAAAGAGCTTTACAGAGATTATCTCATTTGAACCTCCACTATAACCTTATAATATAAATGTTATTATTATTCCCACTTTACAAATGAGGAAACTGAGGCTGAGAGCAAGTAAGTAACTTGTTCTGGGTCACATTGCTACAAAATGCCTGAGGCAGGCTTTAAACTGGGGTCTTCCTGACTCCAACTTAAATGCTCTCTCTACGATGCCATTTAACTTCCTCTGAAAAAGCTGTAGCTAGAAATACCAGAGTGACCATCCCTGGAAGGTTTCCAATAGATCCTGGATTACTACTATAGAGGTCCATTCTTTTCAAATATCAGTAATACTGGATGACTGAGGTTTCTCCTGATTCTGAGTGTCTTCATGGGGTTTAGTTCTAGTTCTTCCACTTGCCTAGGAAAGTTGTTTTTGTTTTCATCTCTATGAGACTCGGTTTTCTCATTCAAACAATAAGGAATTTGGACTAGATGATAGCTTGTAACTGTAAGATTCCAAAACTTTCCCACTATATTTTATTGCCAAGAATAATGGACAACTGCAGGAAGAATTATATAAAAAATCGATTGCCCCTGTAGCACAGGAGTCATGCTATGGAAGCCTATTTTATTTTACTTTTTCTTGGTTTATCTTTATTTTATTTTAGAAACAAATTTACACATAAGTTTTCCAAAGTTGTATGATTCATATTATCTCCCTCCTTTCTTTCCTCTCCCCCCCCCCAGAGTTGACAAGCAATTCAGTCTGGGTTGTACATGTATTGTTACTCATAACATTTTATGGAAGCTTATTTTAAAATAACAGAAGGGAGGAAACCATTCAATGTGTGATAAGCATGGCTCTACATATATGTGGGGCAGCTAGGTGGCATAGTGGATACAGTGCCAGGGCTGAAGTCAGGTAGACTCATCTTCCTGAGTTCAAATTTGGCCTCACACCTTTACTTGCTATGTGACCTTAAGCAAGTCATTTGACCCTGTTTGCCTCACTTTCCTCATCTATAAAATGAGCAGGAGAAGGAAATGGCAAACCACTCCAATATCTTTGCCAAGAAAACCACCAATAGGGTAAAAGTATCAGGCATGACTAAACAAAATGTATGAGAATGGCTAGATAGGACAGAATCAGAATAATTCCATTTAACTTGCCTTTGTGTAGACATTTGCTTATCTTGAGTTCTTATGAAATCTATCCGTATTTAAATACTAGAGTTTCATTTTACTGTTCTTGAAGGGGAGACAGAAATTCAGAATCACAAAAGGAGAAGTAAACTTGGGATTGAGGTTGAAAGCAATTAAAATAATATAAAATCTTATAACTCTAATCTCTATAGAGAGAATAAAGTCCCCAACACATTGGATGGATCTCCTATGGGAGATTTATAGAAAGACATCCTCCTCCAAGCATCACACAGAATGACAAAGCATGCATGAGTTATAATTTGAACCATAAAAAGGAGTACTTATATCAATGAGCTCTCAAAACTATTAAAGTATTGAAGAACACACAATTGTGTTTGACCCAATATAGCATTCTTTTTTGAATCTACAGAGGCCACACCAATAGGGCCAAGTTAATATGAACATTAAAAGGTTACACTTCCGAAATACCACAAAATAATAGAAACCAATAATAAATTATGTTAAGAGAAGCAGTGTTGTATAGTAGATGGCAACTTCCTAAGATTGTAAATTGCAGAACAGCTGCAGATTTGTATTAAGAGAGGGACTCTCCTCATCAGGACTTCTCTTCCCCAAGGAAACCAACTCCAAAAAATGAACTGTGTTGCCTAGTCATTTAGCTTATCACTGTCCCCAATTCAAAGCCCTTTAATCTTTAAAAATGCAAAAGGGTATTCTCTTGGTACTCTTGGGAATTAGATAAAACCACATCATCACCATTTCCAAGTGAAGAAAATAAAGGAAGAATTTAAAAGATTTCTCCCAGATCACTGGGGAACTAGAATTTCCTTTCAAAAACAAGAAGTACAATATTCCCTAGCTTCCATTTCTATGATCAAGTAATAACGCAAATTTTCCTCTGAGCCATAAGGATTGATATGTTTCTTTTTAACAAACTGCAGCATTCCTCATGCCTTGGCCCTTTCTTCCTAAAACCCACAACCATGCAAACGTTCTTCCAGCACACACGGGAACAAACAGACAAGTTGGAATTTGAACCTGGTGTTTCAACATGGAAGGTTGGACTGCTAAACCTTTAGTCCAACATAATAGTGTCATGAAAGGAATCTGCTGGCAGGCATTCTTAATCACCAAGCCTCAGAGCAATACAGAATTCATATTGTCCTACAGGAAGCTTGGCCACACAAGGGGAAGTAATTATGTGTCCAAGGAAGACAGAGAATACTCTCAGTAAATTGACAATATGCTAAGGGATTACAAGAAATAAAACTGTGATAGAACATGTCCCTGGGAGTCTATCCTGTCACTGTGGTATAGAGCCAGGCTATGGCTCTCCAGGTCACAGAAATGAGCCAATGGCTTTCTAAGTGTTTTTCTGTGGGGTCCAAGAAAGGAAAGACTGGCAGGAGAGTCAAGAAGAGGAAGGATCAGCCTAAAACCAATAAGTTACTATAAAGGAAAATGTGCACAGGCTAAAATAATGTTTAGGAAACACAAGGGAAAAGAGAACCATATATAAGTTTAATTAATAGAATACAGATGAAAGAAGGGTATAGTAATTAAAAATTCATTACAGATCCCATAAAAATGTGAAAGAAAACAAACTTAAAGCCCTAATCAAAATATGCATTGCAGGAACAAGAAATGGAAAGATTTAAGAATTTGAAAGAACAAAGAAAATAGCAAGCAAGTTGCTTATGTTAAAATTTTGCTGTACAGTCAAATGTTCCATAATGTTACACCACTATCTATCTGTACCTATGTTACATAGAGAAAACTACAAATTAATGAGTTCTGCGTCATCATATATCACAGTCATCCTGAAAAGAGAGAAACTGATGAAACAGATCTTTCTGCCATATATTTGTGCTTTAATCCTTTCTTATTTACCCTTTTCTGAACTATCAGAAGATAGCATGGGTCAGGAAGTAGGAGAGTAATTTATAAAAATAATCATCATAACAACACTGTAATTATCATGTAGGTTCTTCTTACACCTCTTCAAATATTCTCTTTAAAGCCTCTAGGCAAAGGCATCTTTTTAAATTGTGTTTAAATAAAATGTCTGAATTACAAATAAGGAAACTCAAGTAGAAATCGATCACCATGCTTAGCATAGCTGAAGTTGAGACAGACAGGTTAAGCACATATATATTTTTAAAAAATAGGAAATATATTTTTGTTGTTATATTATATATAACATATATAATATACACATATATTATATATGTTATATATACTATAATATGTATAACAACTATTGTCGTTATATTCTTAATTTCTATTTAGGCAATGGGTTACCTTAGGGAAATTATAGGTAGGCATTCAGAATGAATGAATAGTATTTATTAAGTGTTTACTTATGTGGCAAGTATTTAACCAAACTCTGAGGATATAAACACAAAAATTAGTCTTTGACCTCAAGAAGTTTATTATCTAATGGGGAAACAACATATAGAGATTAAATAGTGTCCAGGAAAGAGAATTATGGTCTGCAAAGTCACTAAGTTCATGAGAGGAACAATGGAGCAATGAAGTGGCATTCCCTTTCCAGAGGCAATGGCAACTTTAATTTTATTTCAGTTATCAGAGCAAAAGGTAGAAAGTGATAGAAGAGGGAATATATGCTACATAGATAGACATGAGTGCCAAGGTGAATGGTTTACCTCCTCCCAGGCATGGTCTCTAGTTTGGAAGGTGAAATGGCTGATGAACTTAATTCCCTATAAATTTTTTCTATAAAACCTTCCCAGTCTCCAATTCCTCTTTCTTTAGCTTTACAGCATTAACATATCATATCCTCAAAAGAAGGAATTAGTTCTCATGTGAAAATGGGAACAAATCAATAAGGGTGCTTATTGAAGCAGAGGATTTTTTATTTTCATTTTCTTTGTTATACTGATGTGTTTTGCTTTTATATTATAAGCACTTCTAGATTATGGCTACTTTAGTAGAGGTCCCACATAAAGTAGGGGTACAGCTAGATGACTCTAGGCACCGGGCTTGGTGTTAGGAAGACTTGAATTCAAATCTAGCCTTAGATACTTACTAGATGTGTGACTCTTAGTAAGTCATTTAATATCTGTTTGTCTCAGTTTCTTCATCTGTAAAGTGAAGATGATTTTACATCTACCAACTAGAATTATTGTGGCCATCAAAAACTATACTGGCTTAGCCCATTGCCTGGCACATATTAATCACCATATAAATATTTAAAACATGATACAAAATATTATTTAAAGTTATTTAAACAGCCAAATGAAAATCATAATATTATTACCTGATCTGGAAACATTATGTGATATTCCATATCTATAGCATCTCCCACCTCTTTTTAATTTTCTTTAATTTAACCAAAATCTATTTTTCTTCCCTCCTACTTCAAACACTATGGAAAAAAGAGAAAAGAAAAATAAATTACTTATAGAAAATATACATAATCAAGCACAATAAATTCCTTCATTGGTGTGTATGTCTCATTCTGTACCCTATTCTATCATGTCTCCTTAAGGAGAATAATAGTATGTTTCATCTTCAGCCCTCTGGAATCATGAATGGTCATTGTTTTTATCAGAGTTCTTACAACTTTCAAAGTTGCTCATCTTTATAATATTGTTACTCTATAAAATAACTGGTTTTCCTATTCTGCTCATTTCGTTCTTCATAAGTTTATTTTAAAAGTCTTGAAAATTATTCACTTTTATAATATTGATTCTTATATAAGTTGTTCTTCTGGCTCTGCTTATATCATTTTATATCAGTTTATATGTCTCTATATCTCTTTAAAATCACATATTTCAGGGGCAGCTGGGTAGCTCCGTGGATTGAGAGCCAGGCCTAGAGATGGGAGATGCTAGATTCAAATCTGGCTTCAGACACTTCCTAGCCATGTGACCCTGGGCAAGTCACTTAACCCCATTGCCTTGCCCTTACCACTCTTCTGCCTTGGAGCCAATACACAGTATTGATTCCAAGACGGAAGGTAATGGTTTAAAAAAATCACCATTTCCTCATTTGTTCCAGTACAACAATATTCCATCACATTCTTATACCACAACTTATTGAGCCATTCCTCAACTGATAGACATCCCATAGTGAGGTACCAGTTTATTTCTTTCCATCCTCCCATAGTTCACCTTTCTGCCTAGCCAAAAAGTCTAATCTTAAGACAAAGTACACTGTTTATAACAATGCTATTGATTATAGATGGGTTTTCACAAAGGTACCTTTATTTGCTCAATCTTTTGCAGAAAATAGGTGCCAAAAGTGGCATTATCACCTCATCTTCGAGCTACATGGGAATGTTATAGGCAGATCAAGAGAGGGAGAAAGAAAGGGAGGGAGAGAGGGAGGCAAGGAAGGAGGGAGGGTGAAAAAGAAAGAGAGAGAAAGAGAGAGACATATAAAAAAAGTAGATATGCCAAAAAATAGAAAATTACAGAGCTAGAAGGAACATTGAAGGTCATCTAATGCAATGGCCTCATTTTACAAATGAGGAAACTGAGAGCTGGGAACTTAAGTGGCTTGCTCAGGGTCATGTAGATAGCAAGCCTTGGAGACAGAATTGAAATCTAATCCAGAACCAGTGTTCTGTCCACAATACCAGATATGTTCACCACATATTAGTAATAGATTGTATTCTTAAAGTATTTTAAAATTTACAAAGAGCTTTGCATATGTTATCTCATTTGATCTTCACAGTAACCCTGTGAAATAAATGCTATTTTTATCATTCCCATTTTGCAGATGAATCTTCTCTAGATTCACTCCCCCAACCTGCTTTGGCACTTATAGATTAGGTTGTGATGATGAGCAACAACTATTCTCCAGGTTTTTCTCAGCAACTATTTTGTCGGTCCCCCTCTGAGTAACTGTTTTCTTCACCTGTAGCTCACAAGCCTATACCAGTGTGCTTCACTTTAACAATCAGCCAATAGACTCTGTTCTTAGCAAAGGCATTTATCAAATGAAATGGCAAGAAACAACAATGTAAAGTATTTCCCCCAAATATGAAATGGGTTCTCCCAGAAATACATATAAAATCAGTGGAAAGGTAGGCATGAATTTAAAGTGCAAATCACTCTCTCTCTCTCTTTCTCATATATTTCTATTATATATTAGAGCATATGTGTATTTGTTTATATATCTCTATCTCTGTATAATATTTCCATCTAGCTTAAAGATGAGTCAATGATGCCACTGTTGGTACCCATTGTCTGCAAAGGAAGAAGGAAAGAGATCTTTCTTTCTGCATCTGCAAAAACCCATCCATTATCAGATGTGTTGTTATGGACATATGTGTAGAGAATACTTGTGGCTAAACAGCTCATAACTCCAGAACTGCCGGGACTTGATGTCTTCTCTTTCTTTGGAGGGCCTTCTTGAAGTTCACTTTGGGGGCATGGTTTTAGTGAGAAATAAATCACTCCCTAGCTAGGCTGGATCCTCACAGTACACAACATCTCAACTGGAAAGATCAATTTACTGCTAGATTAGATCAAGTAAACACTTAGCTACAGAGCTGCAGTCCTCACCTTATTTGGCTGCTGATCTACTGGTCGAAGCGGATCTCTTAGCCCATTCAGCATTTCACAAGACAGAATCTCTGCTGGATGGTTGATCTGCTGAATTTCTAGGGGGAGGAGGTTGCACTACCTTTTTTCATTCATTTTTTTTATTTTTCTCTTTTGCAGGGCTTATTCTTCAATGTGTAGCTCCAGTTTTTAACAACAGCCTCTGGTTTACTTGAGTGTTATAGCACTATCTTCAGCTTGCTGTGTTAAAATATTCACATAAGCAAGGGCAATGATTGTTAGTTGAGGTGTGGCAGAAGTCTCTCTTCTTTAACTTATTCAGAGACTCACCTTTGAGGTTTGTTACCTCTCAGCAGAAGGTTAGGAGGGTTTCAACCTTTCCTTTTAGACAATCCTGGTTCAGAGGATATTTCACTCATTGAAGAGTTTCACTCATTTATACTTCTCAGTCCCTAGGTGGGTCTTATATCAATGAGTGGTTGGGGATAAAGATATAGTACCCTGGGACAGCAGGACTACTAAAGCCTCCAGCCCTTTACAAGGTGTAGAATGTTTCCTTTGGATCAAAAAGGACTTTTCTTTTGCATTTCAATACCTGATTTTGCCCCTTAAAACCTTCAACTCTGCTAAGTTTCAGGGTGCCACCTTATTATATCTAACTCAT
Organism: Gracilinanus agilis; assembly: GCF_016433145.1. Lineage (NCBI taxonomy): Eukaryota > Metazoa > Chordata > Mammalia > Didelphimorphia > Didelphidae > Gracilinanus > Gracilinanus agilis. The sequence continues at coordinate 554,819,499 of NC_058132.1, read as the reverse complement.
CTAGATGAGAGAGACATAGACATGGATATAGACAAAGACATAGACATTTATAAAGAACAAAGATATGTATAGATATAGATGTAGATAGCATAGTTATTTATAATATGGGGGAACATATGGGAAGACTTTTTTTAAGCCTAAATTCTCTATGAACCTAAACCTATAAGTTTTCTGAAATTCTATAATTTTGCCTGAAGCATTCAATTCCTTATAAATTAGGACAAATGAGACTCCATATCTTAAAAACCATATCTTATGACTTTAATATCTTAAAAAATTCACAGCAAATTTATGATATTCTCCCATCTTCCATCTCTGTGCCTTTGCACTGTGGCTGTCCTCCATGCCTAAAATGTTTCCCCTCATCTGTGCTTCTTGGAATCTCTGGATTCCAAGCTCAAACATCACCTCCTAGAAGAAGTCTTTCCCTAGTCTCTCCAATAACTAGTACCTTCCCCCTAAAGTTACCTTATGTCACCCATGTAATTATTTCATATATGTCTATTTTTATATGTTCCATTTACCCCATAAGAATACAAGTTCTTTGAAGACAGGTACCGTTACTGCTTTTGCTTTGTATTCCCAGTGTTTCATACAGAGCCTGGCACATAGTAAATACCTTAGTGACTGATAGACATACATACAGAAACAAATTTTATATATGTAACCTGTGTCTCAAAATCTATTTGAATGGGACTATCCTCAGTTTGTTGGAAATTGTCTATTCAATAAACCATGCCTATGCAAGTGACTGAGTTGATCAGGGCTTAAAAAAGGAGAGATCCTGGTCTTCTGTTTTATATATAAGACAAAAATATAGTATGTATATGAGGTGGAGGGAGAGAGAGAGAGAGAGAGAGAGAGAGAGAGAGAGAGAGAGAGAGAGAGAGAGAGAGAATTACTACTCTCTGATAGGCTAGCTATACAATCTATGGCAAAATATCTTCAAAATTACTAGCCAATTCTTGCCATAGAGTTCAGAGCAACTGTTACTGAACAGTAGTTTTGTTGATCTAATGGAGCAGCAAGCTTGATCATATGCATCACAGGTACACCTATTGTGTTCTTCCTCCTAGAGCCTCACACACACACACACACACACACACAAACATTTCTGACATTTTCAAGTAAGGCAACACAGATAATTTCAGAGAATCTGTAGGCAGAGCTCCCTCTCCTCTTAATGGAAAGGAGCTTCCATCTTCTTTTTCAAAGGAAGATGGGTGTTAGATATTTTATAATAGGTACCTAGCAGCTCTTCTGTCTAAGCCTCCAGGTCTACACCTCTGATCCTTTTTCCAATAATCTTAGTCATTGAATAAAATGTTCCAACTATATAGATTTTGCAAATATACAAATTACTCCTCGGGAATAATTTATTAACAATATGAAAGAATCAAACTGATTATTTGGTTCTGACATTAATTCCTCATTTTCAGTGGACCAATAAAAAACTTTCATTTCAGTGATATCGAGTTAGCACCCTGAAATATATTATATCCCTCTTCCAATAATCATCACCTGCTTGCTTCCCTTGTGAGGCTCTAAGCCCACTAGAGTGTCACTCCTCCCAACCATGAAAAAAATTCTCTCCCTAAACAGTTTTAAAGAAGAGGGCCTTGGCTTGTCTTAGTCCCAACTTTCAGTGAAGATTCTACCTTTGCCTGTTTGTATGTCCTCTCCCAGAAGCTGAAACAAATAAGGATGATTGCAACCCAGTTTTTCTTAAAATAGGCAAGGAAATATATTCTAATTTACCTTCTCCTACATTTTTATGTTCTATTTTAAATCTTTTTTCAAAAACATGTAAAGAAATAGCATACAAAAAGAAACATATCTAATGGAAGAAATTTTAGAAATATTTCCTGAAATTCTAAATTTTAGACTCTTGATGTTCTCTCCACGATGCAGAGTAGTTCATCACATGCACTTCTTTCTTATTATATATAGTTTTAATACCCTGAGAAATAAAAGTGCTGAACTCTATCTGATATTTTACTGAACTCCTGAACTATTCTGAGTTAAGTATGACAGATGCCCCACTGCTTGAGCTAGGGAACTTGTTCTTTTAGTTCAAGCACGGAACATTTCCATTAAAAACCAGAGACCTCAGTTCTAACCTTGGCTATGCCTTCTCCACATGATTAATTATTTTTATGTGTACTGTAGTCCATTAGGGAAGTGTCAGTGTGCCTCAGGACACAGATGCCTTTACATGCATTATTTTGCCCACTTTGCCTTCCCCTCTGTCTTCATCCAGCAAAATAAAGAATCACATTCTGGGACTTTTGTTTCAGGGGAAAAAAAAAGTTGGGAGCATTTTTTTTTCGTTTTTACCTAAGAGTCTATTGAGCACAAGCTTCTTAAGGGAATCAATCCAGTGTTAATACTGTCACTTCTTGAAACTTGAAATGTTAACATGAAAAAATTCGGTCACTAAAAATCAAATTCTGTTTACCTGGAATGACTATTTAGGGGGGAAATCTGTCAGAAAATCACTATCCCTAATTGGAATCGAATCTTTTTTTAAATTTATACTATGATTGTGGACAGATTTTAGAGTCTTTTATATATTTAAGTAATTTAGACTACATTCATAAGCATTTGCATTTCATTTCCACACTTTATATTAAATATATGTTGCTGAATAAAATTTGGGAATGACAAAAAAACAATATACCCTGTAACTGCAACAATGTTAAAAAAATTACTAAAAGGAAATTCAGTCCAAATAATGAAAAAACCAATGAAGGTCCTAGAGAGTAAATACTAAAACATAATTCTCCCTTCAAAGTAGAGAGGTGGGAGACTACTGAGATTAAATAGTATTGCTAGTAGTGTAGGATAATGTTTCCACATGGTGCAAGGGTGAGGGGTTGTCTTTTTTTCTTCATAAGTAATATTTTCCTGGAAAGAATAGGATGGGAAATGACCATGATCTAAAGACATTGCAAGTAGCTGGTAAGTGAAGTACTGAGAAGGAACATTAAGTACTCAAGGGTCAGGCATAGTATTACTCATAGACCTATATAAAGGAGGGTTTGGGGATTAATTCCCAGGTGGAATGACACTGCCAGGCGATGTTGTCAAGAGCAGGTTTGAAAAAACTTGCAGCTGGATAGTGTCAGTAAAAGGACCAGGTGACAACAGAACTCAGCACTTGGTCAGTTCCTCCTTCACAGCAAATCAATAAGGAAGTAAATGATCTCTTCTAACTGTCAGTGGATTAAATCCTGTTCCTTTGGCTGTTATGGATACAGGAATTTTAAAGGATGGACATTATTCTTATCTGACTGTAATATGATAACTATTAATATTGATATCGATAATAAAGAAACTGATAGTCACTCAAATTGAACTTCTAAGTAGAAGCAAGGCAGCAACTGTCACCTCCCTCAAAGAATCTTAGCAGCTACTCAGGTCAGTAACAAATCTCACTTTTGAAAACTTATTTAATAAAACTAAACAGGGATGGTTGAAGGATGGGTTAAAGTTGAAGGAAAGAGGGACTGGGAATGAACCCTAAATTCCTGTTAAACTAATAAACTAGTAATATATGTTCAGTAGGTTTTAGAAGATATTGGTTCATAGGAACTACCATACTGGTTTGCCTTTGGCCTCGCCACTGGGCTGAACTCAAGCTACTAGATGGTTTAGCTCTTGCTAAGTCGGTTTAGCTTTGTTGAATTAATCTTCTGTAATAATCTTCTTGATGGAGTTGAGAAGTTAATAGACCAATGAGGTTATGTTGATTGTAGACGATATTATAACTGGATGCACCTGAGTAATTGTCCCTACAAAGTGACAACTAACCCTGGCCTATGAAATAGCTATGAGACAAGTTGAAAAGCCTACCCCCTCGCCTCCCACCTCATCTCACAACTGAGACCCTGAGGTTAGGATTCAGCTACTATTTATAGGGGTGCTCCAACAGTTTTTCCAGTCTCATGTCAGCTCCTGAAATTCTAAAATCTGAGCTACCAACTGGCAACTCATGGCCCAAGATGGCTTCTTGCAAACATTATTTACATCTACAACCATTTGGCTCCCCAGCCCTTTAGTCCCAAGATGAGGATGAGTAGTGGCAGTGCCCACAAATGGTAAAAAGAGCCCAGATTTCTAGATTGCTGCCTTTGTGTCTCATTATCATTGTAGGGTACATTTACAGGGCCCAAGTAGGGGAGGGTCTTAGGACAATCAATGGCCCCAAAATAGGACCCCCTCTTTTATCAACCCCTAGGGCATTATGATAAGGAAAGTTTTCAACCCTTGCTTACTTGGATTACATTAAATTGGCTAAATTGATTAAAATCAGGAGATCCTTGCATTACTTACCTAAAAGAACTGACTAAACCAGTTATTGGTTACAAAGGAACTTTCTAGTACCTAGGTAGTTCAATCGGAGATGAAACATGGAACGGCTTCTATCAGCTAAGGTTTAGAAAAAGGCCAGTCCTCAAGAATATCATTAAGATATATATTTTTTCCCATTGGGAAAGGAAAAGTTAATTAATCACAAGATCCAACAGTAGAGACAATATTAAAGATTATTCAGTTTTGCAGCAGAAGAAAATGAGGACCAGCCGGGGTCAAGCATTTTGTACAAGGTCACAGAAGTTCTAGAGCTTTGAACTCAAGGTTTCTGATTCCATAACCGATGCTTCACCACATACTTTCAAATCATACTATATAACCCAACATTTTTCTTTATTTTTTCATATCTTGTACTCTATTTAAAAAGCCACTTTAATAACTTAAGATGTATATCTATGTACATATACATAAAGCCAAAAAAGTTTCCATCAATATATTTTAAATATCTTAAATAGAAATATAATCCACTTCAATAATTAAAAGATCTTTGATGTGGTTGGTGGGAGTACTCCCATCGCCATTGTAGAGTACAACTTCTTAACAATTTAGAAGCTGGTTTTTGAAAGTTACTGTATCCAAAAAAGCACTACTCTGTGGGCACCCTGTTGTTGAGACTGTCCAGACTTAGCTAGTTCACTTCTCAGTCTATATGTATGTAATCCTACCTCTCCCCAAAGCCTTTCTAGTTTGGAGATAAGATGAAGCAAAGTTTGCACTCCACTGAAATGAGACATGAGAGTACAATTTTAGGGGAGAATGTGCTTAAATAAATCAGAATAGGGTAGTGGGCATATTTTCTTAAATTGAACTAATGATCCAATTCCTACATAGCCCTTTATGATCCATTTTTTCATTACAAAGCTATACCTCCAGTTACCTTGATAATTAGTACTTTTAATCTGGTATTATGCTGCTGTTGGAGACGTCAATGGTCGCAATCCAACTCAGCAAAAACTTATTAAACACCAAGTATTGGCAGAGCATTATGTTAGGTACAAAAGACACAGAAACAATATTAAATCAGTCTGTGCCCTCAAAGGAATCCTCTTCTATGAGGATGATGTAACATTTATACTGACACATAAAAACAGTTATTTTGGGAGGCAGAGAAGAATGGAATTATGTAGGACATAATAATTGAGCTTGAGCTTGAAGCTAGAGGTTCCTAAGGATCAGAGTGGGGCACAGAGGACTGAGATGGCATATCAAATTTTAAGAATAGCTAGGAGACCAACTTGATAGGAATTTAGAATACATGAGGTAAGAAATATAGGATAAGAGAATTAAAGATCTGGAGTTATAAGAGAACTCCCCAAATGCCCACAGTTTATATCTGAGAAAACTGAGGAAATATCTGGAAAAGTCAAATCTGAAGGTCAAATTGTGGAGGACTTAAAATGCCAGGTTTGGGCACTGTATTTTATCCTTGAAGAAATAAAAATGAATCTTGTCCAGTATCATAAAATTGGAGTTACAAAATTGTATATGCTATGAAAATCTGTAAACCTATGAATTATTCTCCTTCCAATATTTTGGGCAGTATTTTGACAAATCAGTAGTAACATAGGCAACCTAAAGTCTAAATTCTATCAAATCTGTCATGGTAGGCTTAAGAAGAATCTATTCCATTATCTCTGAACACTATCTCAGAAAATGTTCTCGGTATAACAATGATTCCTTTCCCCACCCCAAAAATTTAGGAATGGAATTTTAATAGATGTTGTCTTGCCAAATATTCATAACAACCAAACTGTGTAAAATGAAAAACCTTCAGGTTAGAGAGACTTAATAGGCTATTAGATGGCACAGAAGACTGTGAATTTGGAGCCAGGAAGACCTAAGTTTGAATCTTGCCTATAATACTTAATAGCTATGTGATTCTAGCCAAGTCAGTTCTCTCCTCTGTAAATTGAGAGTGGATTCTAGGGCCTGTACAATCTTTATCAGTCCTAAATCTAGGATTTAATAATATATCAGAAGAAATCAAGACTATATGGAAGCAGAAAGATGTACTTCATATTCCCATTATACTGTCTGTCATTGAAATTATCCGGGATATGCTTTTAGCTAGACTTTGGAAGTTAAGCCAGCATATAATACTTACATTCAGTTGCAAAAATCTCTTTTTATCTCCCTGTACAATAGGTCATGGAACACTAAACATAAAAGGTTAATAACAAGATGGTGACTTGTCCCGGGAATATTTTTATCTGAGTTCCATCAATTTTAGAGATAATAAGAATGAAATAACAATCATCATTATCATCATTTGTCATGTGTTTGCCATGGCTCCCTCATCAACTGATGAATTTACAGGATATTAACCTTTTTGGGACTTTTATTACACCTCCCTACAGAGGATCTGAACATTCTCATTGATAATCTCACACTGATTAACATTTGTGAGTACAGCCATCTCCTAGTGCTGAGTATTTGTTCACAATTTTAAGACTCATTAAGGATATTATTTTAAGGAATCTGAATGCAGACCAAAACATGCTATATTTTGCTTTCTTTTCTGATCTTCTTTTTTCCTTTTTCTGTTTGAGCTCTCTTCCTCAAAATGACTAATATGGGAAAATGTTTTACATGATTGCACATGTAAAATTTATATGAAATCACTTACCATTTCAGAGAGGGGGAGGGAAAGAAGGGAATGAGAGAGTGAGAGGATGGGAAGGAAGGAAGAAAACTTGGAATTCAAAATCTTAAAAAACAAATAATAAAAATATTTCTACATGCATTGGTGGAAAATTAAATGTAAAAAAGGATATGAGTTATTGGAAATGGATTGGTTAACTTGTTGGGTATATAAAAGGAGGTCAACTATGATACCATTATTCACAATGAGATAAAGAAAGAGAATGAAGACCCACAGGTACAATAATATTTATAACTGCTTTTTTGTTATGGTAAATTACTAGAAACTAAAAGATTTACATTAATTGGGCAATGACAACAAATTTTCTTACATGAATATAATGGAATATTATTGTTTTATAAGAAGTGATAAAAGTGTTGGTTTTTGTGAAACCTGGGAAGAATTATATGAATGGATAAAGAGCAGATTGAGCAGAAGTAGTGGGGAAAAAGATATCTATTAATAAGAATATTATAAGGAAAACTAAGCTTGAAAAACTACTGAAATCTGATTAATGCAATGATCAGCTATAATTCTTGGAGTACTGTAGGACACTGCATTAAGGATTTTGACCTTACTTTGTTTCATTTCTTCAGGTTTTTTTAGTGGAGTTAAATTCATATTACCAAGGCTGTCAAGGTTTCCATTCTCTTTTAGAATCTGTTGCCTACTCCAATATAAAAATATGGGATGCTCTGGTCTATGGAATGTATTTCTTATCTAATTCATACTTCTTTAACTCTGAAAACATTCCCTGAGTTTAACATCATCCTATGACAGTAATGGGCAAACTTTTTAAAGAGGGGGCCAAAGGAAAGGAAATGCTCATCTGTCAGTCTGTTTCTAAGGCAACTCTTTTGAAGTTTCATTATATTGTATCCTACTCATTGTATTTGTCAGATTAGGAATAATGTGGTGCTGTCAGATAGAACATTTCAGAGGGCTGCATCTGGCCCGAGGGCTGTAGTTTGCCCATCACTGTCCTATAAGGATCATAATTGCCTCTTTTGCTCAGTACTATCCTAGTTTGCAGCTTACCAAGAGAGCTACCAGAGACAACAGCAGATACAATAATAACAATTAATATTAAAATGTCTTTCCTGGCCCCAAAGTTAGGTCCACCTATATTCTGATATTTATGGCTCATTCCCTTTCCAGGCAAGTGATTTTCTATAACTGGTATTCACAATACAAGCAAACAAAAATTTACTTTGTACTTATCATAATCAATGGAAACAAATCCCTTATCCTTCACTAGTAAGGCCAGGGTACCATAAATGTGTAACTACTTTTAAAGTTATCGTTTATTCATATCTTACTGAGAATTAAGGATTTGAGAACTGATTTTATAAAGAAGAGAGAATAGGCCAGATTCCAGAGACTGTGAGAAAAATAAGCCTTCCCATCATCATCATTTTGCTGGGGCTCACCCTGACCAGTTTAGTGGACCTTAGTAGAACTAGCTATCATCCATGAGTTTGTGAGTTTCTACTTTTATCCCAAACATATACAAATGACTGAGTATGAGTGCTTTTATAGAAAGCAAGGATATGGCAACATATTCATTAACTTCCTTAGAGATTTTAAAGACGGACAAGAAATATTCAAATTTCAGTAACGAAAAAGGTGTTGGAAAAAATCACTGAATCTTAAGAGAAGAAAGACCTGGTGAGGAAAAAAATGAATGAAATTACAAGGCTGTGGATCTTTCCTCATATTTGTTATTTGTCTGAAATCTTCTAGGTTTGCACCCCTAAAAGCAATGATAATCATCTACCTTAGAATCTCACTTAGAATTGACAGCACCTTACCTCAAGAAGAAAGTTAAAAAAAAAAAAAAAAAAAAACACCTTTGCCCTGTCCTGAAACTACAATGAATTATTTTTCAGTATTTGAATCTAGTGAGGTAAAGATTTTTTTTATCTTTAAAAATTTTATTTGATTAATTAATTTAGGATATTGTTCCATGGTTGTAAGATTCATGTTCTTTCCCTCCCCTTACCCGCACAAGTAAAGTTAAGAGAATATTTTTCAAATAGTATAACCCAAAAATCAGGATCATAGGAAGAAGTCATTTTTTGTGCAAAGAGATGTGCATGTGTGAGCACGCACATGAAAATAGTAGAATCTCATGTAGTGACTTTTGAAAAATAGTCTATTAGAACCACAGAAGGCTATGTGTGTTTTATAAGATCATTGTCTAGAACAATAGACCATAACTAGTACTAGTTTTTATTCCTTTAAAGATATTAATAGAAAAGGACATTAATCTAGATGTAATTTCCCATTTGTAGTAATTAGTTCACACTTATCTCTCTAAACTACATATGTCATGCATGAGAAATAAAAGTCAAGTTTAAATGGCTCTGGTGAAAAGTGAAAATCCTGAATTTCTTATTCTTAAACTTCATTCTTATGCAAATAATGATAAAATCTTTAAATTAGCAGCTTATTAATCATGAGATCATAGCTTTAGAGTTTAGAGATCAACTCATCAAAGTCTCTAACTTTCTAGATAAGGAATCTGAGGATTTCAGAAGTCACTTAAGTTGTGACAGGGCCAGGAATTCAAAATATTGTCCTTATTGCTTCCCACCATCTTTTACATCTGACTCCTTAGCTCTAATCACATAGCTAACATCTTGTTTCAAGCTCTCAACATCTCTCACCTAGATTATTGCAATAGCCTCCTGATAGGATTTTTTGCCTCCAATTTCTCATTATTACATCCATCCTACACACTCCTACCAAAGTGAATTTCCTTAAGGAAAGATCTGACTTTGTGACTTTCCTACTAAATCAATTCTAATATTGCATCCAAGATAAAATGCAGACATCTATTTAGCTTTTAAAACCCTTCAAAACCCCAACCTATCTTTCCAGCCTCTTTGGACCTTATCCAATATTCTTCTACATACAATCCAGCAAAAAAGAATCTTTATTCCCCCCTACACCCCATGTAACTGGAAATAATGAATATTTCCTTATAACAATAAACATTCAAATTTTTCTCTTTCAAACTTTATTAATGTCCTTCAGGGCATAGTTTTTTTTCCATTTCCCATATTTAACCCTACTTTTAAATTGATAAACCCTACTTCCTTTATGTGTCTTCTCAACCTCCTTCTCACAGTGTTCCTTTCAGTCCAAATTGTTTCTACCCTTTGCTTCATCATCTTTCTTGAAGTTGCTATTACTATGTACAAGTTCAATTGATGGAAATTACTTTTATGCTTGAACACATATGGCAAAACCTTATATGGGTTACCATTTCCTTGGCACTAGGTAAAGAGTTTCTGATCCTTTTTTTTTTTAACATTTATTAATATTCATTTTTAACATGGTTACATGATTCATGCTCCCCTTTCCCCTTCAACCCCCCCCCGCGCCCCCCCCCACCCTTGGCCGATGCGCGTTTCCACTAGTTTTGTCATGTGTCCTTGAACAAGACCAATTTCCAAATTGTTGGTAGTTGCATTGGTGTGGTAGTTTCGAGTCTACACCCTCAGTCATGTCCACCCTGACCCATGCGCTCAAGCAGTTGTTTTTCTTATATGTTTCCTCTCCTGCAGTCCTTCCTCTGAATGTGGGTAGCGTCTTTACCATAAATCCCTCAGAATTGTCCTGGGTCATTGTATTGCTGCTGGTACAGAGGTCCATTACATTCAATTTTACCACAGTATATCAGTCTCTGTGTATAGAGTTCTTCTGGCTCTGCTCCTTTCGCTCTGCATCAGTTCCCGGAGGTCTCTCCAGTTCGCCTGGAACTTCTCCAGTTTATTATTCCTTTTAGCACAATAGTATTCCATCACCCGCATATACCACAGTTTGTTCAGCCATTCCCCAATTGAAGGGCATTCCCTCCTTTTCCAATTTGTTGCCACCACAAAAAGCGCAGCTATGAATATTTTCGTACAAGTCTGTTTATCTATGATCTCTTTGGGGTACAAACCCAACAATGGTATGGCTGGATCAAAGGGCAGGCATTCTTTTATAGCCCTTTGAGCGTGATTCCAAATTGCCAGCCAGAATGGCTGGATCAGTTCACAACTCCACCAGCAATGCATCAATGTCCCAATTTTGCCACATCCCCTCCAACATTCATTAGTCTCCCCTTCTTTCATTTTAGCCAATCTGCTAGGTGTGAGGTGATACCTCAGAGTTGTTTTGATTTGCATTTCTCTAATTATTAGAAATTTGGAACACTTTCTCATGTGCTTATTGATACTTTTGATTTCTTTACCTGAAAATTGCCTATTCATGTCTCTTGCCCATTTATCAATTGGGGAATGGCTTGATGTTTTATACAATTGCTTTAACTCCTTGTATATTTGAGTGATTAGACCCCTGTCAGAGTTTTTCGTTATAAAGATTTTTTCCCAATTTGTTGTTTCCCTTCTGATTTTGACTATATTGTTTTTGTTTGTACAAAAACTTTTTAGTTTAAAATAGTCAAAGCCATTTAATTTACATTTTGTAGTTTTCTCTAACTCTTGCTTGGTTTTAAAGTCTTTCCTTTCCCATAGATCTGACAAGTATACTATTCTGTGTTCACTTAACATGTTTATAGTTTCCCTCTTTATATTCAAGTCATTCACCCATTCTGAATTTATCTTGGTGTAGGGTGTGAGATGTTGATCTAGACCTAATCTCTCCCATATTGTTTTCCAAATTTCCCAGCAGTTTTTGTCAAATAGTGGATTCATGTCCCAAAAGTTGGGCTCTTTGGGTTTATCATACACTGTCTTGCTGATGTCATTTATCCCCAGTCTATTCCATTGATCCTCCTCTCTATCTCTTAGCCAGTACCATATTGTTTTGATGACTGCTGCTTTATAGTATAGTTTAATATCTGGTACTGC
>NC_058132.1:554724576-554802647 GCF_016433145.1 Gracilinanus agilis | reverse complement strand
TTGTTGCTCCTTGATATTTGAATTGTTTCTTTCTGGCTTCTTGTAAGATTTTTTCTTTTGCTTGGAAACTCTTGAATTTTGCAATGATGTTTCTTGGTGTTTTCCTTTCTTGATCGAATGCCGCAGGTGTTCTATGAATCCTTTCAATGTCTATATTGCCCTCTTGTTGTAGGACTTCAGGGCAATTTTGCTGAATTATTTCTGTTAGTATAGAGTCCAGGTTTTTATTAATTTCTGGTTTTTCTGGAAGACCAATTATTCTCAAATTGTCTCTTCTAGACCGGTTTTCTTGGTCTGTCACTCTCTCATTGAGATATTTCATGTTTCCTTCTATTTTTTCAGTCTTTTGGCTTTGTTTTATTTGTTCTTGTTGTCTTGAGAGATCATTAGTTTCTACTTGCTCAATTCTAGCCTTTAGGGATTGATTTTCGGCCATAATCTTCTGGTAATCGGCCATAATCTTTTGGTTTTCGGCCATAATCTTCTTGTTTTCGGCCATAATCTTCTGGTATTCCTTTTCAATCTGGTCATTTCTTGTGTTCAATTTGCTTATCAGTTCATTTGGTTTCTGAGCCTCGCTTTCCAGTTGCAAGATTCTACCTTTTAAGCTGTTATTTTCTTGCCAGATCTCTTCCATTTTCCTCAAAATCTCAGATTTGAACTCTTCCATAGGTTGTGAGGAGTTTTCCTTATTTGGGGAGGGTCTGGATGGTTGTTTGTTCTCCTCCTCTGTTTGCTCAGTTGTCTGGATTTTCTCTGTGTAGAAGCTGTCGAGTGTTAAAGACTTCTTTTTTTTTGTTATTATTCTTTCTCTTCTGAATTTCCTGTAACTGGTTAGCCATCATTAGCCCAGCAGCTTCTCAGGTTTATCCTCGCTCTCAGTGTCTGTCTGAGGTCTATTGGCTCCTGAGGACTGAGTTCTAGTTTTTTCCAAGGTCAAGCCCCCTGGTGGATTCCCTTGCTTGAACCTCTGCAGGAGGTTTCTTTACAAGTCTCAGGGAGCTACTTCCACAGTCATATACCCGTCTGCACTGGTTCCCCACTTAGGCTTTAGTTCCTGGTTGTGTTTGCCTCCCCCCACGCCTCTGCTCAGCCGGCACCCACGCCTCTGCTCAGCCGGCACCCACGCCTCTGCTCAGCCGGCGCTCCGCTCCCAGCGTCCGCTCCGGCGCGCGCTCAGATTTCGCGTGCGTTCTTGACTTAATGGGGTCCTAAGTCTTGCTGCTCTCAGGAACAGGTCCCGGAGTTGCTGATGACTCGATGGGTGCCCCAAACTTGCTCTATTTCTTTTTAGCTGGGTTCAGAGCTATAGGTGAGTGTGGAGGGGGTGGGGGTGGGGCGGTTGCTCAGCTCGCGCTTGAGTGAGAGCCCTTTTTAGCTTGGAAATGTCTCGATTCCACGTACCTTCCACGCTGTGCCCTGTTGTGGGGTTCCTCCGTTCGTCTGGACTTGTTTTTATGTCCCCTTGAGGAGTTTTGTGTGTTTCGGTCAGGAGAGGTTTAGAGCTGCTTCTTACTCTGCCGCCATCTTAACCCGGAAGCCCCAGTTTCTGATCCTTTTTAATGTAAAAGAGGTGAAAATATATATCTTTAGAATTTTAGATGCACATTATAAAATAGAAAGAATATTGGCAGAAAGATTTATGTTCTAGTTCCCTATGATTCCTACCACCAATGTCTAGGTATAATCAATACTAAGTCATTTAAGTTCTCTAGGTTTTAGTTGCTTCAGCTTCAAAGTAAGAATAATAATTTTCCTATTCTTGATTTCCTATCTGAAGACTAGATAGATGATCACTTCTGCAAGAGCAAAAGCCTCTCTTGCATCTTTTGCATTACACTTCAGGTGCCTTCTACATCTATTCAATTCAAATCAATGAATACTTATTAAACATCTACTACGGGATTCTTTGTAGCTGTGTGGCCAAAATACATGGACCTTCCAGTAGCTGAAGAATTGAGAAAGAGAATCACCCACTTGAGAGCAATTGAAAGGACCAATGAGTGAGTAGGCTATATGGCAGAGAATGATGAAGGAGAGATATGGAATAAAGGACATCATCAAAAAATGTATGAGTGAAAAAGAAGATGACAAGAATAAGAAATAGCAGGTGACTTCAAAACATATTTTATTGGTATTTTCATGAGGTCAAGAGAAAGTGAGGAACAGCCTCCCATAAATGGAGTGAAACCCATATAACAAGTTTATGGGAGGATATAGAAAAGAGTTGCCCAGTATGGACGGGTTGCCATCTGTATCGCTGGAAGAAATACCCACATCAGTGAGGTCACAGATTCATTAGGGTATATGATTCTATGCACCTGTTAAGAAATACAATGGAATCAACTAAAATTACAAGATCCCATGAGTACAGAGGGATTCGTATCTTCAGAAAAATCTCCCATTGCCATAGACTCAGGAACTATTATAGCTTTTAGACATATCCTATCAGATTTAACCTACTTTTTCTATATGTTCAATTTTTTTAGCTGAAAGATAGAATTATGGACCCAACAGGTATTGCTAATGTCTGTCATTCAAAATAAACACTATCAAGTTAAACTTCAACTTCAACTTCCTTAAATCCTCAAATGGTTTCACCACTTTCTTTCCTTATGAATTAGGTGTACAAATAATTAACTCACTGAGTTTTTGATGTGTTTTTTTATTCCAACTCCATAGGGGATATGTGGCTAATTCAAGCTTCATTGCTTTAAATTGTAGAATGCTCCATAAAGGACTGATACTACAACTTACATCAAGCAAGCAAACATTTGTTATGGGGACAGTAAAATTTACTTTTCACAAAAGGAGCCTACAGTAATAATGCATTCAATTCTATTTCCCAGAATGCTTCTTAAGTATGTTAATAAAGTCTTTATTGTGTCTGCTTATAAAAGTCGCCACCATTTCCCATTAGAAAGTCTCTGTTTATTCATCAAACATTTACTGACAGTGACTGCTGGGAGCAGCCTCAGATTTCCACTCCATTACACGTTTGTGGCATAAAGCACATTAATTATAGATATATTACAATATTCAACTCATTGAGGAAAAATTAGATGATCAAGGCTCATTTTCCTTGACAATAAGCAAGTTAATGAAAATACTAATTACCTGATGATGAAGTGGAGCCTTCAGGATTGAATGCTTAGCATCTGTAGAAGAGCTCTGTGACTCCAGCCTGGAATATTAAAGCCACAAGCATCAGAAGTCGCAAAGGTGCTTCCTGATGTTGTCCTGTGCCCTTTAAGCAGAGGACAAGCAGAAGAAAGGAATAATACAAACTTTTCCACAAAGCTTTCCTGAAGTCACTGAAAAGTCACACCATTACTTCAAATTGGAAAATAATCCTTTTCTCACATAAATCTACTTTCTTTATCTTTAAATAAGTTCACAGACAAGGCTCAAGATTACAATGTACTGGGTCATCCTCTGGTACTAATTTTGAAATCAAGCCACAAACATTCTAGCATTTGAAATTATTAAGAAAAAAACTTGGATTCAAAATTGCACTTCTTTTTACATACCAGGTTATACATTTAAAACTAAAATATACTTCTACAAAACCCTTATCATTTAGATGAGGAAGCTAAGACCCAGGAACGATAGGTGACTTTTTCAAAATCACACAGAAAGTAAGCCTCAAAAGCAGTAGTATTTGAACCTAGGTCCTCTGCACAAGGTTCTTTCCATTATTCTCGAGAGCCTCTAGAAACAAAAGCTGACTGGAAACATTAAATTGCTAGTAAAAAAAACTGTCTAATTCACAGCAGAGAGGATGGTTTTAGTTTAATCCTAGAAAATGATCTTAAAAATAAACCCTGCTCACCTTCATCCAATCTTTTTTCTGTTTCTCAAACTGACAACTTAAATCAGAATGACTAAAATGCTGAGCATATTCTTTTGATTTTCTTCCCAACATCAATTTTTATTTTCCACCGTCTTTCATATTCTACTGATAGCTCTGTGTAGGTACTCTTTTTTCCCCATCCATTATCCATTGAAAGTATTCCAGACCTCCCTGCAAATGTGGTAGCCAGAGATCCATTTTGATTTATGTCTATTTAGCGTACCTGTTGTTTATTTTCTGATTGATGTGTTTGCAGATGTCTAATACTAACTTCTTAGAACAAGGCAGTAAAGAAATCAGAAAATACTGCAAGATTCTATGAAGTTTTCTCTTCCTCCAAAAGGCTTAATTTAGAAATCCTTAATAATTCAACATGGATGATTCCTTGATTCCCATTGACTTTCAACTCAATCAACAAACCTGCCTCTTGGATTTCCCATTATTATAAAGACTGATCTGTTTTATAAGAGCAAACAGCTGCTCTGGCAGAATAATATTCTCTCTTGTCACCCTGCTGTCGTTCTGGGTGAAAGCTTACTTGGTGGTTTATATCTTATGAGAAGTAGTCAGGGCCCAAAGAATTTACCTGGCTACCCATCAAAGCTTAAAGTTCCACTTTGCTCTTTGGTCTTATCCTAGGCAACCACTATCTGGGAGGCCATTGCAAGACCCTTGGAAACTCAATCATAGCCCTTCCTACATTTAAGTCTTGCCAGGAAAATGAGAGAGGAATAAAGAAGAAAAGTAGGTTGTGGTTGTAAGCTTTCTAATGGGTCTACTTCTCCTTACCCAGAGTGGAAAACTAGAATGAATGGAGAGGTCAAAGCAAGGTTACACGGTAGAGAAGGCTTAAGGAAAGTTCTCAAGACATTATTGGCAAGTCTGCCCTCAGCCTAACTATAAAACAATAGTTTATAATTCATGCCTCCATGTACGTTAAAACAAATGCCCTCAGTATTAGAAAATCCTTTCAGGGACTGTGAAGCCAAAGATCCAAAGCTGGATTGTTTTGGTTTTGTTTAACTCATTTATAGATGTCTAATTCAATTCAACAAGCCTTTGTCCTACCACTTATCAATCACTGACCAGATGCTGCGGACACAAAACCTAAAACAGCCCCTGATTCAATTACTTTACAGAACCTATTAGGGAGCAGAAGAATCAGAGGTTCATAATTTACAGTTGTATAGAAGCTCAGATGCTATCTGGTCCAACCCCTTTACTTTATAGATGAGGAAACTGAGACCTAGGGAAGTTAAAAAACTTGCCTAAGGTCACATAGATAATAAACATCAGAAGTGGCATTTGAACCCAGGTCCTCTGATCCCAGAGACAACAGGTATGCAGAGAAGTGGTCAAAAATTATATTACAGGAGAAATGCCAATTATTTCAAGAGGAGAATTTGGAAAGTCATTTGAGCTGAGCTTTGAAGGGAGCAAGGATTTCTAAGGCATTAGAGGTCTACATTGGACCTGAGCTCATTACCAACAAGAGTTATTATCTACCTTTGTACATATCTTTTTTTTAGGGGAAGTGGGAAAGGAAGGATGGAAGAGTACAGAAGGGAATTTATTTCCCTTGATTTTTTAAAGTAGTAATTTTATTCATAGGTGAATATCTACAAAATGAATGTCTACAAAGGAATAAAGAAAGTCCTCTCTCCGGTAGGGCAAATGCTTCCCTCTGATGTTCAGCGTGCTTCCTAATTTCCATGGAAGAGCATGCCTCTCCAACTACTGAGCTGACTTTTCACCTCTGAAGTAGAGAGTTGGAATAGAATAACGTCCCTGGAGATTCTTCTCTCTCTACTCAGCAGTATAGGCAAAGACTCCTAATTGAGTGACACTTCAACTAAGAGTGGGAGATTGTTCCCTCCCACCTAATAAAACCTCTTGTTCTTCACACTGGCTCCTGACCCCAAAGGAGAGAGAATCTGCTTCTCTGTAGTTTTCTGGGTTAGTGGCCAAAATCTCATCCTGCCAAGCAGGAATGTGAAAAGCTAAAATCTCACTGGCAAAAGGGAATGGAGCACTGAGGCAATTATCCAGATAATTCAGCCTGCTACCAAGAAAAAGAAAGTTTGAAGACTCCAATTGGCTACCTACAGAAGCAAGACATTAGATAACTATGCAACATGACTCCTCACTGTATAGATGATGAGGCAGAATTATTAGGCAAGAATGTGCCTTTCTTTAGAATTTCAGAATAAAACATTCCAAATCTCAGCTATAGCAAAAGTAAAGGTCTCCCTCTACCCTGAAACACACACACACACACACAGAGCTATGGTCTCAGATTTTTACATCAATGATTAAAAACAGGAATTCTTTTTCACTGGTGTAGTCATCAGGAACACATTTCCCCCTCTTCCTTAGTTGAACTATTTTAATTCCTTCTTCCAATCAAAATCTTCAGGGGCTTTAGTGCCTGACTCTCCATATTTGTGAATGTTATATTTCTGACCTGAGCATTTTTCTATAATTTAATCCCTCCAGCATAGTATGTTCTGGTTAAATTTAAAAAGACTATGGGGAAACAAGAGAGAAATTACTGTATGAGAATCTGAAGTGAAATTCCACCATTTATAAGGAACCATTTGGACAGGAAGCCCTATTGTCTCCATTAATAAAGATGTTAATTTTGAAAAGCTTTGACAGCTATAATAGAACATCCACTTAAAAAAGAGAAAACATTCTTCCTTTATCTCCAAAACGCTTTCTTCTTTGTATGTAGCAGCTGCCTCAAGCCCCCTTCTACTGCCTGCTTTAATTTGTCTTTAATATCAGATGTGCCTTATCGATTTCTTCTGTGTATATTTTCATTCTGAATAATTCAGAAGCACAATTTTTTCCATTATAGTCAATAGCAGGAGCAAATTTTGAGGATAATCAATTGAGCCCTGCCTGATGATTACTGCTGTTGATATCCCCAGAAGTGTGGGAGGAAGAACAGTAGGGGAATAATATGACACCACAGTCCATCACCACTATCAGCAGAAGTAACAACACTGGTTTTATGTTAAGAATCTAGATCCATACTTTGGGTCCATAATGCCTACTAATAGTTCACACTTCTGACTTTTCATCTTACAGCATACCAGCTGTGCTATGGACAGCTACATTCAAGAACAGGCTTGTTTCTCCTACATAATATTGTTACTTCTCTTTGTACTAAGTGTAACTCTATGTGTTTTTAAAAGGTAGAATTTTATTTTGTAATAATCAATACCATATAATTTAATTCCCTATTACTCTTTCATATTTTATCCAAGATTTCCCAAAGTACAAAGGAAAAAAGGGGGAAGGAGATTCCTGGAAATCAGTTCGGGGAATAAATCACTGTCACTTTTTAATTTATAGGTTAGAGGTGAAACCAATTATCATAGAGCTGGCAGAAACCATGAGAATCTATCCAATCCATTCTTTCCCTCCCTAACCCTACCTCCCACTCTGAGTAAGAAAACATAAAATTACCTACACTATATTGGGTCATATCAGTTTGTATAATATAGTACCCTGCAGAAATCCCCAACTTTATAACACATATGTAACACATATGAAAATGTTCATTCTACATGTCTAGTGTAAGAATTAAAGAATTGACCTTAAAAATTAAAGTGTGTTTTCTCTTTATCTGTAGATATATTTCCATGAGGATCTTCCCGGAGAGGGTGCATTTTAGGCAGGTGTTTTGGTTTTCTTTGATATCTTGGGAGCTGTAGAAAGATATGTTACATAGCAGCTCCAAAGCAATTACATGAAGCAAATTAATCTCTTTTCAGTCCTAGTGATTTTTGAAAACTAGTTGTAAAGATAGTATGTATGTATGTATATGTGTACATAAATATGTATATATAACAGGAAGGACATAGACAAGAATGACAGCATTTCAAAATATGAATAGAGCCTCATTGACATTAGGAAAGAGGTTATTGCCATTCAGGAGAATGCTACCTACTAGTAGAATGTAAGCTCTTTGAAGACAGAGACTAGCTCACTTTGGTATTTGCATCCTTTCTTCCTAGCAGAGTTCTGGCATATAGTAGGGGCTTAATAAATGATCATTGATTGAGTAAGGAAATCCCGGGGTCGTTACAATATGTGATCTCAAAAAATAATCACTCTCAGAATAATGGATTCAAGTGGTTTTTGGTCTTCTATCTTTCTGTAACCAACAAGCTATTATGTTGATTTTGAACAAGCAAAAAGTCCTGCAGAGCTTATTCAAGCTACTATAGGTTTCATCATAAAAACTACTAAGAGGGGCAGCTGGGTAGCTCAGTGGAGTGAGAGTCAGGCCTAGAGACGGGAGGTCCTAGGTTCAAACCCGGCCTCAGCCACTTCCCAGCTGTGTGACCCTGGGCATGTCACTTGACCCCCATTGCCCACCCTTACCACTCTTCCACCTATGAGACAATACACCGAAGTTAAGGGTCTAAAAAAAAACAAAAACTACTAAGAGCTATAAATGTCTACTATGGGGCTCTAGTTATGTTTACATCCAGAGGAGATACCTAAAATCAGGGCAATGTCTAGATTTAATTGCTAAATAGCTTATAACTAGTTTGATTATAACCCAATATGTGCGAAGTAAAAGAGGAAATTAGAAGCCCTAGCTTAGTTTCCCATAGATAACTTATTTATAAATCTCTGTGATTTATTATTAATCTACTTATGCAATAATCACTCATGCATATAAACACAGTTAACCTTAAAAAATTATATTCTGTTCCATGTTTCTTTACAAAAGAGTATTTTGGCTGCAGAATTCATCACTCTTTTAAAGGTTTTTTGAAGACATTAAAAAAGCATATTACTATCATATTTTATGGAGGAAAATTTAGTGATTCTTTGTTCATGATTTCATTTTATTTATCAATAAATTCCTTGGGAAAAAATTACTCTCATTAAATAACTAGAATCAACTTGAAATTAATTTTAGGTTTAAGGATAGTCTTTCAAAGAATTAAGGGAAATTCAATGATAAATTATTTGTAAAGGGAGGATTTATTTTTATAAATATAAGCACATAGCTTTCTTAATGCAACCAGCTACAGTACTGATATGCTCCAATTACTTTCTTAGAAGTAGGTCACCATGTGATTTATCCCTTTTCACATAATACATTACAATAATTTTGGGTGGCACAGTCTTGGAGAACTAAGGATTGAATTGTGTTGACTTGTGGCACCAAAATGGTAAATTGTGACTGACAAAACTTTTTTAATGCTTTCTAATTCATGGAGCACCAGATATTTTCTTCAATTGATTTAATTCTGAAGTGAAACTAAAACATTTAGTGGGCAGTAAACTGGCATAATATAGATTATTCTAAAGCGATGATGTTTGATAATTTGGCTAAATTTTCTCCTTAAAAAAAAAAGAAAAACAAATGACACATGAAATTAATACCCTTTTTATCCTGATCCACCATATTTTTTGGAGGTTAAGGTCACAACAATATTATCATAAAACTACATATACTTTGACTTGAAGCATAATAGAAAAAAACAGAGCTGTAGATCAGAAAACTCGGTTTCTAGTTCTGGTTTTGCTACAAACTAGTTGGACAAGTAATTTCTTCATTCACTTTGGTGTCCTAATTTATGAAATGAAGGGGCAAAGTTGATCTCCAAAGTTCCTTCCAAGTTTTTTAAATTTCTGCTCTACTGCAAGGATCCCCAAATGTTTTAGGGAGAAGAATATTTCCATTAATAAGAGAAGTGAAATTTGAACACAAACATGGCATCAGTATGATAACAGAAAAAGAATACCCCCTCCAATATAGCCAAGAAAGAAAATCTGAGTTGTCAGATGGCAGCAACAATGGGTGTATTATTTTATTCAGATTCAGTGGATAGACTTATTTTATACTGAATTATTAACTACAACAAAGTATTTGCATTTATATTATGGAAGAGCAAGGTGTAGGGGGCAACACTGTGTGGCAATAGCATCCAGCCTGAAGATCCATTTTGAAGATCCTCAGTCTATTGGTTAGGGGGCATGCACTAGTGAAAGTACTTGCTAAAATGTTTAATAATTGCTTCACCTAAGTGATATCAGAATGAATAAAAGAACAAAACTTCATAGAGGATAAATTACGTGGAAGAAAAGAGGAGATGAAGAGAAAGAAAAGAGGAAATAACTTGTATAGAGATTTGCAAGGATATATGAATTGCTTTTGAACATTGTTAAAGGGTGTTGATTTCTTTTTCTTAATAATAGAATTTATTTACAAGTGTCTCAGTTCATTCCTTCCCTCCCAACATCACAAAAGACATCACCTGGAAGAGAGAGAGAGAAAGAGACAGAGAAAGAGAGACATATGTATGTATATACATACATAGATATGTAAATTATGTCTTTCATATTTCCATTTTCCAATTCATTCTCTGGAGGTAACATTCACAATTTATTCTTCAATTATTAAGACTGTAGCTGTGTGTGACATTCTTTTGATTCTACTCATTTAGCTTTTCATTATCCCATTTAAAAAAAAACATTCCCATTATTTTTTTCTGTAAAAGTGGTTTGTCTTTTTTTAATTTTATTTTGAATATTTTCCCATAGTTACATATTTCATGTTCTTTCCCTCTCCCCCAAACCCCAAACCCCCTGTAGCCAACGCACAATTCCACTGGGTTTTACATGTATCATTGATTAAGACCCAATTCCATATTATTGATAGTTGGACTAGAGTTATTGTTTAGCATCTACCTCCCCAATAATATCCTCATCAGCCCATGTGTTTAAGCAGTTGTTTTTCTTCCATGTTTTTACTCCAACAGTTCTTCCTCTGAACGTAGCTAGTTTTCTTTCTCATAAGTCCCTCAGCCTTGCTCTGTATCCTTGCATTGCTGTTAGTAGAGAAGTCATTATGTTCAATTGTACCACACTGTATCTATCTCTGTATACATTTTTCTGGATCTGTTCCTTTCACTCTACATCAATTCCTGGAGGTCATTCCAGTTCTCATGGAATTTCGGTTCATTATTCCTTTGAGCATAATATTATTCCATCACCAACAGATACCACAATTTGTTCAGCCATTCCCCAATTGAAGGTCATTTCCTCATTTTCCAATATTTTTGCCACCACAAAGAGCACAGCTATAAATATTTTTGTACAAGTCTTTTCCCTTGTTATCTCTTTGGGGTATAAACCAAGCAGTGATATGGCTGGATCAAAAGGCAGATAGTCTTTTAAAGCCCTTTGGGCATAATTCCAAATTGCCATCCAGAATGGTTGGATCAATTCACAACTCCACCAGCAATGCATTAATGTCCTAATTTTGCCACATCTCCTCCAACATTCCCCACTTTCCTTTGCTGTCATGTTAGCTAATCTACTAGGTGTGAGGTGGTACCTCACAGTTGTTTTGATTTGTATTTCTCTAATTATAAGAGATTTAGAACACTTTTTCATGTGTTTGTTGATAGTTTTGATTTCTTTATCTGAAAATTGCCTATTCATGTCCCTTGCCCATTTATCAATTGGGGAATGGCTTGGTTTTTTGTACAATTGACTTAGCTCCCTATAAATTTGAGAAATTAGACCTTTGTCTGAGTTTTTTGTTATAAAGATTTTTTCCCAATTTTTTGCTTCCCTTCTAATTTTGGTAATATTGGCTTTGTTTGTACAGAACATTTTTAGTTTAATATAATCAAAATTATTTATTTTACATTTGGTAATTTTTTCTAACTCTTGCTTGGTTTTAAAATCTTTCCTTTCCCAGAGATCTGACAAGTATATTATTCTGTGCTTACCTAATTTACTTATAGTTTCCTTGTTCATATTCAAGTTATTCACCCATTCTGAATTTATCTTGGTATACAGTATGAAATGTTGATCTAAACCCAATCTCTGCCATACTTTTTTCCAATTTTCACAGCAGTTTTTGTCAAATAGTGGATTTTTGTCCCAAAAGCTGGATTCTTTGGGTTTATCATAGACTGTCTTGCTAAGGTAGCTTACCCCAAGTCTATTCCACTGGTCCTCCCTCTTGTCTCTTCACCAGTACCATATTGTTTTGATGACTCATGCTTTATAGTACAGTTTAAGATCTGGTACTGCTAGGCCACCTTCCTTCATATTTTTTCATTATTTCCCTTGATATTCTTGTTCTTTTGTTCTTCCAAATAAACTTTGTTATAGTTTTTTTCTAATTCAGTAAAAAAAGATTTTTGGTAGTTTGATAGTTATAGCACTAAATAAGCAAATTGATGGTCATTTTTATTATGTTAGCTCATCCTACCCATGAGCAATCAATGTTTTTCTAATTGTTTAGATCTAGTTTTAATTTTTTGGAAAGGGTTTCGTAGTTGTGTTCATATAACTCCTGTGTTTGTTTTGGCAGATAGATTCCTAAATATTTTATATTGTCTAGAGTGATTTTAAATGGAATTTCTCTCTCTAACTCTTGCTGTTGTGATGTGTTGGAAATATATAGAAATGCCCATTATTTTTAAGTTAACATGATCATCATTTCTTATTGGTGCAGTAGTATTCCATTACAATCATATATCACAGTTTGTTTAGCCATTCCCCAATTTATGGGTATCCCTTCAATTTCCAGTTCTTTGCCACCACATAGAGAATTACTATAAATATCTTTTAACATCCAAGTTCTTTTCCTTTTTTTCTTGATCTCCTTGGGAAATGGACCCAGCAATGGCATCGCTATATCTAAAGGCATACACAATTTTATAACTCTCTGGGGTGTAGGATTCATTTCTATCAAAAGCCAATTTTAGTGTGAGCTTCTAAGGTCACCCTAATGACTTGTTTTGGCATTACCTCCATTTACCCTCCAATACAATTTTCTTGAAATTGAAGGCTATTATTCTCAGAATCCAAGTTTAAAGGGTCTTCAGTAACAGCTGAAAAAAGAATTTACTCTATAAGGAGTTCCTCCAGCCTTTGCTTAATGATCTCTAATTAGGCAGGAGGTGCTGGCTCTAGAGGCAGCCTATTTGGAATTTGTATTGCTCTATTGCTTAGAAAATTTTGCTTTATATCAAGTCTAAAATTTTTCTCTTTGCATCTTCAATCCATTTCCCCTACTCCCTTCTGGGGCAAAACAGAAGAAGTTCAATATCTCCTCCTCAAATGTCCAAATACTTGAGCATAGTTATCCCAACTCTCACTAAACAGGCTCTTTCCCAACTCCTTCAACCAATTTCCATATGGCAAAAATTCAAGGACCTCTGCCAACCCAAATACGCTCTTGTAAGGTGGTATCTAGGTATCAAAGGGAATAAAGTACCAGGCCTGGCATTGGGAGAATCTGGGTTCAAATCTGGCCTCAGACACTTCTTAGATATGTGATCCTGGGCAAGTCACTTAAGCTTGCTTGCCTAGTTCTTGTCACTCTTCTGTCTTGGGATTGATATTAAGACAGAAGGTATAGGGGGCAGCTGGGTAGCTCAGTGGATTGAGAGCCAAGCCTAGAGACGGGAGGTCCTAGGTTAAAATCTGGCCTCAGACACTTCCCAGCCGTGTGACCCTGGCCAAGTCACTTGACCTCCATTGCCTAGGGGGAAAAAAAGAAGATATAGGTTTTTTAAAAAGTATTCTATGTAGGGGGCAGCTGGGTAGCTCAGTGGATTGAGAGCCAGGCCTAGAGGCAGGAGGTCCTAGGTTCAAATCCGGCCTCAGACACTTCCCAGCTGTGTGACCCTGGGCAAGTCACTTGACCCCCATTGCCTACCCTTACCAATCTTCCACCTATAAGTCAATATACAGAAGTTAAGGGTTTAAAAAAAATTTTTTTTAAGTATTCTATGTATAGTCTATCCAGAGCAGAACACCAAGGGACTATTTCCTTCTTATTCTTGGAAGCTATCTATACTTCTCATAAACCAGTTTAAGACTGCATTGGTTTTCTTGGCTGCCATATTAACATTCATATTGAGTTTCACATCCAAGACATTTTCTAAATCAGTTGCTGTTTAATCATACCACTCCATCTTGTCCATATGAAGTAAATTTTTTGAATCCAAATAAAATACCATTTTTATCTCTATTAATTTTCTTCTTTTAAGATTCAGCATATAAGAGCATAGATCTAGACTTAGAAGGAACGTTTAAGGTCATCTAGTTGAGCTCCCTCATTTTTCAGGTGAGACAACTGATATGTTTGAATCCTTGCTTTATCACCCAGCTTACCTATCATATTTATGGGTAGAAGAGGTATTTGTGAGTCAACAAGAGACAGAAAACTCTGTGAAATATAAAATAGGTAATTTTGAGTACATTAAATTTTCAAAACATTTTTGTACAAATAAAACAAATGTTGACAAGATAAGAAGGAAAGCAGAAAAGTTTTATAAACAGCTTCTTGTATAGTAGTCTCATATCTAAAATATATGGAGAGCTTTGCCAAATTTATAAGAATGCGAGCCATCCCCAGACTGATAAATGGGCTAAAGATATGAACAGGCAATTTATGGATGAAGAAATCAAATCCATAGGTAGGTACATGAAAAAAATGCTCTAAATCACTACTGATCAGAGGAGTGCAAACAATTTTGAGATGTCATCTCACACCCATTAGATTGGCTAAAATGACAAATGTTGGAAGGGATGTCAAGGAATGTAAACACTAATACACTATTGGTGGAGCTGTGAACTAATCCAACCATTTTGGAGAACAATTCAGAATTACATCCAGAGGGTTAAAATTGCATATAGACTAGGTCTTTTCCCCAAGGAGATCAGGGAATCTATATGTTAAAAATATTTATAGCAGCTCTCTTTGCAGTGGCAAAGAATTAGAAAATGAGAGGATGTCCATCATTTGGAGAATGGCTAAACAAATTATGGTATATGATTGTGATGGAATACAATTTACCATAAGAAAAGATGAGTTGGCTAATTAAAAACAAAACCTTGGAGAGCACCTACCCAAGATAAAGAACAAAAAGAGTAGAACCCAGATAATCTCATATACAGCTACAGAATTAATACTAGAGGAATAATTGTAAATGTTACCTCCAAAAAGTGAACTGAAAGGTGGAAACTAACATGAAAGACTTAATTTGTATAAACATGTCTGTCTCTCAGATGATGTTTTCTGTGATGCAGTGAAGGTGGGGAGGGGCTAAGGTAATTTCTATTAAATCTTTAAAAAGAAAAAACAAAATAAATAAACAAATGAATGAATGAATTGACAAGATGATCTTGGAGATTCATATTTACAAATGAAGGGAATGGACTCAAAGTCCATTTTCTATAAAAATGTATAGTTTGAGATTAGAAAATTCAGCCTTATCTATCCTCTGTTATCAGCCATTGCTTCCATTTTCTATATATCTCTTCAAAATTTAATGTGACTGATGCTTTCTCAGTTCATCTACATTTCTCTCTTTAGACGATTCTTATTTTCCTTTGTATCTTAAGAATTTCATTCTTGTGAGCTTCCAACCCCCTCTTGGACTGGCAGTCCCTGAGGAGTTTTGGTCAATTGAATTACTACCTATCCTTGCTCTGAAAGGGTTTTGTTTTGTCTGTATTCTTAACCCCTGCTACATTGAGTTCAAGCACATAATTGATACTTAATAAATGTTTGTTGAATTCAATTTGTCAAAATAGTTCAAAATTATCATACAATTATGGAAGTGGAAGAAATTTCTAGAGGTCATTTTGTCTTATTTCTGGCCTGTACTTAAAGTATTCTATGAATAAAGACTAGGTCTGTGATTTCATTGGTAAAGAAAACTCCCAAGAGAGTAAATTCTCTCTACTTTTGCAGATAGACATCTACCCCACAATTCTTGGTATTAAGAGAGTTGTCTGGAGCAGACAAACATATTGGGCCAAAAATACTCCTGAGTGTAGCCCAAACCAGATTAAAATATTATTGAACTACTTAGCAAAATAAACATAAGTATAATAAAGTATACATAATATTACATTTTTAAATGAAGTCACTGTATTAATTAGAATCTTAAACCCTTGGACTCTATCTCCCAAAATTACTATTCTCTTTCATGTACATGTATCATCACATTGTTTGCATATAGTTTCGGGGTCTCCTCCCCCATGCTATCTCTTCCCCGTGACTGGCTTGGGTGAGCTCCCTCTGGACTCTAGCCTTTTTAGTTTTCCCTTTTGCTTCAGGTTAAACTTAATAAAATCTTATTAAATATAATACTTGGAGTATTGGATATTAATTTTAAAATCTATATCATAATAATGATAAACAAAGCACTCATAAAAACCCTGAAAAGACAAATTAAGTGATGGAAAATGAAATGAGCAGAACTAGGAGAACATTATATACACAGTAACAGCACTAATGTATGATGATCAACTGTGAATGACGTAACTATTATCAGCAATACAAGGATCCAAGACAATCCCAAGAGAATCATGAAAGGAAAAGCTATCCACCATTATAGAAGGAAGTGATGGAGTCTGAGTGCAAATTGAAGGATAACTTTTTTCTCAAGCTCCTTCATGAGTGTTTTTCATGTAAAAGCAATACGAATCTTATTTCCTGATATTAAGACCATGGAAATATGTACTGCATGACGGTGTATGTATAACCTGTATCATCTTACCTACTCTCACAGGGAAGGGGAGGAAAGGGAAGAAGGGAGAGAACATGGATCACAAAATGTCATAAAATTATTAAAAATTATATAAACATATAATCCAGAAAATGTTTTGATATAAAACAATGTTAATATATAATCTTTAGGGATACTTTTGTATGAATTAGAGACCCCTGTTTCTATTTGAGTTTGACATCACTAGCCTAGACCCTAGACCAGCATTGGCAAAGGTTTTCAAGTTCATGTGCCCAAACTGCAACTTCAGGCTGCCTGTGAGCCCCCATTACCCCAGATAATGGAGAGAGGAAGTGCTTACTTTAGGTGGCTGGACAGAGGGGCAGGGCAAACAAAAAAAATGACCTCAGGTGCTGGAAAGAATCTGAAAGGAGCTATCCCCCCTCCCTGGTGCTGCCTCAGCACACGTGCCAGTACTTCACCAATGCTGCTCTAGACTACTAAGAGATTAAATCAATTGCTCTGGGTGGGTCACAAAGCCAGTATAAGAGGTGGGATTTGAACCCAGGTTTATACTGTCTCTCAATGTATCCCAGCTACATCATTAATTATCCCTGGAAAGAAATTTCCATAATGCCTTTTGAAAGGATCTTTTCTGTAAGGATCAGAAGCATGCTTACCCTTTTTAATGTGTACCTGGTAACTCAAAGAAAGGGACCTTTTCCTTAATCTCCATTAATGAGAGGATACACTTTCCTTCCTTCCCCTCAAGGTTTTTCTCCTCTACCCCCAAACCACAAGAATCCTTGGATGGGAGTTGATAGACTTGTAAAGACCCTAATCTTACTTTAAGCATTATCATTGCCAGAAGGAAAAGTCCAAGAAATCTGGCCAGGAAGCCCATGAGCACACACTCATTCTGAAATACACAGTACAAAGAAACAACATACGGCACATGGTTCCAAAACATCCTTTGCTTTTTCAATAAAATTAATCCTTTTTACTCCAATTATAAAGGCCATGAATGGGCACAAGTCATCTTTCTTCCACAACCTGAGGTGACTTGGACTCCTTATGCCTTGCCATATTCTATTCTTTATTATATATGCATTTAAGTTTATAGGAGGTTTATCCTCAATGAAAGGTTGAATAGCTACATAAAGACCTACTGAAACTTTATGAGCCTAATTTACAAAGCTAAATGATAAATTTTTATATCTGCATTCAAAAGAGAAGAATAAGCCCCTTTTATGCAGGATATGATTGTCAAACTTATGCTAATAGAAATCAGAGTAACACTTTATTCATAAGGGTCATTTATAAATGATTTATGAATGGCCATAAATGTCTCTCTATTTGCTATTAATAGTTAGGAATGCTATTATTTTTACCTAAGGTAAGTCTGATGTTTTTTCAAGGCGGCAACAATAGGTGGATTTTGTTGGAAAGATTGTAGAGATAGGTATGTTTTTGCTGGGTTATTAACTACAATAAAGTATTTCCACATAGGTTATTTAAGGATTTATTTAGATTTCATCTTTAATTTGCAAAAACCTCAGGGTGCTATTTTCAATGAAACGTATCAATCCTAACACTTGGAACCCAATTATTACATTTCAGCTAATTTACTTACTGTGATCTTACCCATTAAAATACACTTCAAACCCACTAGCGAGTTTCCTTTTTTAAAAAAGGGGGAGAGGAGACGGGAGTTTCTTTGTATCAAACTTTTAAAAACTAATAAGTCTTTAAACAATTCATTTCAGAAAGAGGCTCCATAAACATGTTAATAATGCATTCTTTAGTGAGGGGATTATTTGACCAATAGTTGAGAATTCTTTGATTTGCTCTGGGTCAGAGGCATTATGCCAAAGGACTTTTTATTCTTTCTCTGTTGCAAGATGAACAATTTGAGAATGAAAGATGTTCTCCATAGCTTATGATGTGTCCAACAAAATGTTTTTCCCCTAGGCTGCCAAAAAAGAAAGTCCTAAAACAGTTCTGACTGCCCCTCCCCAATCAATAAACTCCCTCTCCCTGGCTTTAAAAGCTCTTTACAACTTGGCTCCAACCTCCATTCCAGCCATATAACAACAATAATACCTAGAATTTATGGTTTAAGGTTGATGAAGTCCTTAAATATGTTAAATCATTTGATCTTCACATCAACCCTGGGAATGAGGTACTTTTATTATGCCCATTTTACATATGAGAAAACTGAGGCATAGAGAGATTAAGTAACTTCCTCAAAGTCTCACAGCAGTTCAAGTCTTCCTGGCTCTAGTTCCAGCACTCTATCCACTGCACAGTTCAAATCTAGCTACCTTTTTCCCTTTTACTTTACACCCAGATAAACTAGTGTTCTTGGTACTCCTCACACAAGACATTCTATCTCCCATGCCAGTTCCTTTGTACAAGTTATTTGCCACACTTGGGGTGTACTCCCTCCTCGTTTTCACTCCATTGAATCCCTAGTTTCCTTCAAAGTTTAGTGGAAATGCCACCTCCTACAAGAACCCTTTCCTGATATCCTTAGAGGCTAGTGCTTTGACCTCACCCCTTTCAACCCTTGAAAATTACTTTAGATTTACTTTTTGCAAAGTTACATGTGTACAGTACCCATTGTCCCCCTTTATGGAATGTAAGTTCTTTGGGGAAATTCATTTTTGTCTTTTTATCTCCAGTACCATCCTAGCACAACAGTGTAGTACTCATAGTAAATGTTTAACAAATATTAATGAATGGATTATTTAATTTTAAATTTAAAAGAGGATGGGAAAAGCACTTACTATGTGCTTTTGCAAGCTTTACAAATATGATCTCATTTGACCTTCACAACAGTCCAGTGAAATAGTATGCAATTATCATCTGCATATTTACTGAAAAGTTGGAGGTTCTCCTGATCCATTTATCCAAGCAACTCTCTTTTTTTTTCCATGCAGCCCTTTAAATTCACATTGAGAATCACTCCCATTTATTCATCAGAAGGAGTCTGCCAAAGATGAGCTGGCACATGAACCAATTTCAAATATCACCTTCCCAGAAAATATGCAATAAATGGAAAAGAGAATAGAAGAAAAATACCCCCACATGTGCCCAAGACTTCCATTCTGTAGAATTTATCAAGGCAGACACAGAAGGAAACATTAACAACTTTTCCATGAGGGTTGAAAGAAGTAGAGGAAAGGGGCAAGGAGAGATTCTTCCCTTTTCTTCAGTATCTGCCCTAGAGAGCTTAGATTCCCTAATTGTTCTTACACTTCAAATCCTCCTTCTCCCAATCCTGAACCCATGGGTGCTCCAAAAGCAGATTATATAATGGCATATATTTAGAAAACACTTGATTTGCTTTATATTATTTGAGGTTCATAACTACCTTATAATATTCCAATTATTACCACCATTTTATACATAAAGAAACTGAGGCAAGGGAAGTTAAATGAATTGCCTTTGGTCATGCAGCTACTAAACCTCAGAGACAGAAATCTGATTTGTTTTACTCCTTATTCCAAGTTCAGCATTCTTTGCACTATCCTATGCTGTCTCTTTGCAACTATTTATGAAGGATATTTTCATTGATTCTCTTTCACTTCTTCACTGATGCTAGAGAAACTCTACTTTAGAGCATCAGTACCTAATCCCTATTAAAATTTAAATCCCCTGAGGGAATTGACTCATCAAATGATCAGCTTTTGTTATTTTTCAGTCACTGTTCAGTCCTGTCAGACTTTTCATAACCTCATTTGGGGTTTTCTTGACAAAGATACTGAACAGTTTTCATTTCCTTCTCCAGCTCATTTTGTAGATGAGGAAACTGAGGGAAACTTGGTTAAATGACTCATTCAGGGTCATACAAATTTGAAATCAAATTTGAACTCATGTCTTCCTAATTCCAGGCCTGATGATCTATCCACTGTGACACCTAGTTGTCCCTTATCAACCCTTAACAAAGGATAAAGTTCTCTGAGAGGTTCCAACAGGGATTGGGGTTGGGATGGAAATAGGAGGGGTTGGGAGACCTGAAGACACATGAGGCCTAAGCAAGGATCAAGGAAGCAATCCTCAGACAAAGCCAGAAAGAAGGGGGGCAAGGAGACAGAGATGCAAATTGTATGTCCATCATGATTTTGTCCAGGTCCTATATCATTAGTCTACCTTGTGGCCAAGAGGTCACATTTTCCTTTACCAGGTCCCTTGGTCCTCTCAGATTAACATATCTATAACATAATTGCTTTCCAATTGACCTGGCTCCAGGTTTCCAGTCCACCAGGAACTTTGGAAAGGAGGAATGATTGCTGGCTTTTGATAACACAAAGAAGAGTGAATAAATGAAGTCTTGGCAGACTTTATAGAAAGATTGTCTACTGACTCTTGCCTTAGGCTAACAGGATCATAAGACAAGTTCAGTATTAGGGAAAAGAAGCTCTGAATTGAACTAAATCCTTTACTTTCTGGGATGAAAACATCGCAGAATTTTTTTTCTTTTGCTTCAAGGAAATTCCTCCAAACTCTCCACAACTCCCATCACTCTTTCAAATATGTGTTGAATGAACTAATGGATGATGGCATTGGATAAAATAGTCTCTCTATGAATGAATGGATAAATGAATGAATAATTTATCGAGTGCTTATTATATGCAAAACACTGTGCTAAGAGCTGGGGCTACAAATTGAAAAGCAAGGCATTCCCTGCTATCAAGGAGCTCATATTCTAATGGGGGAGACAACATATATACAAGGTTTCTGCTGCAAATAAGATGGAAAGGTCCCATGGTCCTTAGGGTGCAGCAGCAAAGGAGATGATAATGCCTCTTCTTTAATACTATTCCCACTGATAAAAACATATCAGTTTCTGATGTTGCATCACTGGACAACATCAAGGGCCATGGTGGCAAGAACTTTGATTCCTGGATCTGCAGCAGCTACAGCTGTAACACATGGAACTTCAAAGCTTAAATGTCAGTTCTACAAATATTTATTAAGCTCCTAGCAAGTACAGTGAGTTGAGTTTCATGAAAGACAGGTTTTTGTCTCAGAAGAAGCCGGAGAGGTTAAATGATCAATTCTCTAATAAGATGGGTTCTCCCCCAGTGGCCAAGACCCTTCCTATCTGTGACTTAGGTTTCTTGAAGGGTACATTAACTGTTCTTGTGATCTCATCAAAATAGGGAGCTCCTAATGTGGAGGAACTCCTTTTCAGTGCAGGTCAGCATCTGTCTTATAAGTATTCTTCTTAGAAGATTACTTGGGGTGCTAAGAAATTAAGCGACTTGGCCAGGGTCACACAGACAGGATGTGTCAGAAGCCAAACTAGAACCTTGGCCTTTAAGACACTGGGGAAAACTCTCTATCCATTACACCAGATAGTCTCTTTGTACATTGGTTCTTTAAATTCATCAGGGGACTACTTACTGTAACTATTGCCTTGACAGTCAAAGGTCAAATCATTTTCTCTTCCCAGTTTCCTAGAAATAAACACCAATAGGGACAGAAACTGGCTGTGATTTCATTAGTATAGAGAACTCTGAGGTGAAGGAACTTCTACCAATAGATAGTCACTTTTTTTGTAATTGATCATCTCAAAGGGTGGTCCAGATCACTATCAGGTTCCAGTGTCATACAGATCATATGTGTGAGAGATAGGACTTGAACTCAGCTCTTCCTTGCTTCAATAGTGTTCATCCAGTCACTATGACAGTTTGCCTTTCTAGAGATTATTGATATTAAATATCAACATTCTAATGCTGTAGATCATAATTTCAATTTCAATTGTACTTTTACTTGTTCACTCTATGCTCTCCATAAAGAAGCATGGTGACTTAGTGAAAAAGCAATAAACTTGATGGAATCAGAAGCCTTGGGTTTCAATCCTTTGATTTCCAGTGATTAGCTCTGTGATCTTGGACAGATTACCTTATCTCTGACCATCAGTTTCCTCATCTTCAAGGAACATGAATCCTGGAAGCTGAGAAGAGAGCAGTTCATGCTCAAGAGAGACTGTTTTTCCACAGAAATGACTACATGAAGAAAGAAATGAATTGCAGGCTCTATAATTCTGGAACTGTGAACTTACTTGGTTCATATGTTCCAAAGATAGATAGATAGATAGATAGATAGATAGATAGATAGATAGATAGATAGATAGATAGATAGATGGATAAAATGTATAATATAGATACATACAGATATAGATGTATTTAATTGTCTTTATACTTTTAAATTTGTGACCACTCTTTAAAAATTGTTAGGAGGGAAAGGAAGGAGAGATTTTATTGTAGCTATTTTGTTTAAGTATACCTCTTTGGTAGATACCTTTTCTAAAAGCTGTGTCTACATGCTTCTTGTTTAAGGGCATGCACTACAGTTAAGAATTCAAAAGTTCTAGTTTCTGGTGGTCCCATAGAAGTTGCAACCACTCCCTAAGTATCCATCCAACAAGTAAAAGTAAAAGTTGGAGAGATTTAATCTATCCCTTTGCACAAGATGATCCTCCCCTTTATGTTAGACATCAATTAGTCCCTAGGCAGACATTTCCAATCCAATGTGGACTCCACACTTTAAAAAGGATTGACTGGGAGATGTGAGGGGGAGTCAAAAAAGAGGAAAGAAAATGAATATTTTGGGAAATGGCGTCCAGCAGACACAGGGAATAGTTGACATCATATTAAAGTTTGTTAAGGGAAAAGGTCTTTGTGCTCAAAGGTCCCTAATCCTGGAAAGTGCTTCAGACTATTTTGCAACTCTCATTATACAGATGTAGAAATTTTAGCCCTAGGAAGGTTCAGTGACTAACTCAAAGTCATACAAGTAGTCTAAAACTGGCTAGTAAGTACTCCTCCCATTCTACTAAAATTGCCTCCTTGAAACTTTTAAAATTGTTTAGAGTTATTAAATTGAGGATAGTTGCAATATTTTGTCCATTTTCTGTCAGGATGAACAAAATATCTATAGCCTCTAGACTCAAGAGTCCTGTTATAGCTTTAAAAAGAAAAAGAAAAATCAAAACCCAGTCTAGGGCTGTTAAATAGATACCAAAAAGATCTTTAAGCCTGAAGAATACCATAGATCTGCAATTAAAGATAATCAAATGGAAATGCACAAGGAATGGATATAGTATGCTATCTAACTCATATATATCCAGAATTTGTGTCAATTTATATGTACATGGCAATGATGTAACAATGATGGGGAGGAATATCTTTTTTCTTCACCCTGAAGTTGCAAGTAAAGGAAATTCCATCTGACTTTTCACAGAACTATAGTGCTCTCTAGCAAAGTTCCAAAATCTGGAAGATCTGGAAGCAAACTGAATAACAACAAAAAGTACAGAGACAATTTTCATTTGGGGCTTTGCATCCCCAATACCTTGCACAGTGTTGAGACATAGTAGGTTCTTAATAGTTAAATTAAATTGAAGATATCTAAGTGGGGAAAAGAGGAGAAATAGCACTCCTTGTCCTATTACTTTGAACAGATGCATTCTGTGATATCTTTATAAAGACTCAAAAATTGATGTCATCAAAAACTGTATCAAAGACACCACTAAAAGCAATTGGGAGCCAGTGTATATGCTGGAGTTGAGGAATGATTGATCTGTACACCTTAAATAGCTAGTCATTGGTTAGATCTGTATAGCTAAAGTTTTCAACAGTATCGTGAAACTGAAGAATCCACATGTATTCTGAGTGTCCCACGTGTACGCATGGGTCTTACCTTTAATCTCTCTCTCTCTCTCTCTCTCTCTCTCTCTCTCTCTCTCTCTCTCCCCCAATGTCCCCTGAATTCCAGCACACATATTGTTCAGCTAACATTTATTAAGCTCCTACACTACGCCAGGTACCATATTAGACACAAAGGCATATTAGGTACATAGATGAACACAAAACAATCATTGGCCTTAATTAAGGAACTGAATCTGAATGCATTAGGAAAATATAACGTGGATATAACTATGTAAATACAAGATAGAAACATAATAAATACAAAGTAATTGGGGGTGTGGGTGCACTAATTAGGGCAATCAGGAAACATCTCTTATAGGAAGTGGAACTTGAACTCAATTTTCAAAGGAACTAAGAGTTTCAAGAATCAGAGAGGGAAGGAAAGAGCATTCCAAGAATTGAGGACAATCTGAGTGAAAGTTTTGAGATAGACAGTGGAATGCCATAAGAAGTAAGCCAATTCAACTGCAAGATAGAACTCATGAGAGGGAGTAAGGCAAGACTAATCAGTCAGTCAATCAACAAGCCTTTATTTACATATTTATTCTTTGCCAGGCACCTGCCTCATCCATGAGAATACAAATAAAAGACTAAAACAGGCTCTGCAGTTAAGAAGCTCACATTCTAGTGGGAGATATGACATGAAAATTATGTAGGAGAGTCATGCAGAATGAATAGAAGGTAATCTGAAAAGAGGAAATCACTGGCAGCTGTGGATTACAACACTGATCTGGGAAAAGGTGGGTGCCAGTTTGTGAATTGCTTTAAATACTAAATCATGGGTTTGTATTTTGTTCTAGAGGCAATAAGGATCCTCTATATAGTGTGTCTATGTTTGAGCATACATAGAGATACATGGTCAGGTCTCCACAGCTCAAGTACTTTACAATATGATGCTGTAACTTTACAACACCTTAACTTTACAATAATATAATGAAATTGAAGAGTACAAACCACATATAGCTCAAATATCTCAAATCTACAATTCATATTACCTAGATTAGTCCTAGCTAAAAGCTTTGGAATCTATCCACTCCTAAGGAGACCATACAAATTAAAATGAAGTTCAATCAAACTAGAAATGTGCCTTATTTTTCTTTAGATAACATTTTTCTTTGGGTACAATGTCTAGAATTTTTATTTTCCCCTAGAAGAAATTCAATAAAGTCTTGTTTAATGAAACCTTTCCATTCCTAGCTAATATTAATCTCTTTCACATCTTCTCCTCAGAAAAACTAGGGAACCCTGCCACTCAGATCTATGCATAGGCACAAATGTCATGACTGAAATACAACTCCACCTCTCAGAATTCTTGTATTTCTCCAAGGCTCAGATCTGGTGCACCATCCTCTAGCAAGCATTTCCTGATTCCTGTTCACTCCTGCATATTATTAGTATGCTCTTCCTTTTCAAGTTAACAGCTAGATGGCAATGTCCATAAAGTTGTGGGCTGTGGATAAGGAAGACCTGAGTTCAAATCCAGATTTTGACACTTACTAGCTACGTGATCTTGGACATATTCTTTAACCTCTAATGATAATAACCTCTATCTCTTTGTGTTGTTGTGGGAATAAAATGAAATAAAATTTTTAAAATACTTTTAAACCTTTAGGAACTATAAATGCTAGTTGTTATTATTATACATCTTTATATGTACACTGAGCCCTCCCTGTCCTTCTTTATTCCTATTAAAAATGTAAACTTCTTTTTAAGTTTTCCAAACTTACATGAATCATATTGTTTCCTTCCCCTCTTCTCTCCTCCCATCCTGGAGTTGACAAGCAATTCCATTGAGTTATACATATATTATCACTCAAAAGATATTTCCATATTAAAAAATGTGAGCTTAAGGACAAGGAGTATTTTGGTTTTTGGTTTTAAATTCCCAGAGCCTTTCACATAGTAAGTACTTAATAAATGTTAGTTGAATTGAATTAAAAGAATACCATCCAAGTCTATCGCTTATTGTTGACCTTTGGTCTGAATAATTCACTAGGTCCAAGTAGTTAGAGCTATGGTTCCTGTCAACATGTCTCTAAGTCCAAGATCTAATCTCTTAAGTTTCCAACTCCCCAGTGCACATGTTACCATTTCCACCATGTCTTGGTCTCTGAGAGACTACAAATCTTTCCTGATCTTCTCTTTCATCCATCCTGAATAATAATCCTTCTTCCTAGAATTCCCATCTATTATCTCTTGATGAACACTTACTTGATATTCTGTCTGCTTCCCCCTGCTATTTTCTATATTAATTGGTTGTGCCATGTGAATGGGATATAATCAGGAAATTTTGAAACTTCAAAGCATTTGGGGGAAAAGCTAAGGAAAGGAGATGGTGGAAGAATATCTGGGGAGCATAGTTCAATATACTAGATATAGCTCCACTATCTCTCCTCTTTCCTCAAAACATGATTTTGAAGTTTTATAGTTCCTTCCTCCCTAGATTTTGAGGTAGCATTTGCCTTTACAGTATTCACATTTAGAGATTCTCAACTTACTTTGCACATTAAAAATTATGCCTCCTCCACCTTGATTTCTACTAGCATTTTAAAGAATTCTTTAGGAGCCTACCTTTATATCTTCTCATAGACACT
Source organism: Gracilinanus agilis (assembly GCF_016433145.1). Classification (NCBI taxonomy): domain Eukaryota; kingdom Metazoa; phylum Chordata; class Mammalia; order Didelphimorphia; family Didelphidae; genus Gracilinanus; species Gracilinanus agilis. Next base: position 554,775,964 of record NC_058132.1, on the reverse strand, counting down.
TCAGACCCTCAACAGAGAGAGAGAAAAGAAAGAATATAGTCCTTAAAAAGCAAGTTATGGAGAGAGAAGTTTGTTTCTTCCTCCTCATCATTGGCATCCTGGAATGATAAATACTTTCAACAGAAAATCTAAAGGAGACAGTACCTGTCCACAAAGAATATTTTAATCCAGGCAGAATTCCTCAGAATTTCTAATAAGTATACATATAAAATTGTGGGATGATAGGAGGAGGACTAGGAAATACACCTCCTCTGAGCACTATGGCAAAGAAAATAAATAGTTTCCTTCTTGAAACCTTTGACATTGGCATCATAAAATAGAAATCAGAGAAAACATAGGACTAGAGTGGTTTAAATGACTTGACTATTTCTTTCCTACATGGCCTTGAACAAGTCAATTCCCAATTTCCTTCTCGATAAACAGAGAGAGTTGGACAAGATGACATCTTCAGTCCTTTCCTACTTCTATGTCTGTGATCTTTGTGATCCCTAAAGCAATATCTAACACAGGCATACCTCATGGCCCCACAACAAGTAAAAGCTGAATGGAATCAAGCTTCATTCTATCTCTTCCCAAAGGAGTGAAAAGTAACACTGTTGAAAGTATTGAGAAAAATATAAGAATCAGAGAGCTGATTAGGGTGGAATTCCAGTCTATATATTCAAATTATAGGTTCCTAGCATTTAGAGACAAGGCTGGAAGGTATATAAGAAACTGTTTATTTCAGTCCCCTCAATTTACAACTGTGGTAACTGAGGCCCAGAGGAGTAATAAGGATTTGATCAAGACCACTGGACTAGTAAGTGGCAAATCTGGATTTGAATCCAGGACATCTGGCTACAGCGCTCTGCCCATTACAGATAGCTAATCAAATTCAACCAAATTTCCTTTTCCTTTTCCAAATATACCTATAGGATGACAAAATAATAATTATTATTCAGAAAGAACATGATAAAGAAAAAGATTGAGTGACTCTAAGTTATTAAGAATAAATGATTGTGTTAACTAAGAAGAGCATATTTGCAAAGGCACAAAGCAAGAAGCAGAATGTTTGACTTGGAGTCAGGAAAATCTGTGTTCCAATTTTCCCTGTGATGCTTTCTGGCTGTGTGAACACAGACAAGTCTTTTTAACCTCTCTATGCCCCAAACAAATCCTTAGGATATTATGACTAAGTCTTAAAGGAGTAAGAGATCCTTAACCTATTTGCTAAGGCAATGAAGTGGACTAAGATTTAGTAAAAATGTTACTCAGACAATTAGATCATCATTCTGTGGGCATTGCTGTCAATCAGAGTTTTGCCATAAATGGCTTTTTAGCACTTACATGTTATATCAATAGACACTTAGGAAAATGACTAGTTAGTTAGCAAAAAAAAAAAAGTTCTATGTTTGAGTACCTACCTCTCAAAATTCAATAACCCTCAAATCAATACAAGCATGGAAAGGGGGAAAAAAGAGGGAGGTGGTAGGAGCCAGGAGTAGAGGGGGCAGGGAGGTAGAGGTCTGTGTCCAGTTTGTGCCATCAGAGGAAGACTATAAAAGATGATGGACTACTAATTGCCACTTACTCTATAGCCAAGTTGGAGAAGTGGGGGAGGTGTGATGGCTCAGGGCCAACTACTCAACTACTTTTCCAAAGGGCCCACCAATCAGAGTATGTAATAACTGAGCGCCTTCTGGGCAAACAGAGCCCAAGAGAGGGATTCCTGGAAATGGTAAAGCATATTAGATTTCACATTACCCAACAACATGAAATGATGTATTAAAATTCTCCCTGAATTCCAAATGTTTATTGATTTCTTTAAAATCTTAGATTATTTAACTAGGTTACATTTGCATCATAGACTATAAAATAAACATCATAAGTTACTCGAGCTCAGATCTCAGTCTAAGTGTTTTGTCCAAGATATTTCTTCATTGCCTGTATTTATGATGTGAACTTAGGTAGGGTAGCTCATAACCAAAGTTAATCATCAAATATGTATGTGTGTTAAATACTACAGATATTCACAAAGATAAACACACTTTAAAGAAGAAAACACTGATAAATTTCTAATATGTTGTCAAAGTAAAAAACAAAACAAAACACGTAAATAATTCTGTACCTCCCTTTGTCCAGAGTAAAGTCCGGCACCATGTTAAAATGAGACGTGGCAATAAAGATAAACAAAAAATTCTCCTAGAAAAACTAGGTGGCTGATAAACACAGATAAAGATATGGAAACCAGCATGTTTTATTAGTTTATTATCACGTAGAACCATATCTATGAGTGCTTCACTATCTAAAATTCCTATTGGATGACCTCAACTGTCAGGACCATAGTTCAGAACCAAGAGAAAAGTTAATTTTCTTCAGCCCTAGGTTCCCCAGGTCACCAAAATAGATATCAAAACATTGGGGCACTAAAGCTCACACATTTCACTCCTGAGAGAATCTCTCATCTCTTTAGTCAGAATCTGTTTACTCATATGTTTTATACCATTCCTAACTGTTTTCTGGGATTCCAGATGTAGAAAATTCAGCCTAGTAAAGTATCAGGAGACTGACTGCTAGAAGGCAGGCGGGCATGCCATATTTATTATATCTGTGGCATGTGGTAGCTGACAGTCTAACAGCCAGAAAGCAAGGAAACAGTAAATAATATTTAAGTTTAGATGATAATATGCAAATGCAAGCTATATTAATATAATGATACACAAATATATTACAGTAATCACAAAGCCTCCTAAAGAATAATAGACTATTTAGTGTTAGGGTAAATAACTCTAGACATTCCAACAGACCCCCAGGATATCACTGTTCCAGCAGAGTACAAAAATTGATATTCAGAATGAGGACCCTGAATTATCAAGGAAAGGTTAAATTATATTCAGTATCCATGGTTAAAGAAAGAAGAGAAACATGACAATTTTGAAAGATTTCCATCCAAATGGTTATACTTCAGAAAGGGTTAGTTTCAGCTACCTGGAAAATGTGCTTGTGGGGAAGACTTTAATTCCTGACAATACCAAATAAATGTAGTTCCATGTTAATTCCCTTTCATTTCCAGGGATAGTACATGACTTGTGATCAGAATTTGGATGTGAGAACATGACTAAAAAATAAAAACAAAAACCAATAGGATTGTTTCTCATTATTTAAAAAGCCTAATAATACCTGTTGGATAGAAAATCTTATAAAAGTGCTATTTCGGTTCTGCCCCTGAAATTCTCCTTTAATGTCACATCACAGTATGGCCCTTGTTCTTGTAGCCATTGGCAGGTCCTACATTCCAAATGGAGATTCAACAATAGTCTTTGCTTGCAGATAGGTGGTCCAAGAAGCAAAATCTCCAAGGTCAGAGGCATTTATCCTCATGATGTTCCAGGTGAAGAAATTTCTTTCATTCATGGAAACTAGTAAGTAGAGGGTCACAAACTACATCAATGTGGGTGGGAACCTTAAAATTATGAACCTTAAAAGAGTAAAATAAGAGCATATATAACTATTTCCAGATATCTGGGCAGTAGAAGAAGATTATTTAGGGAGAGAATAAAGGGTAACAAATTCCAACCTGTCATTTGCCCAAAGTCATGAAGGCAAGAGGAAGAAGGTAGAAGAATGAGCATTCATTAAACATTTACTATGTACCTGCTACTTGACAAACATCTCATTTAATCCTCAAAACAACCCTAGGAGGCAGGTACTGTTATTATCCCCATTTTACAATTGAGGAAACTGAGAAAAACAGGGCTAAACGACTTGCCCAGGAATACACAGTAAGTTAGTGTCTGAGGTCAGATTTGAACTCATGTCTTCCTGATTCCACAATATGTATGTACTTCTACCCATGGATGAAGGGTAGAGACCAGGGTTCAGACTTAGGGGTACTCCATATCTAGTTCCACTATTATTCCTACCAGCATGAGAGTCGCAATATAATCTACACTTAGGAGCTGGAACCAGAAGAACTGGATTTGAATTCTGGCTTCAACACTTACTAGTTACATAGCACCTTGGCACTTAACTTGTCTGAGCCTCAGTCTCTTTTTCTGTAAATGAAGTTGGACTAGATAATGTCTAATATCTCATCCATCTCTGAATCCATGATTTAATCCTGAGTCGTCAGTAAAGTGCTTTGTAAAGTTTAAAATGCTATATAAATGTGATCACTGTCATTCTCATTCATTATTAGAGCAAGAGGATACATCCGTCCTATATCTCCTTGGATAATCTTGCATGAGGTTAATGGTGAGCATCTATAATCCCACATAATCAAACACCAGAATTTAAAAAAAAAAAAGAGGGCATTCCTAATTACCATTTTTAGCTGTCAGAAAAAGAAATTTACCTGCCATTTGCATTAGGTTCTTCTCCTGCGTTCTTTTTTAAAGGCTTTATAAAGCATAGAGCTCTATAAAAATGTGTTATGATTAAATTATGAAAGGCTCTTGAGTTCATATCAAAGCCATGTGTGGGTAAAAGCCTCAGGAGAAAGAAACTGAACTTGAGTAAGAGGCAGTGACATTAAGTCCGACACTAAAATGAATTTTTAAAAAAAGTTCTAATCTCAACTTTCCCATCCACTTCTGTGCTGTGTGACCTTGGGTGAGTCACTTAACATTTGAGTGTCTCAGTTTCCTCATTTGTATAATGGGGACAATTACACTGACCTTCCTTGCAGGCCTACTTTGAGGGAAAAGCTCATTAGCAATTATAAAGCACTTTGAAAATGTAAATGCTGAATTATAATTTTAATCAACAAATTAACCTTGGTGCTTTCCACTCATTCAATCACTCTCTCCTGGGTAAGTGATTAAAACCTGCAGCTGACCCAGGCACTGTCCCAGTGTAACAGAATCAACTGGATGCCCATCACTCAGTCCCAGCACACCTGATGGCCGCTTCAGAGCCCAGCTAGCAAAGAATCTTCCTCTTCGTTCCCAATCCACCACACTGAGGTATTCAATCCATATGTTCAAATCAGTATCCAGATCCTGGCACCTCAAATTAAACTGAATTAAAATGAACATTTAAAAGGATACTTAACAAGCACCCCCCCCATTTCAGCTTCCTGGATAAATTCTGGGTGAGGGAGAGATTTTTAAAACTGGGTAGTTTCCCTTCATGTGAAGATAGTTTTCTGCAGATTTATGAAAGCTCTCATCTTGAAATAACTGTTAAGATTAAAATTAATATTCAAATACTCCAAGTATTATATTTAATAAGATTTATTAATAACAACTTGAAGTAAAAAGCCCAAAGAAATTTGGAGAGAGAGGAAGAGAGAGAGAGAGAAAGTCCCCACAACTATATACAAACAAGGTAAGCATACAACTTGGGGATGAAAGGAAAAGGATACTGGGTAATGAATAAAGAATTCTGGGAGATGGAGTCCAAAGGTTCAAGATTTCTAATTAATACATAATGAATAGCCCATTCTTTCCCAAGCACTTCCCTGGGGCATCCACCTCATCATTTCCCACCAGGCTACTCTCCTGGACTTCATGATATACAGAAACTACTCATCATTTCACAAAATAAATCAACTCTGAAATTTTCAGTGCTCCAGAACTCATACCTACTGTGTGCCTGATACTGGACAACAGCTCAGCACAGCTAAATGTCATCTTTATACGTGAAAGAAAACATAGTCCTGAGAAGAGAACTAAAAACTAGGGTCAGCCCAATCTAAATTAGTCATCAGTGACCTCTAAACAGACAGGATCTGGAACACACACACAAAACACTCAATGCTAGAATATAATAAAAAGTGGTATGGAAGTAGAAGACCTAACATCAAAGCCTGGTACTCCTATTTACTGCCTATGACACTTAGGGCAAATCACTTAATTTCTTCAGGTATTCTTCTATATAATAAGAAAGGATAAACTCAATTTCTATAGAGTCCCTTCCAGCTCTGAATCTATGATCTTTTCAAAGAAGGGATGTTGGACTGCCTCTACTCCAATTCTTCCATTTTGCAGATGAAAAACTAAAACCCAAAGGGATAGCAATGACTTGTTCAAGGTCACACATTTGGGAAGGTACAGAGTCAGAGTAAGAAACCAGGTTTCTAGACTCCTTGGTCAGTAACTGAATAACGATACCATTGATACTATGATACCAAATTGTCTCTTTTATCTTTGATGATATTTAAGATGCCATCTGTCTGATTCTAAAAGCAGTTTGAGTCATAACTAGGAATATTTCCCTCAGCCCTTCTACAGAGTAGTTGAATCATAAATCTGGATGGAAATAGACAGTAGGCAAATACCATATTAGTAGGAGCTGCAGGTTTTCACTGAGTTTAATTAACAGTTATAGGTAGAGTGCAATTGAGAATCTTAACTAAAATACCATGCACATGCACACACAAGGTGAATGAAGAGTTGACACATTTATCTGAAGAATTCAGCTATTAAAAAAATCTGCTGATGATTAAGCTTGTGATAGGGTAGATAGAATCCACTCCCCAGGCTTGACTTTCCCCAAGCTCATCCTTCCCTGAATCCCATTTTGCCTGCATACATTGCGTTTTGGAGGGGGACAGTAAGAAAAAAGTGTGGTGCTGGACACGGAGGGATCTCTCGGGGTTGGCACTCCAGTGGGACAAGGTTGGGAGCCAGTGGTCTGGTGCTTTCTGTGTGCTCAAGGGCTTTTGCAGATTTTGGGGGCTTAGTGGGCTTTGGATTTTGGCTTCCTCATTCAACTTAGGGTATTTTAGCTAGCTGATATTTTCTGTCTCCTTCCTACATTTCCTTCTTTTTTACTTCATCTCCATTTTTTTAAGAGAAAGCATTTTTATTGTATCCTGAAGAAAAGATCTCCTCCAGTCCATGTAGTCAACATCTTTTTTTTAAATGAAGGATTGTATTTACAAACTCAAATGTTCAAATAGATCTAAGTTCTATTGGTGTGGATTTCCTCTCCATTGATGCAAATTGTAATCTATTCTTGTCTGATCATCTTGTGTCACTCTTGCTTTGGGTTCTTCCATAGTTTCTCAATAGGGAGATCCACCTGGCATGTTGGGGTCCCTCCTTACTTTTTCTTAAGTCAATCAATTAGCATTTCTTTTTTTTAAATTTTTTAAATTTAGAATATTTTTCCATGGTTACATGATTCATGATTGCCCTGCTCTCCTCTTCCTTCCCCCCAGACTCCCTTCCTGGAGCTGACAAGCAGTTCCACTGGGTTATACATGTATCATTGTTCAAAGCCCATTTCCAAGTTATTCATATTAATCATATCCCTATCAAATTACATGATCAATCATATGTTTTTTCTCTACATTTCTGTTCCCTCAGTTCTTTCTCTGGATGTGGATAGTGTTCTTTCTCATAAGTTCCTCTGGATTGTCCTGGGTCATTTCATTGTTGCTCGTAGAAAAGTCCATTAAAATAGATTGTGCCATAATGTATCAGTCTCTGTGTACAATGTCCTCCCGGTTCTTCTCCTTTCACTCTGTATCAATTCCTGAAGGTCTTTCCAATTCACATGGAATTCCTCCAGTTCATTATTCCTTTCAGCACAATAGTATTCCGTCCCTTTTCATGTTTCTCTTGATTTTTGTGGTTGGATATCAAACTTCCCATTTAGTCCTGGTCTTTTCTGTGCAAATATTTGGAAATCTTCTATCTTGTTGAATGCCCATACTTTCCCCTGGAAGTATATAGTTAGTTTTGATGGGTAGGTGATCCATTATTGTAGACTCAGTTCTCTTGCCTTTCTGAATATCATATTCCAAGCCTTGCGGTCTTTTAGTGTGGAGGCTGCCAGATCCTGTGTGATCCTGATTGGTGCCCTTTGATATCTGAATTGTCTCTTTCTGGCTTCTTGTAAATTTTTTTTCTTTTACTTGAAAGCTCTTGCATTTGGCTATTATATTCCTGGGGGTTGTCTTTTCTGGGTCTAGCATAGAGGGTGATCTATGGATCCTTTCAATGTCTATATTGCCCTCTTGTTGTAGAACTTCAGGGCAATTTTGCTGAATAATTTCTTTTAGTTTGGAGTCCAAATTTCTATTAATTTCTGCTTTTTCAGGAAGACCAATGATTCTCAGATTGTCTCTTCTAGACCTGTTTTCTTGGTCTGTCACTTTCTCATTGAGATATTTCATGTTTCCTTCTATTTTATCAGTCTTTTAAATTTGTTTTATTTGTTCTTGCTGTCTTGAGGGATCTAATTGCTCAATTCTAGCTTTTAGGGACTAGTTTTCAGCTATAATCTTTTGTTTTTCCTTTTCAATCTGGTCATTTCTCGTCTTCAATTTACTTGCCTCACTTTCCAATTGTGAAATTCTGCCTGTTAAACTGTTATTTTCTTGCCAGATTTTGGTTTTCAATTTGCTTACCATTTCATTTGATTTGGGGGCATCTTTCTCCAATTGGGAGTTTCTGTCTTCTAACCTGTTAATTTCCTTTTGAGCTATTTCCCACTTCTCTCACCAAATCTATTCCATCTTTCTCATCATCTCAGATTTGAACTCTTCAATAGCTTATGGCCAGTTTTTATTATTTTTGGAAGGTTTGGATATGATTATTTGTTTGTTCTCCTCTGCTGTTTGCTCTGTTGACTGAATTTTATCTGTGTAAAAGTTGGCGAGTGTTACAGCTTTCTTCTTGATGATCTTTCTCTTTTGGGGTTCTTGTCTCTGGCTTGCCATTGTTAGCCCTGTGCCCTCTCAGGTTTATCCTCACACTCAGGGTCTGTCTGTGCTCTTTAGGCTCCTGAGGTGTCAGGTCTAGTTGTTCTCAGGGTCAAGCCTCCTGGTGGTCCCCTTGCTTGTTCCTCTGCCAGAGGCTCCTTTAACAGACTCAGGGCACTGCTTCCACAGTCATGCACCCCTCTGCACTGGGTCCCCACTCAAGGTCCATGCCTGCACTCAAGATCCAAGTCTTCGCCTGCACTCAGGATTCGTGTCTGGGCTTGCTTCTGTACCCGCACTGGTGCCTGTGCTCAGGGTCTGTGTTCAAAGTCCGCCCACTTTCTTTAGCCTCTTGGGGTCTTAAGTCTTGCTGCTCTCAGGAGCAGGCCCTGGAGACCCCAGGTAGCTGCCAAGGACTTAATCCGTACCCCAAACTTGCTCTAACTCTTGTGCGCTGGCTTTGGCACTGTAGATGGTGTGGGGTGGGGGAGGGGGTTGCTCAGCTCACGTTTTAGTGAGAGCTGTTTCACCCCTTTATAGGAAATGCCCTGATTCCACATACTTCCAATGCTGCGCCCTGTTGTAGGGTCCCTTCGTTCCTCTGGATTTGTTTTTATGTCTTCTTGAGGAGTCCTATATGTTTCAGTTAGGAGAGGTTAAGCAGCCGCTTTTTACTCTGCCGCCATCTTAACCAGGAAGTCCTTTATCTCCACTTTGTTTAAAATGTAAGAGCTCTTTAAATTGTTAAGAGTTACTAACAGACTCATGACTTGAGAGTTAATTTTATAGATGGCAACCACAATCTTTTTTTAATTAATATTACATTTAATATTTACTTTCATTATCACATGATAAATCTGTGTTGTGGCCAATGTGGCTGAAAATGAACTTCCAAGCCCAAACTGGATTTTGAAAAATGAAATCTACTCTACATTTTCTCACATCTGAGTTGTGAGTGGAAAATGGTGGATACCATTCATGGAAGATAAAGGAAGTTATGCTTGTAGCCATTAGCAGAAGGCCTGTGCAAGGTGGAGAAATATGGGTTGATGAACATCCTGAGGAAAAAAAAAGGATTTTCTTCAGATGCTGCCTTTGATTAAAATGATGTGACTTGCTTCAGTGTGCTTTTTTTCTCAGTTATCACATTTATGATCCTTGCAATTAACTTTTAAAATATTCATACTTAAATGACATGCAATAAAAATAATGAATTCAAAAAATTACCATATGTGGCAAAGAATAAAGAGGAAAAACAACACATATCTCTCACTTCCAAGGAGTTACCAGAGAGTCATAGTTAATAAAAATTAATGTTCACTAAGATTGTATATATATATATACATATATGTGTATGTATATATATATACATATTTGAGATTTTAAAATGTAATCTTCGATAGTATTTGTAATGGGGCTTGCTAATAGAATATCTTTTAAGGGAGAATGCAGACAGAAAGGATAATAAGATTATCATGCCTTGCTTATTGATTAAAAAACATACATTGGGTTTGAATTTGGATTTCCAAATGTCCTATGCTTCTCTTTATGAATGTATTCTCATTCCATCTTCACCTCACCAAAACTAGGAATTCTTCTCCTGGATCCCTGCTTCTAATAGTCATTTCCATCATTGCCCAGTTGAATTGCCCCATTAATTTTTATTAACTGTGACTCTGTAGTAACTCCTTGGAAGTGAGAGAAATGTTTTGTTTTTCCTCTTTATTCTTTGCCACATATGTTATCTTGGGGTTTTAGTGGATTTCAAATTGAATATGAATCAGTCTTGATATGGCAGTCAAAAAATACCATTGTAGGCTTCATTAAAGGATAATTCTACTAATATTCTGTCTTAGTCAGACTGTATCTGAAGTATTGTGTTTTGTCCTGGGCATTATACTTTAAGAAGGATATTAATGATCTAGAAGATGGCCATAGAATGGTAAAAGGCCTGAAGTCCATGTCATAAGAGTATTAATTGAAAAATGGGGGGGCATGATAGCTGCCTTGGAGTATCTAAAAGGCTATCAAATACAAGAGGAATTAGACCTGGTCTGTTTTGGACTCAGAGGGCAAGACTAGGAACAATAAGTGGAAGTTGTAAAGAAGAAAATTTAGGTTTCATATCAAGAAAAACTAATAAATAATTTGTTATTGCTGAGTCATTTTCAGTAATGTCTGACTGTGTTCCCATTTGGGGTGTTTTCTTGGATAGTGGGGTTGTTTGCCATTTCCTTCTGCAACTCGTTTTGCAGAGGAGGAAACTGAGGCAAACTATATTGAGTGACTCGCCCAGGGTCACATAGCTAGTAGGTTTCTGAGACCAGATCTGAAATCACGAATATGAATTTTCTTGACTTCTGGCCTGAAACTCTATCCATTATGCCACCCACCTAGCTGCCCTCACCTGATAATTGAGCTTTTGCCAAATCTTTTCAAGGACCAATACTCCATGATTCTTCCTGGCTGTCTTCTCACTATGTCCCTCACATTCATGTTAGTATACCTTGCTTTCTCCTCCCACTTTTAGCACCTCTTTATGTGTTATCTTCTATAAAATATGAGTTCATTGAAGGCAGAGTTATCTTCTTACATTTGTATCCACAACAAATCATCACAGTTCTTGGCACATGGTAAGCATGAAATCAATATTTTATATTTCTATGAAAATGTGGTCCTAAAACAATTTTCCATATGTTGACAAATATTCCCTAATAATTTTAAGCATTAAGCATTACATTAATGTGTTTTAATTAAATTAATTTGAGAGATTATTTTTTAAACCCTTACCTTTTGCCTTATAATTGATACTAAGTATTGGTTCCAAGGAAGAAGAGTGATAAAGACTCAGTAAATTAGATTAAGTGACCTACCCAGGGTCACACAGTTAGGAAGTATCTGAGGCTAGATTTGAACTCCAGAACTCACATCTCCAGACCTGTCTCTCTATCCAATGAGCCGCCTAGCTGCCCCTGTTATTTATTTTTGTATAATAAATCAACTCTTTTCCTGTGTTATGGTTCATTCTCCTAAAAGAATAATTATCTCTCCCATTGCTCCCAAATTCACATTTTCCCCAAGTATGCTTAAAAATATATGTCATGTGCTATTTGTTATTGGTTTGAAATGCTCCAAATTCTACCACATGTACACTTCCCAAGTAAGTAGAAATACAAACGAATTATAGAGGATGTTGCTTTTCAGATGTACAAGATGCAAAAAGTCAAGGCCCAAAATCAGCAGTCAAGTCACTAACACTTCATCCCAGATATAAACTCGGACCAATGCTTTAAGACAAGACCATCAACTACCTTTGCCTAATTTACAGGTACTTGTAGAATCCAATGATGACTTGCAAACTCTTCAGCAATGAATACTGCAGGCAACCTTATGTCAAGCAAAGGCATCTCCACAAATAATATGTTCATAGTTGGCAGCAAGTAGAACATCCATTACTTTAAGTGGGTGGTAGTATTATTAAAAGCAATAGTGGACATTCCTAGCAGCAACTTTGTCCCCCAAATTTGGAAGGTATTCAAATAGATCTCTCAGAATCTTCTAAATCATTATAACATCTAACAACAAAAGTCCATTTAAATCAATTAAATCAACAAAATTCAAAGAATTAATTTGTTTCTCTTACTTTATTTTTTTCTCTAGAATCAATGGTTCTTAGTGATGAAAGAAACTTTTTTTTAAATCAAATGTCAATTATTACAGTTTTCCAACTACAGGGAAGATCTGGTTGGTTATCATATTCTGTACACAACATTTCATGTGATCAAAGATGGTTTTGGACTTTTAAAAAATCTAAGCTAAATTACATTAATTGTGTTCCTATTTTGTAAAAGGTCATAATTTCAAAACTTACAATCACTTTCAAAGAGCCTAGAAGAGGATGCAAGAGAGATGCAGTGTTATATAGTGGATTAAAATCACTAGATTTGAACCCAAACCTTTCCTCAAATCTCAGCTCTGTCATTTACTGCTTAATTTCTTTTCTGTTTTGTAAAAGGTCATAAAAATTTCAAAATCTAGGATCACTTTCAAAGATCCCAGAAGAAGATGCAAGCGAGATGTAGTGTTATGTAGTGGATTAAAATCACTAGATTTGAACTCAAACCTTTCCTCAAATCTCATCTCTGTCACTTACTGCTTGTGTGACCTTAAGCAAGTCACATAACCTCTCATTATATAACCCCTCTTGTTCTCGGTTTCTTCAACATAAAATGAGAGGATTAGACTAGATTTTGTTTAAGGTCTCTTCTAGCTCTATTCATGATACTTAAGCTTTTATCATGCACTAGTTTTCTATAATCCTTCTTTAGACCTATACTACCCTCATTCTAGAACCCTCACCAGATGGTATATAAGACTGACAGATCAATAGTACTCTACTGAAACCTGACATATTCAACATACTAAGTTTCAGAATCAATTTCCTGAAGCTTACACTTAATACTTACTTGAATTATATTTATTATGCAATCACAAATTATCATAAAGGCAGCATGATGTGATAGAAAAAGCAATGGATTAGTTACAAAATGAGAGCACCAATGCCTACACTAGCACTATAGGCATCAGTTTCTTCATCTGAAAAATCGAGATAATGACGCTTGCACTACCCATATCAAGGGAGTATTGTTGTTATTTTTAAATCTCTTGAGAGAGGTAACTAATTATCAGCCTCTGTTGTTCAGTTGTGTCTGACTCTTTGTAACTCCATTTGGGTTTGGTTTATTTTTTTTTTGCAAAGATAAGGAGTGATTTACCATTTTCTTCTCCAGCTCACTTTAGAGATGAGGAAACTGATACAAACAGGGTTAAGTGACTTACCCAGTCACACAACTAATAAGTATCTGGGGCCAGAGAACTCCCAAGGATGAATCTTCCTGATTCCAAACCCTGTACTCTATCCACTGATAGGGAGAATCAAGTGAAATAATTCAAATAATTTCATGTACAAAAGTCTTGAAATAAGATCCTAAGCCCCTTCTATTACAAATTTATGTTCTATCCTAGAAATGTTTCTTCAAGTTTCTTGATGTTTCTGCCTTAAGAGGCAGAAATTTGTTCCTATAACTGGTACCTATAAACCACCAAATAAAATGAAAACTTTTATGATAGCTAGTACTTTCTTTGTTTTTTGCCACCCTCATCCATAGTCACTCTGTTCTCATTTGGTTTTTGTATAGTTTTATCATCAAGTATGTAATAGAAAGAGCATTGAATCTGGAACTATCAGACTGATGTTTGAATCATGGCTCTACTATTTATTAGTTGAGCAACCTTAGGCAAACCATTTCATTCTCTGAGCCTCAGTTTCTGCATCCATAAAATGAGAGAATTGGATTAGACATGTTCTAAAGTCTCCCCTTGCTCCTGAGCATACCACAATCCTATGGTATTTAGTAAGTCTACTATTTGTTATATGCCATCTCTAATACTTACCTCCTTGATCACATCACACCCTCATGGACAGACACACACAAGCAATTCCTGACACACTATATGCTAGGAGTAATGCAAAAGAAGTTTTAAAGGCAGCTGGGTAGCTCAGTGGAGTGAGAGTCAGGCCTAGAGACAGGAGGTCCTAGGTTCAAATCCGGCCTCAGCCACTTCCCAGCTGTGTGACCCTGGGCAAGTCACTTGACCCCCATTTCCCACCCTTACCAATCTTCCACCTATGAGAGAATACACCGAAGTACAAGGGTTTAAAAAAGAAGAAGTTTTAAAAATCCATGTTCTACACCAGGACAATATTTTATTCAGATCATCCTGTATTACAGCAATAAACCCTTTTAAATGGCCCAAGGAACTGTGGTGTGCTGGGGCATCTTGACCCTGGAGAACATCTTGGTTAAAGATTTTGTGCTGTTCTGTTACAACTGACTTGTATTTCAATTGAATAGGAATTCCAGATATAAGAAATTTGAAGGATCATTCATTCTTTCCTTCAGCAATCTGATAGGTACAAGGTTCTATGCTAGGTGTTCATTCTCTTCTACTAATGGCTTTTGATGGTGAACTGGGGTCAATGCATCAGCTCTTTCAGACTGGCAGCTATCCTGGACCTTGTTTGATGGCATTGGTTTGGGGAAGGGAAGGACATATAAAAGTTTTCTGCAGCTCTCAGTTGTTAAGTAAAAGTCTGTGAAGAGGCAGATTTTGACATACTTTGTCCCATTCAAGGGTCAAATCATTCATAATGGTTGAGGTGAAAAGGACCAGACCCAACATCTGAGCTTCTAAGTTTGGAAGCAAATACCCTGAAGCCACCTCTCCAGACACCTAATTCCTGGAAGTTAAAATGAGCACTTACCTTCCCAGCATGACTGAAGGAAGTCTTTCTCGGAGTCAGGGACATGTACAAGCCTTCCAGCTCTGTAGGTTCCTCCACAAAAATCATGAAAAAGATGTAGTTGATGTGCTTCTGATGTTTTGGCAAAGCTCCTTTTGTGTGAACAGCATCACATATCAGGAAACTTCAGATTATTCAAAGAACAGCAAGAATAAATAAGGAATTTATTTTTGACAATAGATGAAAAAAAATAAACATACAACACAACTGTTAACCCCACTCCTAAAACACTTGCCTTTGATGTATCCATTTTATTTTCCCCAGATGTGTCTCATTTTGTTATTTTAGAAAGTATCGTCCACATCAGACTGTTTAATGATTAATTAACACTCCTCCTTTTGCCTTTTGTTCACCCCTATTTATTTCAAGGTCTTCTTTACTTCCTAATGATCATGTTTCTGTCTTGATATAAGTAAAGGAGACTCTAACAGATGGATTTGCATTTAAATGGCATCTTTCTTCCAAAGAGCTCTGTTCACATGATTTCACTGATCCTTTGGATCCCAGAAAAGTGGGTAGAAATTGTCTCATTTTATATTTGGAGAAACTGAGCCACAAAAGGGGTATGTTGCTTTCTCCCTTGTCAAATAGACAGTTAGTGGTGGATGGAGTAATAGAATCTATCTTACTTAAATGACAATCTGTTTTCCTTCCTGCTAGGTCCTGCTGTATTTCCCTGAGCTCAATATGCCAGCCATCTTAGCATCATTATTAATTTTGTGGGCCTACATACATAGCCTATTTTACCTCTGGTGCTTCTTTATCCCTTGATACATTATATTCATGAAAGTCCTTAAGCTCTGTAACCCCCTTTGTTAGCATTAACCCATTCTGCTTTCAGCTGCCCGCATCCTTTCCCTAAAGCCTTTAACTAATGCAGCATATCCTTGTTTGATTCTTTCTCCTCTCTTCCATTCCCAATGGGCTTTGCTTTACCGTAAATCTTTGAGCAGGCCTTCAAAAAGTCACATCAGATGTCTCTTGCTCTTTGGATTCTAGTTTTTCAGGGGAATTGTAACTGGCTCTGCTTTGATTAAGTGTCTCTTAGTATACACCAACCCCTTTTCACACTCAGGGGTTTTGATTTTCATCCCCATGCTCAAAACCAGATGGTGCTGATCCCGATAGTTCCCATTAGACTTCCTAGGATTCCTTCATTCTCCTAAGTTTGTTTTCTTGCTGAAAAAAAGAGAGAAAGGGCAGGGCTCAGCAGACTAAGCAGCAAGTAGAGCTGAAAGAGTTCTGATTCAGAACTATTATACTCTGGAGGGATTTTAGGGAAATGACAGTAATCTTGTGGTTTGGGTTATCCATGTAAATAATGGAGATAACCCAATGTGTCTTGCTTCAAAATGTTATGCTAAGCACTATCTACCAAGTGATGCTTATGGGACCTCAGAAAAGTCACTTAAGTCCAGAAGAAATGGGCCTCAGTTTCCTTGTTTTTAAAATAAGGGGATTGAACTAGATGGTCTCTCATCTCCCTTCCAGTTCTAAATCTATGATATGTTCATATGGGGTTTTTTTGCATGTATTTATGAGCATTTATGAAGTGCCTATGAGTGTTTTTTACAGCCCTCCTCCATACACTCTTTTTTTAAAACATTTATTAATATTCGTTTTTAACATGGTTACATGATTCATGCTCCTACTTTCCCCCTCACCCCCTGCACCCCCCCACCCATGCCGACACCCATTTCCACTGGTTTTATCATGTGTCACTGATCAAGACCTATTTCCAAATTGTTGATAGTTGCATTGGTGTGGTAGTTTCGAGTCTACATCCCCAATCATGTCCACCCCAACCCATGCGTTCAAGCAGTTGTTTTTCTTATATGTTTCCTCTCCTGCAGTCCTTCCTCTGAATGTGGTTAGTGTTCTTTTCCATAAATCCCTCAGAATTGTCCTGTGTCATTGCATTGCTGCTAGTACAGAAGTCCATTACATTCTATTTTACCACAGTATATCAGTCTCTGTGTACAGTGTTCTTCTGGCTCTGCTCCTTTCGCTCTGCATCAATTCCTGGAGATCTTTCCAGTTCACCTGGAACTCCTCCAGTTTATTATTCCTTTGAGCACAATAGTATTCCATCACCAGCATATACCACAATTTGTTCAGCCATTCCCCAATTGAAGGGCATACCCTCCTTTTCCAGTTTTTTGCCACCACAAAAAAACGCAGCTATAAATATTTTCGTACAAGTCTGTTTATTAATGATCTCTTTAGGGTACAAACCCAACAATGGTATGGCTGGATCAAAGGGTAGGCATTCTTTTATTCTTTGAGCATATGTTCATATGGTTTTTTAATCAATATGCAATGCCATAGAAAAGCTTTATCAACACTCTTTGTGTTGTCCTCATCTAAGGTCATTTTTTTTATTATGCCATGATACAGTATAGTATTGAGGATAGAAAACTGGTTTTAGAGCCAGGAGAGATTTGTTTCAAATTCCTCCTCTGACATTTTCTAACTGTGCTATCTTGGCCAACTTGCTTAACTTGTCCATTCACTCATCAGTAAAATGAAGTTAATAAGAGGACCTGTTTCTACTTATCTCAGAAGGCTGTCATGAGAATCCGATGATTATGTTACCTAAAGTCTTTAAAAGACTATGTAAATGTCAGGTATATTCATAGGATTTTATTTCACTCCTTTTTTTGCATTTTCAATAAGTTCTATGAATATAGTTTTAGAAAATATTTTTACTTCCAATTCAATGATCTAAAGGAGAGAAAAATAAACAGAATGCCTTCCCTCCCTACCAAAAAACAATTTTAAAAAATCTTACATGGAGATCTACATTGTAGATGGAATTGCAAAGAAAATAGAGACACTCCCCCAGACAAACTATTCCACCACCCCTGGATGTATTGGGTGATGTTATGAAATAGGCATACACAGAAAAGCATAAATTGTTTTCACTAACTAAGGCAATCTGACACACGTAGAAAAACTCAGTGTGTTCAGGGCTTCCTCTTTGGTTAGAAATATATAATAAAAAATAAAAAAGCAAAACTAGGCCTCCAGAGAGACTCTGCAAAAGGTTGTAGACAGATGTTCTGAATCTTGAAGTCCAGCAGAAATGTATTTAGGTCAGGGAATAGGTTGAGCTGGGAAAGAGAGACAGGCAGCCGAATTGGCTGTGTGACCTCTAGAAGCAGCTTCAATAGAGGGCTATGTTGATACATGTGTTCTAAAAAAGAAATAAGAGGAAAGTTTGAGCTACATGGTTACCAACACTAGGTATCTGGATCTGATAGGAGTTATGTAAAAATCTAGTACCAACTGAGGGTTCTATGGCAAATGCCATTTGAATTTTAACATATTTTAGTTATATTTTTCTAGGCGTGTAATAAAAAATGGCACTTGTTTTTAATTGGTCATCCTACTGAATTAAAAATTCTTTTTTTCTTTTTACACTTTTAAAAATTAATTTTTTAAATAGAATTTATTCCTAGATATATCAATTCCTCCTCACCTTCCCTCACCATAGAAAAGATATGTGTATATAAATTATATTTTTCATGTTTCTGTTTATCAATTCTTTCTCTGGAGATGGACATTCACAAGTCATTGTTCAAATATTAATTCTGTAGCTGTATATTGTAAGGATATTCTCTTGCTTCTATTCATTTCACTCTTCATCATTTTGTGTAGGTCTTTCTAAGTTTTCTTTTTAATCAACCTGATCATCATTTCTTACAGTGGAGTAGTACTCAATCACAATCAGAAATCACAATTTGTTCAGCCCTCTTTGGTAGTATTCAACCCCAATTGATGGACATCCCCTCAATTTCCAATTCTTTGCCACCACAAAGATAATTGCTATAACTTTTTTGGAACAAATAGTTTCTCTTCCTTTTCCCCTGATCTCCTTGGGAAACAGACCCAGGTCTAATGATATGTAGAGCTTTATAGCTTTCTGGACACAATTCCAAATTGCTCTTCAAAATGGTTGGATCAGTTTGTAATTCCACCAACAAAGCATTATGCCTCCATTTTCTGCCCCTCCCTCCAGCATTTGTCATTTTGCTCTTTTATCATCTTAGCCAATCTGATAGGTGAGATGATATTTCAAAATTATTTTGATTTGCATTTTTCTAATCAGTATGATTGAGAGCATTTTTATTTACCTACATATGATTTTGATTTCTTCATGCAAAAATTGTCCATTCATATCTTTTGATGTGGGGAATGGCTTTTATTCTTATACATTTGACAAGATTCTCTACATATTTTAGATATGAGATTTCTAACAAAGAAACTTATAAAATTTTCCCCCAATTTTCTACTTTCTTTCTAATTTTGGCTACACTATTTTT
Organism: Gracilinanus agilis; assembly: GCF_016433145.1. Lineage (NCBI taxonomy): Eukaryota > Metazoa > Chordata > Mammalia > Didelphimorphia > Didelphidae > Gracilinanus > Gracilinanus agilis. The sequence goes on along the minus strand of NC_058132.1, from coordinate 554,756,643 downwards.
ATTTGTACAAACCCTTTTTAATTTGATGTAATCAAAATGATCCAGTATGCATTTCACAATGCTCTCTATCTCTTATTTGCTTATAAATTCATCTCCTATCCATAAATCTGATAGGTAATATGTTCCCTGTTCTTCTAATGAATGAGAAATTCTTATCCCATGATAAATCAAACCCTTCTGTTAGACAGTTTTTTTTTCCTCCTGGCACACAATAGGCATTATATAAATGCATATTCCCTTCACTTTTCCCTTCTTCTATGCATAAAAAAAGTTTTAAGCAATAAATCAGTCTATCAAACACAAACATAAAGAACACTGAAGTAACAAGAGTTTCATTTTTCATTGTCCTAACAATAATTTTTGTAAGAGATCACTTTAAAAATAGTTTTTGAATATGGACTCACAATGATGAATTTTCTGAATTTGCACAGGAAATAGCCTGGATGCATGGAGTAACAATGGAAATGTTAGAGTTGGAAAAGTCCTTAATCAGTATCAAGGCCAAACCATAACAGAATAGAAATACCCATAAGATATCTCCAAAAGTGGCCATCCAGACTCCCAAAGACTTCCAGTGAGAAGAAACTCACCAACTCTCTAAGAAGTCAATTCCATTTTTAGACAGGGCTCATAGTCATGAATAAATTTAAAGCATGTATTAACTACTTATGATATATGAATTATAGTGCTAAGTGCTGGGAATACAAATTCAAATGGCAAAGTAGATGGCAAAATAAAAATGTGCTAAATATAAAGTTAGGAAAGTTAGGAAAAGCTGAATTCAAATCCTGATTCAGGCATTGCTTGTGTGATTTCTAGACAAGTCATTTAATCTGTCTGCCTCAGTTTCTTCATTTATAAATTGGGATAGCAATAGCACTTACCACCTATGGTTGTTGTGAAGATAAAATGAGAAAATATTTGCAAAGCACTTCACAAACCTTAAAAGCCTATATAAATGCTAAGAAGGAAGGAAGGAAGGAAGGAAGGAAGGAAGGAAGGAAGGAAGGAAGGAAGGAAGGAAATGAAAAGAAGAAAATAAAGGAAAGGAAAAGAAAAAAAGAAAAAAGAAAGAGAAGGTAATCTCAATCCTTAATAAATTGGTATTTGAATAGGAGAATACTGTCCAGGGAAGGATATTTTGGTCTGGTAAGTCAAGGTGATGGTAAAAGAAATCATAGGATAATTGATTGATAAATTCTCATGCAGAATGATATTGTTAATTTGCTATCTTTCCCAGAGTTATGAGTGGAAACGGAGGGGGAAACAAAGGGACATGTCACTGCTATGAAGATGGCTGAGAGGCAGCAGCAGTGTAGTTCTGAGTTGGGCTGGACATGCTAAATTCTTATCAATCGGGGCCCAGGACAGGAGCTGGAGTGCCTAGTTGGAAGTAGAGACTAGACAGGAATATGGCATGAGATTTTCCTCCCAGTGATTCCATTCTATTTCCCCAATTCTCTCATCCCCTTTCCCTTGCCTACATGTATGCACACACATACACACATGCATAATCACACATGCACATGCACACATGCCATACACATACACATGCAAATATATACATGCATTGTCTGGCTTATATAACCTTTCTGTCCTGCATTGACAATTTATAACTCTGCCTATTATGAAGACACATAAAGCATCCTTATGAAATCTCCCACCTGCACCCTGGATGCTACTTACTAGGGAGAGAATTATGTTCAACAATTTATGTAAATTGACTCATCTCCATCCTTAGTTTCCCTCAATTGGTTAAGCATATTGAACACCGACTTGCCTTACACACTCTATAGGAATATTATGAAGTTTAAATCAGATCATGAATTCATTTGTTTCATTTTTCGCATAGGAAGGGGGTCTTGTAACCTCAGAGTAGGCAGGATTTGCAGTACAACTGATATTCCCAACCATTCTCTCCTGGAAAATGTGAATTCTAATTCTGATACTCCTTACCTATTAAGGTTGGTTGTACTGTGTAATTTATAAAGCACTATGAAAATGTATGCTACCAGGATCTACAGGAAAATGTTAAGTGATGTGAAAATGAAATATATCAACAAAAATGTGTTTTCTTAAAGAATGAGCTAGGATTTTTCTGATTATGTGAGCTATTAATTTGTGACTCTTGGCTCAGAGAAGTAATATTCTCTATTCTCTAGGCAAATAACTATAAATGGATCCAAGATAAGAGAAGGACATGTTTTTTTTTTTTGTTTTGTTTTTTTATTTAAAACCCTTACCTTCGGTCTTGGAGTCAATACTGTGTATTGGCTCCAAGGCAGAAGAGTGGTAAGGGCTAGACAATGGAGATTAAGTGACTTGCCCAGGGTCACACAGCTGGGAAGTGTCTGAGGCCAGATTTGAACCTAGGACCTCCCATCTCTAGGCCTGGCTCTCAATCCACTGAGCCACCCAGCTGCCCCCAAGAGAAAGATGTGTTGATGCAAGAAATATCTTTGTTTCTGTGCATGTATAGAGGTGGCTACTCAGCTAGAAAACAAATACAACAATATTTCAATTATATACCTTTTAAGAAGATAATCAGTGCCACATTCCACATTCATTCCTATACATGATATTCAAATAGGTCAAGAATGAGATCCTAAAGAACTGATATTTTAACCACTCAAGAAACTGTGACTTCATTGAGTTGCATGCTTAGTTTATCAATTACAAGCATGTCCATGTCATGGTATGTCTCCATGTCATGGTACATCTCCATGTCATGGTACATAGTTTCCTAAAGTTATTTTTTGAGGGAGATCATTTATTCATATTAATTTGGTGGCAACCATGTGACTGGCAATAAACTTCTTTGAGCTTAGCAAGGAAGGTCATAATCATTATCATAGCACTTATATAATACTTTAAAATGTATAAAATGCCTTATAAATATTGTCTCATTTTATCCTCACAATGACCCAGGGAACACGGGTTATTATTATCCCTATTTTACAGATAAAGGAACTGAGGGAGACAGTGTTTAAGTGACTTGCCAAGGTTCACACAAATAGAACATGTCTGAGACCAGATTTAAACTCAGGTCTTCTTGATCTCAAGTCCAGAAGTCTCTGCCGTGAGCCATGTAGCTGCTTCCTCAAAGCTTTCAGACTTGCCACAGCTTATGTTCTACTGGTACAACCTACATGAGCCAAGCTCACCTCCATGTCACAATGAGACATTCAGAGTTGGACTTTGGTTGATGCTAAGCATTAAAATCTCTCAAATACAAAGATAATTCTAATTCTAGTCAGTCAAGGGGGCATAGTTATAATCTCTAATTTATCTTTGCATCATAGAATATATATGTAGAATATATATATATATACTATTATGTATATATCTGTATATATATACATATATATATACAGATAGTATTCATTTTAATGTTTCAAGTGTCAGTGGCAGGCCAAAAGACTTCTTAATTGCTTATGCCAAGATTGCTTTTGTAACCAACAAATTAATCTAGAGCTATAAAAAGTCAGAAGTGAAATAAAGATTTTTTAACTCTTTACCTTCTTTTTTAGAATTGATACTTAGTATTGGTTCCAAGCTGGAAAAGTGGTAAGAACTAGGCAATTACTGACCAATTGGAGTTAAATGACTTGCCCAGAGTCATACAGCTAGGAAGGGTCTGAGGCCAGATTTTAACAAGATGTCCTCTTGACTCCTAGCCTAGCTTTCTACCTGCTGAGCCACCTAGCTGCCCACAAAAGTGAAATAACTATTGCCAGACACCAATGCTTAGCATTCACAAATTCCATTTCAATCCTCTTCCTGTCCCAGTTTGGAATCTGCCTTTTTTTAAAAAACAAGAAGAGAGAACAAAACTGAAATCAGAAATAATTGAATGCTTACACATTTCTTACGTTTATAATTAATCAAAGTTAACAAACAAGTTAGACCCAAAGCTAAGGCAGGAAGTTATTTTTGAGACTCAAATGAGAAGATATGTATCAGGCATTGATGTAGGTATAATGTCTGTACTGGGAAGAGTCATCCAATAGCCTGCTGACTTTTATTTAAGATCAAGGACTCCTCAAAAAATGCTGCATCTTTTAGGCTGTCATTTTAGAGTCCTCATTTTGATTGATCTTTCTATAATGGATGAACAGAAGACCAAGCCTTGTACAGAATAAAAGTGATTAAAAATTACTCTCAAAATGGCACTGGTGGTGAATTTCCCACATTATTTCCAGAAATTATTTTTCTGCACAACAAAACCCTCAAATAAAAAGCATTTATGAAGTACTTACTAGATGCTCAACACCATATTAGAAAGATTCTATAGATGACAGAGAACTATAAAACATAGTTTCTACCCCCAAGCTCAAAATCTAGTGGAGAAGCCAAAAAATAATATGCATAAAGCAATTAGCATGCTATATAAGGCAATGCATTATTAAGGGCTTATTACAGACAGTCTGTACTTCTGTTGGAGGTTGGAGTGAAATAAATGAGGACCATAGGAACTAAGGGGGACTTCAATGGGGAGTTAGAAATTGAGCTTGATTTGAAGAATGGGTAGAGAGGAGAGGTAGGTTGAGATTTCACTTGCAGGGAATTTATTCATGTAAAGGCAGAAAATTGGGAGTGGACATAGTATATTCATAGGACAACAATAAAATAAGTCTAACTGGAATGGATGGTGTGTGATGTGAAATGCTGGAAAGTAAGATTTTTTAGGAGGAATGGGAACAAATATTGGAAGACTTTTATAAGTCTCTTATAAGTGCAAGGCAGTACTCTCTGACTAACATAAAATGGGCTTATAAAACAATCTGAGAGAACATTTTACTAATCTAGATTGTGAACAAGGGATATTCTGAATAGCTAAATTCAGTCAGTTGGTCAACAAATATTTATTATGCTTACTATGAGCTAAGAAGGCACTATGAATACAAATACAGTATAAGTAAAAAAGCAAATAGTGCCTGCTAGGAGATGACATTCCAATAAGAAGACATCACACAAAATGCAGTTGAAAAATTGGAAGAAGATGTCTGGCATGAGACCATGAAGAAGAAGTTCAGAAGAGAGCAGCCTGGTAAGAATCATGGGATGGCTAGCATGGGCACCCTCCTTAACTGGACATTCTGGGAGGAACCCTTCTCCTTCCAGTGAAAGGGAAGGACCCCAGGGGCAGAAAATACATGCTATACTGTTTCCTCCTATCCTTTTAGCTACCAAAAAAATAAATAAAGGGAAGTACAGACAACAAGAAAAGCTCACTCAATGGATAGCTCATCTGTAGGAAAGGGCATAAGGAAATAATGGTTAGGTATGGAAGTTTCCTATAGATATCCTCCACCCATTTCACCTGATGTCAAATTTTGTCATCTGTACTCATTAAATTACCTAGAGCAATGGACTTGAAATCAGGAAGACTAAGGTTAAAAATCTTCTCTATACTTACTAGCTGTGTGACTATAAATGAGTTACTTAACTCCTATGTGCTGCAGACTACTCTCTGGGACTAAGGTACTAAGTCATAGATGGGTTGTTATTTGTACCTCTGGAAGATGATTAATTCCAGATGTTTGTGTATTTGTCCAAAGTTATGAATGATAAAGGGTCAGATTTTTTAAATATCAACTTTTTTCCCCAAAGACCATTCTTCAAAGAACTCCAGTCCAGATGGAGGGAAATGTATCCCAACAGAAAAAAGACAGGAGATTTGGGGGAACATAAGAGTGTGTTAAATGGAAATATCTGAATCTTTAGAGAGAAAATTCTACCACATGGAAGTACCCACCAAGAAAAAGAGTTAAGAGGAAGAAAGCATCGAATGTTGGACTTGCTATTGGTGAACAGGAACTAGGAGGATAGCTAGAAAACTCAAGAGCATTACAAGAATATTGGATGGAGAACAGGGAGCAATTTCATAGCCTCTCAATTGCTTCCAACTTCTTAAAGTGTTCCAGAAAAGAAAAAAAATGTTACTTGGTAGGAATGATTTATTGAGCAATTATCTCTTTCCACCCTCTGCTCTATGGAACTGGACAGCAGACAACTCTGGGAAATTACACTTGTGGGGGTCTCCTGAAGGGCTTCCCTTAGATAAATGCAGAACCTTGCAGACAACTACAAGACTGGGAGTGTCTTGAGCAGAATGGTGCTCTATCTTTATTAAATGAGGAAAGGACTACTTTCTAAACATACTTTCCATCCTTTCCCCTTTTGCTCCTTGCTTACCTCTACCCTTTTCAAATTAAGACCCATTTTTCTCTGCTACTGCCACTCTCTCCCATACCCCCAAATACAGACCTCATGAACAAAATATTCACATCTCAATTTCAGTTCTTTTCCTATCTAACTCTAGGCTGGATTGTCTCTATTTAGTCAGATCAGATCCCTATAAAAATCTTTTTATGTTCTCTTCTGTATCAGGTAACAAATAATATCCTAGATCAGTGACTGTTAAATCATCCATGAATCCTGAGCTATTACTTCTGATCTTGTGATTTTTCACGGGAGAAGAGACATTCTAGTGAGGAAATTCCTTATGAGAAGCATATAGGTTTTAGTATAGATGTAGAAGATGAAACAGAAAAAATGAAAGAAACATATACTAAATGGGAAATTTTGAGTGAAAATAGAGACCTATGGATTAGACAATATAAACAGACATGCTGAAAGAGTTGGCATAATAATTTACTTAATGGTTTAATAGCACCACATGCTCAAATACATATATATAACATATATAAATATATATATGTATATAAATGTATGCATATGCCTCTCTCTCTCCCTCTTTCTCTCTCTTTCTAACTTTCTCTGCCTCTTTCTGTCTCTCTCTCTCTCTCCCTCCCCCAGTTCTCCTGTTTACCTATTGCATTCTTTAATTTTCTTTTTTAGACCCGTACCTTCTATCTTAGAATCAATACTGTGTATTGGTTCCAAGGCAGCAGAGTGATAAGGAGTAGACAATGGAGGTTAAGTGACTTGCTCAGGGTGACACAGTTAGGAAGTGTCTGAATCCAGATGTGAACCCAGGGCTTCCCATGTCTAGACCTGGCTCTCAATCCACTGAGCCACCACCTAGTTGTCCCTCATTCTTGACTTTTCTAAAAAGTCCCTCCCAGGTCTGCCACTAATGGAGACATATAGGTAAAATAAACAATGTCTAGCAAGGAACTATAAGGTAAGGTTCCCTAGTCGGTGCTGCGCTAACTTACTTCTTTCACTTTGTTCACAAATTGTAAAGTCCAAAGACCCTAAGATATAGATTTAACAGATGAGATAACTGTCTCTCTTCTAATTCGAACACTGGTAAAGCTAAAAATAATAGATCTTAAGGCAATAACTGAAAGATAATATATTCCCCACCATAACAAAAAAAACACTTCATCTCCCCTAAAATATGATTGCACAAAGCATGAGACATCATGTATGGGTCTTTGTCATAACCTCTTCTGCTTTGCATCCCATGGAGAAATTGAAGCTAATAATCAGAAGATCAAGATGTACCATGTTTTAAGACTAATGGCTATGGACATGTATTCTTGCTATGTTGCTGAATTCAAATAAACCAAGGACACAAGACAGACAGTTAAGTTCCATGATGAAGGAGAGCAGAGCATTTTGTCTAAATCACAGAATTCTGAGGTGGGAAAGGACTACCCTACTCATTTTGGCAAAGGCCAAGCAGAATGCCCATTTACTTCTGCGTAGTGAGATAGCCACTTTCCAGCTCAAAAGAACTCTCACCTGTTGTCTCCATCTTCCTCCAAAGATCACATTTACAATGTGCTGTGTCTGAGCTATGTGCTCTCAGTCGGTCATTACCAACTCCTCATCCCTGCTTTCCATGGTTCCCAATTATACTTTCCTCACTCTGGATTTTGGTTGCAGCTGATGAGAGTTCTTAGCAAGAGAGAGGAATGACATATTGTAAATTTGAGTTTCTCGTACCCTAACAGTTCTGATTTGATTTGAGTAGCTTTAGTGTGCTATAAGGGCTGTTTCAAGTGAGCATCCCATGGTCCTGCACATGATGAGCTAGGTCTCATTTTTCATCCACTGTCATGGTTAACTGGTGACTTCTAGGTATGGGGTGACTGTCTGGCATCACAGGCACACACATGAAGACAAATACCTAAAGAATCCCAACAGATTCCAGGTTGTGAGATGATGTTTTAGCCAATCCCTTCTAGTAGTGCATGTGTATACACAGGCATCTTCAATCACATTGTCATGTAATATTGTGAGAAGTTTTGTTCCAGAGATACTTGTCATAGAAAAGCCTTGCTTCTTGTCACTACAGCATTTTCATCTCTTCTAAGGCCCAGGCAAAATAGCTTGCTTCTGTGGCTTTCCAATCATGAGTGTCTTGGAGACAGCAGCTCAAACTCATTTCACTTAAGATTATAAGTTGAACTAAAATTGGACTCCCCAAAGAGAAACACCAGTTCTGTATCCACTAAGTTAAAGAAGTCATTCCTCTTTTTCTATTAAACAACTAGGAAGGAAAAGATTGTGCAATGGCTAAAAGAACACTGCAAATATCAGGGTTACCAAAAGTCACCCAGAAACCTTTAAAATAATTTAAAGTGGTGATAGAATGAGCCATGCCCTGGATTTCTATTGATGCATCAATCATTAACCCTTGCACCTCACTTGTACTTCCATTAAGATGGTAGGAGGACTGTTTCCCGTTGGTCTACCAAAACAATTTCCTAGTTCCTCAATTTGGAAATGGAATGGGTGAGTTCTTCCTCTAATTAGCTTGGCTACCAAGCATTCCAAAAGCCTGGCCCATTACCAGATTGCTCTCCTTAAATGCCCCAAGTAAGAGAAGAAAGCTTTTGATTAACTCTTTAAAAATATTTAATAACAAATGAGTAAAAAATAACAATAACACCTCACTAACAGACCTAACATGCAAAAAAAAAAACAATGTTGACAGTGATATTTTTATATCATGTAAGAAAAGTAAAGCTATTCCAAATATGATGCTTTGTTTTGTTTTGTTTTGTTTTCAAAAGGGGGGAATATATTAAAGCTAAGCATACTACCTAATGGAGCCATCTGGCACAAATTAAAGATAATAATAGCAAGAGCTCACATTTATAATGTGCTTTAAAAATTGTAAAATGCCTTGATACCCACAATCCTATGGGGTTAGTAGGTATTATCGTCCCCATTTTACAGATAAGGATGTCACTGTAAAATCACTAGGCAGTTAGCTTGAAGTTAGGGTTTGGAAAAAGAGAAAAATCAAAGGTCTAAAAATAAGGAAAATAAGAAATAAGAAAACTGCGTTGAATCACTAACAAACAGAACAACAACAATAACTAAAAAGGTCAGACTAAAATTAAACAGTAATGATGATTTATAGTCAGATATTCTGAGACATGACAGAAGTCTCAGTACACCGAAAGGAAAATCTTGTTTGCTCAAATTATTTGTTTCTTCTGTCTAATGAATGTAATTCTAATATACAAGTGATAACACTGGCATTTCTTTGAAATGTTGATTCAGTTTAATTATGAAAATCACCAAGGTATTTTCTGGCTGCTGCATCACTCCCTGTACTAAGATTAATCACATCAACATCATTCATTTAATCTTCAAAGAGGAAGCAGTTGTCCACAAAAGCCTTCAAATAGCTTCATTAGTGCAATTTTTCAGACTCAAACACTTAGCTGGCAGCATATGATTGAGAGTAAGGAAGGTCATTATATTCATCTATTTCCTAATCCAATTTTTTTAATGTTTTTACATTTTGGTGTAGAGATGTAGCTTTGAGGGATTTTTTTTCTTTTCTTTTCCTTTTTTTTTTTACATTCTCTTTGTTCGGCCTCCACAATGCATAGCATGGTTCAAATAATGAACATTAAACAAAATATTTGGTAGCTATGGTTCCTGTTCATGGAATTTTATAGAAAAGCTATGGACCAGTTCGTTTCCTTTTTATTTCTTCAGATTAGCCTGTTTATCATCAAAATGACTTGATCTAAAATGTTTTGCATTTACCTGTTAAGGAATAAAATCTTCAGAACAGCAGAAACCACATCCTAAATACAGCAACTGAAAGAAAAAGAAGTAAAACTGATAATAATCTCTCCTTGTTTTTTTAAGTCAGAGTGATATTTGTTTGTGTTTCACTCTGTGACAACAGACACGGTAAACCCAGCCTTATATCAGTGATGCACTGGAAAGAGTCATTTAAAGAATAGCTACTCAAGGCTATTTTTACTTACTGAAAACCAATAGGTGCTGGCATCCTGTAAAATGACACTGTAGCATTTGATACACTGAGCAGATGATAGGCTGAATCAAGAACAATTAGTTGGTTGCCATCAAAAAACATTCTTCGAATGTCCTACTTGCATAACGTGGTACCAAAGTGGATGGGGTAGGTGAAAGGGGGAAAAGTGTACTGTCATAAGTAGTTAGTGACATACCTGCTCTGAAGGGTTATAAAATGTGTCAGGCAGAAAAATTTGCTGAGTCCCATTGCCAAGAAGCAAAACCTTCTAACTGGAGCTTTCAAATCTGAGTCTTATAAAGAAATGATTTATTTGACTTTTGACTAGTCCACTTGCTGGAAACCATTACATTGCAATATTCAGTGGCTGCATAAGAGAGAAAGAAGACATAAATCAAGCAGAGGTTGTCTTAAATTAGATTCTGGCAAATAGACTAAATCTCAAGAACAGAGGTTTTCATAAAACAGAGCAAAGGAGAGAGTATGTTTGAAGACTTTCCTTAGCAACAGTGACAACAATTGGACTTCCTTTTGGAGTAAAGTTCATTAGGTTTTGAGTTATGAAATCAATCTATAATCGAATATAATGACAAATTATAATTGTTCAAATCATGTTCCCATAAATGAAGAAAATGCAATTATAAAATTTGTAATATTAACTTGTTTTAAATTGTTTTAAAATAAAAACTCAACGGGGACTGAATTCTCATTGGCACAATACAATTATAAGACATAAATATAAAGAGGAGAATAACTCAGGTTTGAAAAGGTCAGTGTTGCCATTTGTCCTTCTGAATATAAAATCATCAGAGTAGGAGAGAATATGAAATGGGAGTATGAGACTAGTATTTACATTGGTTCAGTAAGGGCATTGGGGAAAGTATTGTTCACTCCTTCATTCTTCCAAATTAAAATTAGTCAGTGTCTTCTATGTGTAAGGCACCTCACCTGGCACTTAAAAAAATACAGGAATGAATAAAATGCAATGCCTTCCATCAAGGCTTTTAGAGTCTAGCAAGAAAGATAAAATATGCAGAAGTATATGAGTACATAATGCAAATCACCGTTCTAGTTAAATCCAGAGTAAGGGGCAATTTCTGGCTGAAAAGGCTTCAGGAAAATGGACCTTTAGTTAATTTAATCATTGAAAGATAGGATAATTTACATTCCTTCAAGGAATATGGGTATTCCAGGTAAAATGAAAAATCATAAGCAAAAGAAGAAGATGGGAAAAACAGGTGTATATGCTTGGGAAACATGTATTTTTGTGGAAGAATAAGAAGATAAGTATATATACATGAACTAGAAGAAAAGCATATATTTATTTACATATGTGTTTATATATGTGTATGTAGACATGTGTGTATTGTGCAAAAGACAAGGCTGTTGGAAAAGGAGATTGGGCTAAGACTGTGAAAAGCCTTCAAAGTTAGACTTTATCTTTTTGGCCTTAAGTCAACAGGTCAGTGAGAAACCCTTGAGAATGTTTGAGTAGGAAAGTAACGTGATTGGAGTGATGTTTTAGGAGAAATAATCTGAGTACAATGTGTAGAATAGATTGGAGGAAAGCGCCTGAGGGAGGAGACCCATTAAAAAGGTTATTGCAATACTCCTAGATAAAAGGTAATGAACATTTGAAATGGGATAGTATCCGTGGGAATACAGGGTCTGAATGTGAGAGATAACAGGAAGGTAAAATAGATGATGCTTGGTGATTGGGTGCAGCTGGGAAAAGTACAAGGAGAAAAAAAAAAGAATTCATGGATGACATACAAAATTTGAATCTCTATGAGTAGGAGAATGGAGTTATCATTTACAAAAAATAGAGAATACAGAAGAAGGAGTTGGTTTGAGGGAAAAGATAATGATTCAGATTTTAACATGTTTAGTTTGAGCTAAGAACAGAACATTCAAGTGATTTCCAACATGTTCCTGAAGTTCCAGAAAGAAATCAGGGCTCATGATATAAATCTGAGAGCCACTAACACATAGAAAAATGGTTCAAACTAGGACAGTGTTTGAGATAATGAAGCTTCCTTAATTCTGATGAAATTTTAAAATCTTAACTCTTTTCTGCATTTATTTCTTAATATCTCCCTTACAGAGGACATACAAAATTAAGAATGATTTCCAGTGCAATAAATATGATATTTTATAACAAGAGGGAAGCTAAATTCCAGGGAAAATAAACCCCATTCCAAATGGAACTTCTAAAATAAGTATTTATTATTTAATTTTTAAAAACAGGTACAATTTTAATGTTATTACATTCAAACTGTTAACATTGTATGTGTTATCAAAACTCAGTGAAAAAATAAGCAAACCTCAGAATCTCAATATCTGGAGTGAGAGGCAATTGCTTTAGATTTTTGCAGACTTTTTTTAGACATTTTTTGCAAGAATACCTTTTCAAACACCAAAATGATAAAATGTTTACTATTGTTTAATGTTTAATTTAATTTTCAAAAATGCAAAGACCTTGTAAATAAACTAAGAGAGAAGATTCCAAGAGTTAGTGGTTGTTGTTTTCTCAACAAAAACTTACTACAATATTTGGAAAATGTACTGAAGTTAACATTCCATCAAGCAATATATATATATATATATATATATATATATATATGTGTGTGTGTGTGTGTGTGTGTGTGTGTGTGTGTGTGTGTGTATACGTATGTATATATATATATATAACTACTAAATCAATTGTTTATCAAATGGTAAGAAAATAGAACTATTAAATTGATTCAGCTTACTTTGTTAATCCAAGCCATAAACCTGATACCTTTTGAACTGTATTATCAGTTTATTTCTGTTAATATCAACTTAACAGTAAATTGACTTTTATTTCAAAGCTAGGAGCTCCTAGACAATCAGCAAGGTGCATTATAAAGTATTGAGGGGGATAATGAATAGACTTCTTTCCCTATATTCATATCCCAAAATGCATACATAAAGTTCACCAAAATGTAGAGTTCGGGAAATAAAAATTAGCCTGTATAAATGAAAAACTAATTTTGGTCCTGCTTGTAGAGTCAAGCTATGTCTTATTAATACAAAAATATGCAATGGCTCTTTCAACGCTGATAGTAACTGAAAAGCCTCCTTCACAGAGCACTAAGGAGCATAGATTCACCTTTCTGACCATCTTTCCTGTCTTCTATATATCCTCATAAAATATTTACTGTTCTTCTGAATGACCACTCTGATTATCCTTAGACTCCTTTCAGATTCCCTGATGATGTCATGGAAATGTTAAACCCATTATGCTAAGTTAGGACCTCCATCTGCAGTGACCTCTTGGCACAAGCTTCCCGAGGACAGCATGATATTTTTACATAAAAGTTAGTCTTCATTCAAATCCTTGAGGTCTGATGCTGAAACATTCCAACAGCTTAATCAACCCTAATAAATACTTAACTAAGTCCACGGAAAAATAATAATAAAAAATACAAAAAATCCATTACAAATTTACAATTGAGTCATAAAAATGTCTATTAAAAGTACAATTATTTTACCACACTTTTTATTGGAAAGTAAGCATTTATCCTAATTTACAGGTTCAACCCAAAGGTGGTACATGACATTCCTTTTCATTAAGCTATTAGGGGAGTGATGAGTGACGGGCACCCAGCTCTAATTATCTTTAATGTAGTGTTTCAAATTGATCATGCATAATGCAATTACAAATCATAATTAAATTAATTTATATTGATTTAAGCTTTTATAAGTTGTTAATAACTGCAGCCTATTACATCTATTTCCACAAGCTAACATTAATATTTTCAATCTGCTGGAACATTTCCTCCTTTCTCCTCTGGTATTCCTCTCATTAAAAAGTTCACACTGATAACTAACTACTTAAGGCTGCTGAAAGCCAATTTCAAAAGGAACTACCCTAACACTCGTATGTACATGGTCTGGGCTTCTCTGAGCAATAATATCTAATGCCATGTTGTTTCAGCACTATTGCAACCAAATTAAAACATCCTGGACACTGGAAGGAAAAAACGATCTATCACTCACCTCTTTTCCTATTTCCAATCTTGGCTCTCTGCTACAAAGGCCACCATGCCAAACCAAGTGTCTTACATAAAACAGATTCTCCATAAATACTTGTTGATCGTCGCTGAGACAGGGATTCAAAAGGAAACCCTTAAGTCAGGCCAAGAGAAAAGAATAAATGAAAAGTAGAGAGAGGTGAGAGGAACTTTGTTGTATTGATTCCCATTTGTGCCCAGCCACCAAATATAATTTTCTAAGTTAGCTTCCATGGCTCCTGATGGAATAAAGAATTAGAGGAGGAAATCCAAGCCCAGCCAGCACCATTTCTTCTCAAGAACTAGGTAGGGGTAGTAAAGTAAAGATAAACTATAGCCAAGTAACTTACCATGTCAGTCTGACATCATATAGCTTAATGAATAACTTTATTCTTCTACTTTCTTATACCTACATTCCATTTCCAACACTTTGTATATGCTACAGAAGAACAATTAAAAGGATGGAGTAAGAAGATTGTGGTTCAAAGTTGTCTTTTTGCTAAGCCATCTTTTTGACCTTGGACATATGACTTTATTAGGACTCATTTTCGTTATTCGCAAATCATTTCATCATACTCTAGAGCTGGAAGAGATCTCAGAAGTCATTGAATATGATTGCCTCATTTTTATAGATGAGAAAATCCAAATCAACAAAGTGCCTTGCTTGGGTAGTAAACATCAGATATGGGATTTTAACCTAAGTCCTTTGACTTCCAGATTCAGTCTTTTTTTTTCTGTTGTAAGATGGTATCTTCTTGTCTATATGTGCTTTGAGAGATCCCTTGTGTCCTTTTTGCTGAACAGGGAGAAAGGGCTATAAAAGTGTTTCCATAGTCCTGTACTATTCTATCTAAATTGGCAGAGGAAGGGTAGGGCTTAGGGCTTTAAAATTTTGCATGAATGTCCTTGTAATCTTTTATTCACTATATTGTAAACATCCAATTTCCATGTCACAGTAGTGAAGTGTTACTCTCATCAGAATATCTTAGAAGATTAAGGATTAGAAAAGAGCAGCTAAGCATGTACAGGTGAAAAATACAGGTAGGGGAAGTCTCAAAAGTTAATAGTGTGAGAAGAAATAAAGCCACAAACTTTCTCCAGAGTTACTGAGTGAGAGGGAGGGCCCTGACAGCTAAATAGTGAAGAGATTTGGTCTTGGAGTTTAGTTGTAAGGAAGTGAAGGAATTCTATTCATGAAGTTATGATACACTGGCTGTGCAGTGCTTAGAGCCTTGGACTTGGAATCAGGAAGACTCATGTTCAGGAGTTCAAATCCTGCTTCAGACACTTACTAGTCATGTAACCCTGGACAAGTCACTTAACCCTGTTTGCATCAGTTTCTTCATCTGTAAAATGATCTGGAGAAGAAAATGGCAAACCATTTCAGTAACTCTGCCAAGAACATCTCAAATAGGGGTCATGAAGAGTCAAACACAACTGAAACGACTGAACAACAATAATGTAACATACTGAACCAAATGTTGGAAATTGAGCTTCTTGAACTCAAGTGAGGGATAGCTCTTCAAAAATTTGGAGGGTGGGGGGCAGCTGGGTAGCTCAGTGGATTGAGAGCCAGGCCTAGGGATGGGAGGTCCTAAGTCCAAATCTGGCCTCAGACACTTACCAGCTGTGTGACCCTGGGCAAGTCACTTGACCCCCATTGCCTACCCTTACCACTCTTCTGCCTTGGAGCCAATACACAGTATTGACTCCAAGACCGAAGGTAAGGATTTAATAAACAAACAAACAAATAAATAAATAAATAAATAAAGATTGTCATAAAAAAATTCAGAGGGTCACTAGAGACTTATTATGGGGTATGGAATAGATTAGCTACAGTTTTTCAGAGCTCCTCCTCCCCAGTTCTGCTAAAGAGGGCAACTGTTGGGGCACCTTAGCCTAGCTCCTTGCTGGACAGTAAGGACCAAGGAGCCAAGTAACACTCTCCTCAGTCCCTTCTCCCAAAAATTCTCCCTTCTCTACTCTTCAGAAGACCTGAAGAAGGATATTTCCATGTTCCACGCTAGGGTTTCTATATCTCTATCCTCCCAGCCTTGGGTAAATGGCACTGTAGTGGACTTCTTTTGACTCTAAGCTAATGCTCACCTCCCTGAACTTTGGGCAATTCAACCTTCGTCACCCATAAGCTCAAATGAGAGAGGACCCTGGAAGAGGACTATGGGTAGGGGCAGAAAAATCACTCCAAGAAGAAGGGTGGGGGTGATTCAAAAATCAGTTATGGAGAATATATTGAGGTGAGATTGATCTAAACTAGGCTTGGCCTAGTTTCCCTAGGTTTTGAATATAGAACCACATGTTGGAGACCAATTAAGCTAAAAGGAAAATATACCTACATTTTCCACTCTTGCCCAACTACTGTGTGGTATAACACAAAGAACCTTGAGTTGTAGTTAGATTAGCAGAGTTCAACATCACTCTTCTATTTACTACCTATATGACCTGGGACAACTCAATTTGCACTTCTGGGTATAAGTTTCTTTTCTGTAAAACTAAAAGTGTTTGAACTATTTCTATGATCTTAGGAGAACTGCTTGCTGTCTAGTTATCACCACCATTTTACATCCCTGCATATGCCAACTTCCAAAGATAATCTCTAACTTCAGCAAGTTTACTCATCTTTTCTCTGATATCACATCCCACTAGTCCCTGATCCCCACCCCATTCCATCCCCCTCAAAAGGGTGATAAACCCAAGATTTCCCTCAAAAGATCTAACTACTGGGCAGTGGAAATTGCCTGGTTTACTTCAGGGTCTTCTTAGCTTTTCTTTGATTTAAGAGGCCCAGATATGCCTAGTCCTCATTCCAGTTCAGCAGAAATGATTTTTCCATTAGTTTAGTGTGCTGATCTTCTACTTCTATTTTTTTGAAGGAAAAGGCACCTCTTGGTGTAACTTTAATATGCTATTGTAAACTCACAAGTGATTATACACTGTGAATGCAACAGAGAACTATCAGGTTTTGTTCCTTTCAACATAGCACAGAATGTATCTTTAATGAATCATTTTCCCTTTTCAAAGTGTCCAAAAATATCTGCATTTTTACAAGATTATTTTTGGTTTGTGATGGGTAACAGAAGAGAAGAATAGAATGTTTTCGAGTAGTCACCTAATTCTCTAGTCTGGGGAGTAAATTGAGAAGTAAAAGTAATCCAATCTACTAGGTAGCCTAATGAGGCTTCAGATTATCAACTTTCTGATTTGAGCTTCATTTTCCTTTACTAATACTTCAGACCCACATTTGTGAATTGTCTTCCATTGTAGCAGTGACACTCAAAGTATCAACAATGAATTCTACAGTGGGTGCTGTACTTAAAAAGCTTTAAACTTTTAGGTGTTTCTTTATCTAACATCAGTCTGTGAAAGAACTATTTCTAGGAAAGAATAACTTTTGCAGGAGAACGTGGTTTTAATAAAGCCTTACTGTAGGAGACGACTTAGGTTTTTGTTTGTTTGTTTGTTCTAATTTGGCATTGGTATGTGTGAGAAGAAATCCAGGCTTTTAAGTTTCAAAGCAGGAATCAGTTTTAAATGCATGAATTCTATTATATGTACAATTTAATCACAAGGTATTTAAAATAGACATTTCCATCTAAAATCCAATCAGAAATCAACACAGTTCCTGCAGGCATTAGATGATCATCTCGATTTTGCATTTGTAAACTGGTAGAAATAAATGTGACTTGTGGATACCAAGAGGTCAAGTACGGCTGCTCAAATATTTTTCTTACAAAATGACGGATTTATTAGACAAATAAGTAGCCCGGCTGATGCAAAACCCCCAGTGATTGAATTTTGACGTTGAGTCAACAACAACTCGAACTACATCAGTGCTTCAAGATTTAGTTATGATGGTAGAGATTACTGAACAAATAAGAGACAGAAATGAATACAGATTTCCGAGGATCTGCCCCTGGCACCCTCTTCTTGACATTCTCCTCCATATGCTACCCCTAATTCATACTGTATTCTAATTAAAAGACTGGGCTATGTCTTCTGATTTTGAAATATCTTTAAAATAATTAGGCTATTTTTTATATTTAAAAAGCAGCCTCTGAGAGAACAACTGAATTCCATTATAAATACAAATCCCTCAGTATTCTAAAAGTTACCCACAGGAGGCAGGCAATGGGTGGATGATAGCATTTTTAAGACATAAAATTGTAAAAGACCATGTCTCAGACACATTTCTTCATTATCTTGTCTTCCACAATTTTCATCTTAAGAAAATTTTTTTTGGTCATAGTCCAAAAGCTTTGAAGGGCTGAGACATTTACTCTTCATCCCACTCCTTGCCACAACTCGAAGATACAAATCCAGGGTGAAATAATAAGTGTCTTTAACTCTGTGGCTGTGAAATTTCACTGATACATTGATCAACTTCACCTTCCTCCCTTGGGCTTTCCCATCCTCACCTTTGTATAGATCTAACTGGGTTGAATGCCCCAGTTTGAGGATAGAGCCACAGGGAGCTGGCCTGGGTACTGAAAACCTATGGCCTTACTTACTTAGGTTTTTTTTTTTTCCCCTTTTTTCCCTCTTTGCACTTTGTACTGTTACTTTCACTTGCTAATCACGAAGAGGAGCTTAAATAATTGAAAGTACATTTAAACAAAAAGCAGTTAGTTTCTCCTCTTTTCAGGGAGAAAGAGACTAATCTTCCCCCGCTGAGAAACCCTCCTTGTATTTATTCTTTATATTTTATCCATCTTGTTGTGGACTTGGTGAGTCAAATATGACTTGAGTCTTATTGAAACCAGCCACTTCTCCTCTTCTCCTTTTTCTCTCCCCACCCCAGACTCTGCCATCTCTAGACCCCATCATTTATTAGAAACGGGTTTTTTATCCTTAGAAATCATCACTTGATTTTTGATGACATTTGTCTGAAAGAGGACTTCAGAAGTCTTTCCTTTAGCAGATTAAAAACTTGCTTTCTGGACAGCTAAGTACAAAGTGCTAGAGGCAAACAATTGCTATCATGACTACAACCCAGTCTGCCTTTGACTTCAGGAATACTGGTAAAGACAAAACAAATATCAAAGTAATTTAGTCATGCCCCCACCACTCCGCCCCACCCCACAGGGTTTTATCCCACACTCCCTTTATCATAAAAACACATATGCCAAAAAGGAAGGGACTTTTGTTTTCACTTTGTCATTCATTTTTAAAAATTCATTGTAATTCATAGATAGCTGTTTTAGTAAGTGAATATGAGACCTATAAAAGAGTAACCTAAAGATTACAGTAGAATTAATAATATGTTAATCATTTTATCACTGCCTAATATTGGGGAAAGTTGTATAATTAATGCCCTTCTAGTTAGTATTTTTAATTGCTGGAGTTTTTTATTGTTTGTTTTACAATGAATAGCAAGTACTTTCATTGGAACAATACATATGTTTACAGTTTGGCTCAACTTCCTTCTAGGATTTACATT
The DNA here is from genome assembly GCF_016433145.1 of Gracilinanus agilis. NCBI lineage: Eukaryota > Metazoa > Chordata > Mammalia > Didelphimorphia > Didelphidae > Gracilinanus > Gracilinanus agilis. The sequence continues at coordinate 554,736,932 of NC_058132.1, read as the reverse complement.
TCCACAGCCTCTTTAGGATGCAAAATTTCTGTCAAATTAAAGTGAGTCCTCCTGTCTTGCCCGCTTCCAGCAAATCACTTGCAGCACCTAATAAATCCAGATGGGGTTCCTTCTATAGCCTGATGCTGCAGAAATCATTATTGTCCTGCCTTGCTTCATGTCAGAGGCCTCTTCGCCTCATCTGTCATGAAACCAATTTCACTTTATTTACATCCATTTGCTAGTTTAATTACTGTGCTGATGAATAGCCTGAAGGAATTAAGTTACGAGTCTTTGGAAACCTAAAGCGACAGATATATGAGGTACCTTTTAACTAAAAAAGAAAGAAATGATGCTTCATAGAGTGTACCAAAATTTAAAGGTAATCAGTGCTTTTTTATGTCTAGAAATTCAAGATTATCATGTTGTAACACATATATTTATTTCTTTCCTGAGATAATATATTGCTTTGGGACCCTTGGTATTTACCCCTTGCCTGGGTTTAATAAAATGATACTTACACACATACACACATGGACATATATATTCTATAAGGTATAGAGATTTTTTTTCTGTAAGGTTAGGTCTTTTGCAGACAAATTCAAGGAACTTAAACTCTTTTAAATTTAAAACAATAACTACTCGTGTTAACTTTTTGCTCTGATCTAGTAAATTATTTCCTCATATAAGAGAAACATAGATATATACATAAAGTATGGAAAATAATATAATAGAAGTCAATTTACAGTTCAAAGATTATGTGAAATGTTGGTATTTAATGTAAGAGGTCCTTTTACATTCTATGTATCACTGTAGTGTGTTTTATTCTTGGATGTCTTCACACAATGTTTTCTTTTGTTTTCCTTCCCTCACATATTTCTAAGTTACTTAAGTAAAAGGTTTGACTAATTTCTTTCCTTGACCATTATGTACATATGCATTTCCATAGTAAGAAATATGTGTCTGGATTCTGAGAGGAAAAGGGTGAAATTGCATTATATAGCTTCACAAGCTATAGGTCCTTTGGGTATTAAACAACAAGAACCTTTAAACTTTTATTTATCTTATATCATGTAAATTAACTATTACTGTGTTTCTTATATAACTTAATGTTCCAAGACAATTTCAAGTCAATGTTCCAATTTCCCCTTTATAAATCAGCTATAAATTTTAAATGTTCAACATTACAAGTCAAAAAGGAAACAATTGTTTTTCAAATTGCTTGTAATGTCAAATGTCCTATATTCCTGTGTGTTAGATTTATTTTTCTATTTTGTAACTATATATCTATGTGTGGTTCAATTTTTATCTATTTTCTGAGACCCGCCCCCCCATATTTATGCATACATTTTGGGCCTCTAAATTTGTATGCTATAGTTCTATTCATCATTTCATCACCAATATCATCAGCATATTCACCATTCCAAGAAAATATTTGCCACTGTTTCCATGTTGAATGTATAATTAACACCAAATAACTTGAGATTGTTCAAGCTTCCTTACTATTAATTTTCCTGAAATTCTATAGATAGTGTTGACCCTTTGAAAATTGGATTAATCATTCAGGGGTAAGAGATGTTCTCTCCCTTTCAGAAAAAGTATTTCCTTTACAGAGCAAGTGGTATGTACATGTACACACACACACACACACACACACACACTATCCCAAGTGAATTCAATACATTTTGTTATCCTTTAGATTCTATGTTTCCTTCATCATAGAATCAATTGAAAGGAGAAAAATATACAATTACTAAGAATTTGAAATTGATGAAAACCATAGAATCATACACACTATATATCTATAATATACACATATGTGTATATTGTGTGTATACATGTAGGCATATGCTATGTACATGTACATAAACTCACATATATGGATATGTTTTTATTTATATACTCATATGTATACACATATGCATACATACACATATATGAGTCTGAAGCTAGGGAATTGCTTGTAAGACCTTGAACATTCTCTTTCCTTTCCATCTCACAATTTTCCCAATTCTCCTTTCCCCATTTTCCCTTGAAAACTGGTTCCCCTAAATTCTTATCCTTCCTCTACACACACACACACACACACACACACACACACACACACACACAAACACACACCACTGATTTTTAGTAAAAAAAAAAAAAAAAAGAGAGAGTCATATAAAAGTTCAGCAATAAAAGAACACTAAAAGAAATAACTGGAAGGTAAAGTCCTTCCTTTTAAAAAAAAGAAATAGATAAAATTGTATCTTTGTTATGTGGGAATGTATGAAAGAGTATTTAGCTAGACAAAATAGTTTGTCTAGGGTTGTTTTTTTTTTTAATTTTATGGTTTTTATATCCCCGCATTTTTAATGAAAGAAATGCCAAGAATGAGGTATTAAAAGCTCGCTCTCTCTCTCTCTCTCTCTCTCTCTCTCTCTCTCTCTCTCTCTCTCTCTCTCTCTCTCCCTCTCCCTCTCCCTCTTCCTCTTCGTCCCTCCCTCTCTCCCTCCCTCCCTCCCCCTTTTTGATTAATAGATCCATGTGGCTAACGGCCTGACATATGGTGTGCGAAGCAGCTTGAGATGGTACCTTAGGCATCCCCTACGGCCATTAACATATTAGAGGCTTATGTGCAGTCAGACAGTCAGACTTCATCTAGAGCCCAACATAGAAAAGGCTGCACCCCAGAGCTGTTTGATATAGTCTTTCAATAATGCATCACTCTTCAATTTTAAGGGAGTTGCTTCTAGTGCTAAGAAACACAGGAGCAGAACCCAAATAAAGTTTTTAAAAAGGGCTCAGTTACACTCATCAAAAATGTGCTTACATATGTTTGTATACATAGAAACATGTACCTACAGAATACAAGCTCCCATATCAATGGCTAGTAAATATCATGTGTGAATGGTGGACCTCAGTTCCATCGGTTTATCCTGCTTAAAATCCTCTAGAACTAAGAAGAGCAATAGAGGGAGTTAGATTTCTATAAAGAACCCACCAGTAGGTAGAATTGCAGACAGAGACAATGCAAAACGTTTCTTTAAAACCAGTCGGTTTTTTCCCTTTAGAAACATAATTTTATAATAGAAACTCCTAAGAAAACATAAAAAAATAACAATACTCCCCACAACTCCTCTTCCCCACTATGTAAGGATTCCAAATACCTCACTAGCTTTCGAAAAAGAGCTAACACTACTGTAAATACTTTTGAAGACCAAAGTTTTGAAAAAGTCCTGGGGGAAAAATCGAAACCTTCAGACAGAAACTCTGAAAGGTGGATAAAACATCCCGTTTGAATGTCATTCCCATCTGTTCTTCGGAAATTACAGTGATGATTTAAAATCAAAGCTTACACCCCATTTAAGGCTTATTTAATAGTCAGCTTTTTGACTGAAGCTTAAAATCGAGGTCCCACCTTCCTCTTCCTATAGTCTGTTGTGAATAAACTGCTCTGCATCTTTTGAACTTTATTCAGTTTGGGTAGCAAATAAATGATGTTTCCTCTGATTAAACCTTTAAGTTAAATTCTTCTGATTCCACAAAAACAGTATTAATAAGGAGCTTTGATGTTGCCTTACTTTCGAACTGTATTGCCCTGAGGCAATAAAACGCATCAAGGTAACGGAAAAATAAATGGCCAGAAGCAAAGATCACCCTCCCTTTCAATATACTATGGAGTCGCACTATAGCACAACCTAGCCCAGTCTACCCATTAAGCTGCACCGCAGTAGAAAACCACTCTGCTCTAAATTCGTCCTTTTTTTTTTTTCTTTCAGAAATATTAGTAACCCTGGTATAGTTGGAATCATTGCTACCTTTATAATGAGACGAAAAAGGAGTAAGGCATTTTAGGCGACTCTTATATGTATGCAGTGCCTACAAAGCTTTAGGCAGAAAAATAATAATAATTTTAAACAAGCAAACAAAAAACTTGAAAGAAGAGGAATTGTCCGCAGGCAAAAGTTCGGATGAAGACCAGAAAAACTATTTAAGTACCCGGTAACAAAACTTTTTAATATAACACTATGAAAGTTTGGGGGAATACTATTTTTCAGAGAAAACTTAAAGGTTATATGAAACCTCTAACTATTATTACACTTTATGGGCACACACGCCCCCCCACACACACACACACAATCACACTATTTAGCTCCCTGAAAATAACTGCTTGGTTGGATACAAACAACCGACATAATGAAAATCTGATTTCTCTTAAATATAGATGAAAGTTACTCATCTTTTAAGGGTTGACAGTCCGGCGTATTTAAATGCATTTTCAGGAGACGCCAAGGCTGAGGGGAGGGTAGGTTGGCACAATGACCCTCCTCTGTCCTATTTCAAATTATTCCTACCTGCTTTAAAAAATAATGCCTGCGTTTTCCCTCATAACTTATAACACCCCTTTAAGATTTCTCAAAGTGTAGGACAATTGGATTTGCACCGCAGCCTTGGAGCTTCCTGTCTCCCTTTTCCTTGTTTTATCACATTGCTTTAATAAAGTCACATAAGTGATCAGAATTAACATAAATCATTATTAGTTATTAGGGTTTGCTCTAAATTACTCTGTGAATATAACACCAAACCCCATCTGCCGCTCGTGCTCTAGCAGCAATAGATTGCAGATAAAATAAATGTCCTTACCCCATTAGAATGTTCCTGTCTCTGTAGCCAAAAGCCAAACAAAAGCAATAAATACAGAGCTTTTTTCTCTCCACTATTCAGCTGTGACTCTTTTCATCAGCTCTTCCTCTAGAAAAGCTCGATAGCTGCCTGAAAATATTGCATTTTATATCACCAAAGGGCGATTAATATTGCATTAACTGTATTTAACATTTTTAAGCGCGAGTAATCTGAAATGAGTAAGTTTCTCTTACTAAGTACAAGAGATGTCAGAACTAGTGCAAACCACTTAAGATATCTCTGTATAAACAGATTATTTGTTTCATACTTTGTATTTTTTATAATGTTATGGTATAGTGTGCTGTGTTTGAAGTACAAGAAGCCATGCTAATGGTCTGTTTAAAGTATTCTGACACTGTCTGGAGACATCCAAGTCTCTGCCTTCATTAAATGTTTATTGTCAACACTTCAGTGAGAAAAAAAAAAAAAAAGTCTGGTGTAAGTGAATTTCCACGGCTGGATATTGTCAACACTTTGTTTTATTCTGATCCATGTGTACAAAAGTTTGTATACATTATGCTGAACTGAAGCCAGGCAGAGATTTAGTGTGATAATTAAGAGTTACCAAACAAACTTTTGTTTGTAAACTGGCTTACAAAATGACCTTAACGAATCTCTCTCTCTCTCTCTCTCTCTCTCTCTCTCTCTCTCTCTCTCTCTCTCTCTCTCTCTCTCTCTCTCTCTCTCTCTCTCTCTCTTTCTCTCTCTCTCCCTCCCCTTTCCTCCTCCCCCAGCCACAAAAAAAGCCCTAATAGTTGCCTCAAAGTAGCGGGCTCTAAAGGAAACAGAACTAAACATAAAAATAAAGGACATAGAAAAGATGAAGTTTCCTCTGACTCCAAGAACCATCCATCCTTCACCTCATCCCACCTCTGACACTCTGAGATCACTCCAGGTTGGTTCCGGAAGTCTTTTTGCCCTAATCTGGAGCCAGTGGATGCATTGCTTGAACTTAGGTTTGCCTACTTCTCTTAGATCACTTTTAAGATACCAGATTTTTATCTCAGTTCTATTACAAGAGCAGGCCCTTTCACAGTGACTCTATTTAGACTCATATTTATGCCAGGGCTTCTATTTTGCATTTCCTTGCATACTCCTCGGCCCCCCAATCTGAGTACGGAGTATTCACGGACAAGGAAAAGAAAAAAAAAAAAAAAAAAAAAACTTGCCAAACTTGGCCCCGCTATCAGCCTTAAACACATGCACACATGCGCGCCACACACACACACACACACACACACACACACACACACACACACAAATACATCACCCACAGCAGTCACTACAGCAAAAGCAACAACTAAAACAACCCACAAGATTTTGATTCCTAGCTGCTGAGTCTTTTTTTTATCTTTAGATAGAATGTGGCTGTGGAAGTTTGGAGGTGGCGTCGGAGAAGGGGAGGAGGTCTTCTGTTAACTTGTTAGCTGGAGAGGGGGAGTGATCATATTTTTCCTCAAAAAGAAAATGCCTGATTCATTTTTCTCAGGAGAAAGATTCTGTTGTCAGTGGAAGGGCTTGGAGAGAGGCTGAGGAAACGAGAGGAGTCTTTTTTTTAAAAAAGAAAAAAACCTCCATCCAAAAGAGGTAGAAGTGTGCGAGTACCTTCAGGAGGAGACGGAAGGTGCACGCCGCGCATGTGCGGTAGATAGCATCAGACAGGCACGCTCCACGGACCGATTTTACCTTTGCACAGTCTCCCTGAATAGGATCGGATCGATCATCTATCCCCCCTATAAGTCCAGGGCACTGCTGTTTTATTGCTCGCAAATCCGCCACCTTATTCACGGACCTGGGAAATCGGGTCATTGGTAGAGATTAACCCGTTCTGGCTCTCCAGTGCCTTAGCAAACGCTCCCAAGCAGATAGCTCACCTAGTGCCCTGCGCCTTGTGCCTCGCGCCTGTTTCTCCAAAGCCAAGTTGGAGCTGCAACCAGCTTGAGCTAATTCAAACGCCCGCCGCGGTCAATGAACCTAATTGCCGCTCGGCTTGGAGTCTGTAGGCTCCCAGGGAGAAACTCCGAGAAGAGCCTGCATGCAGGAGGACATTGCCCTCTCCCAGTCCCCTCCGACACCCGCTCGCAAAGAAGTGAGAGGAAGAGAACGAAGCTCCGACTTCTCCATTCTACCTTAGAGAAGTGGGAGAGAACGACGAGTCCAAACCCGCGGACAAGAATGGGCAGCGGAGAGTGAAGTCCTTTCTCTGGGGCAAATGAACCTTAAGGGAAATTTCTGGAGTGGAGCCGGAAAGATATTTCGTTTTGGAGAGTCTGCTACAGGGTAGAAACTAGAAGACCCTGTCAGCTGTGTGTTTTACTAAAACAAACAGCACCTCTAGCCCCAAAGACAAACTACACCCCCAGTCTGATAATCATAGAGTATTATGAATTATTCTTATTAAGCAACTTAGAACTTGAGAACATGACTGTCACAGTCCTACTACTAGTTGGGGCGGTGGGGCGGGGTGGGGGGGTTGGGGGGTTGGGCGGAGGCATGGTAAAGGACAGTCCTTCTGGCTCACGTAGAGATCACCTCAAAAACAAGTGAGAATTAGAGATGCTTTCTCTGCCTGCACATTTTCAAAAGATACATTTTAGAGGTTGTCAATGGAAAAACACACTCTACCCCCAACCTCATACCTCCCAGAGCCCTGTCCTCCGTTCCCCAACAGAATATTTTTGGCGAGGGAAGGGAGGTAGGTGTGTTGTCCACCTCCCATCAAGCTGACTTGACAACAATTACGAAAGTTTTTAATTAGTCTCTTGTTATAGTTCATTTTATTAATTTTCAGGATCTCAGGCCATGAATTATTAAAGGCCGCTCTGTAATTGTATTTGCAGCGATCCCTTTGTAGGGCACGTGGTTGGATACGGGCTCTCCAGGAGTGGAGTTCTCTTCTGGAGCGAGTCCCATTTATAAATACTGAGCGCGTAAAGCCGGCCTAGACAGCAGCAAGAACGAATATTTTATCAAATATTAAATAACATAATTATTGAGAATAGGCTTATCTCACAGGTGGGAAGAGGTCCCCAAGAGAATCGGAATTCGGTTGCTATTTTTAAAAAATCAATTAAGCTCGTCGTCTCCATCGAAACAACAAGCAAATACATTAGGCTTTCCTCGTGGTGATAATACCATAGCGATAACAATATAAATAGAATAATCGTTTTAAACAAAGGACCCCTTTCCCAAAGTGCTACACTGGAGAAGTTGAAATGATCTGGGAAGAGAAAGCCCATATAAACACAGGGCAAAAGAGACAGATTGACTAGCATATAAACCCCACGGAGGGGGAGGGGGGGGGGATTATCTTTCAACAAATCTGTTTGCAAGAAAGAGAAAAAGAAGGGATGGGGTTGAGAGGAAGAGGAGAATGGATCACCATGACATAAACTTCTACTATTTAAACACTTCTTTATCTTGCTTCCAGGAAGTTAACTCATAGGGTGGGGGTGGGGAACCGAATTAGTCTTAATATTACACGAGAGAGAAAAAAAAATCAATACTATCATAGCAGAGGATGTTTTAGTATTCATTTTATGATGTTCTAATCTAAGTCGAAAACATTTGGAGAACAAGTGTTAAACAGACATTCCACAAGTCAGTTTGAGTCAAAGGGACTTCAGTAGATCCTAACAGGGGAAAGGGCAGAAACCCTACAGTCAAAATAGGAAAAGGAAGACAGGGAAAGGGGGAGGAAATGAAAAGAAAGTGAATGCAAAAGTTGGTGTGTGCTCTTTTCCTTTTCCCTTTCTTACTTCACCAAATCTTGGATTTCCTGAGAGGATCAGGTGTCCGTTTTAATCCACTTGTCTATTTCTCTCCTGCCACTGTAACTTCCTCAGGGCCACTCTTACAGAGCCCTGGAGCCATCAATTTAAAATCTAGCCCAGTGACTGGACCATGATTACAGATTGAAGGAACTTCCTCTCTTCAGCCTCTTTTAAAACTGCAAACATGGAAAGGTAAAGAAAGCTACTACTGTGTGACAAATCATTGTACTCTTTCTTGTAACATATATTTTTATGTATATACAGACACACATATCCCCAAAGGATTGCCTATTAAAGATATTAATAAAGAACTTAAGTCTTCCATTAAACACGCATCCATTTAATAAAAAGCAAAGCATTCATGTTTTGCACAGTTTCCTACTACTTAAAATAGGAAACTCTGCAAAGCATATATTTTCATTTTGTTTTATTAACATAGTATTTTCTTTGTAATTGGTAAGGTTTTACTTAATACAAAACAGATTTCTTAAGTTTTCAATACATACATTGTTCATTATCGTATAATACAAATTCGTTTGCCTGCAACATTTCAGTTTTGGGCAGATTAAAAAAAACAGCCTTTGTATTTCTTTTTTTTTATTATTTGTTCATTCCTGGCTCTCCAAAAATGAAATCCCATCATACTTTTTCTATAAAATAATATTTTTACAAATGCATTTATTAAAAACTCTGATGACATTTCAAGTCAATAACAACAGAAACAAGTCAATTTCCGATGGAAGAGATCTATTTTAAAAATACCTTTAGTGTTTTTCTTTTTTTTTAAAACATCAACAATTGTTTAAAATCACAGCTTTTTTTATGATGTATTATTTTTTTTCTGAACATCAAGTAAGTGTCTTGGTTCACAGATTTACCGGTTAAATTAAAAAGATTTGGCTAAAATAGTATGTCTCCAGAAGAAATAATCCCAGCTATTAAGAAACTTTGTACATTTGGCATCTGATCTAGTCACAGGTCATCAGAAAATAGACAGAGGGTCTTGGATGAATTGAAGCAGTAGGTGGCATCCTGTATGTTCCAAATGAACAAATATCAGGACAGAGCAGTTAATGGTTTTAATATTTGTTAGCCCCCAAATAAAAATAAAGCATTTAGTTACATCATTATTAGAAGTGCAATTAGGCTAAAACAACACATATAAAACCTCAAACCACCAAAGCTTAACACTGGCTTCACAGGTGCATATTGCCTTCCAGAACACTAAAGAGAGTGATGTGGTTTGATTGGTAGATTGAGTTAAGATTTTCTGCAGGTAAAATAAACTTCAAGAAACACAGGCAGCTAATATATAGTTCATTTTATTCAGAGCACCGCTTTTCACATAAGAGCTATCTCAAAGTAATGAATTCTGATTCGGCAGAAAAATACATCTTTTCACCACCCCCCTTTTTTCCTTCCCCCCTTTCATTTTTTTTCTTCCTCTTTTTGGTTGAATTAAGTCTCATTTGTTGACCGGCTCTACCTGGACTTTATCAGCCCTGCATCAGAAACAAAAATGCAGCCAATAATAATAAAAACTGTTCTGTTTTCAATTGTGTTTTATTTGTAAGTGTGCTGGGACACATCTCCCTGTTGTATTTTGGCTTACAGAAATATTTCTGATAGAAATAAAAAGTAATATAGGAAAGACACAACCAAGGAGAAAGCTCAGCAAACATACATGGACAGGTAGATAAATCAGTGAGACATTTCAGGAGCTACACGTGGTTGCAATTTGTATTCTCTTTTTTGTGCATTAAAGAAAATATTTACAATAATCTTCCTTTTTCTTTCCTAAATACAAGAATGTGACAAGAATGTTTTGTTTTCGGTGAAAACAGGCAGTAAAACTGTGAAATCACACCACCCACGAAAAGGTCTACCAGAAGCTAGTCTATTTAGTGCTGTTTCAAATGCATAGAATGTTTGCGCTGCAAACAATGATACACAAAAATAAATAAATAATAAATAATCAGAGTGAGACCTACTCACGGCTCTTTCTGTGCCTTTCAGGTCATGCATGATTTCAGTCTTGTTAAATGGCATGTTCTCTCCCCCCCACCCCTTGTTTTGTTTTGTTTTTAGAAATTCCTCATCCTTGGTAAAGGATGGCAATACACCAACATAATAGGAGATTCAATGAGCATCTTGTGCCTTTACAAAGCTCCATTTAACTAACCACCTTTAACTATCTCTGTCTTAATTTTTCTATTCGAGCTTCACAATGTACCTTTATTATTACTGTGAAATGCTATACTTTTTTTTTTCCATTCGGGAGACTGATAGTGCAAATTTTTATAAAGTTTCCACTACCTAGTTTTATTACCGACAATAAACTATTTTTTCCAAAGGAAATCCAATTGTTCTGTTCTCTTCCCCCCAAACATGCAGACCCCTCAGAAACAAACCAGCCGCATCAAATATTGCCTTTTTTAAATTGTTGATTTCGATGGTTTCATAATAACTAGGTCCTGTCCTATAGCTGGCAATCAGGAACTTTTAACATTGCAATATCCTCTTCAACCTCTCGAGCAAATTGGAAAGGGGACCTACAGGATCGGAGTGCATCTTGTCCCTCGGCCTCAGTGTGGGCAGAGCATCTCTCCTGTCATCCTCTACCGCTAACAGTTGCAAATCTGTATATTTGAACAGCTAGAAAAAATATATAAATATATAGATATATTTTAAACAAACCACACCCACAAAAGAAAAAAGGGGGCAACGATGAGGTAACTTTTGCTTAGAGAAAACTATTTAAAATGGTTTGTTTTCTAGATCTGAATCAATTGTGAGGGCAGAAGGGGGGGAAAAGTAATTTTCCCCCCAGAGTAAAATCTGTGTGTTTGAGACTCAATGCTCTGCCTCTTAGTCTCCACGAGATGATGCCAGGGGTCCCATCTCACCAGAACAGCTCTACCCAACCCCCGCCAAGGCTGACCTTTGCCAAGTCAGAACCCTGACAAGGTTAGGCTGGGCCACCTGAAAACTGTCACCATTTATAACCATGCAACAGCCTCCAATCCACCCCTGACCCACCCAAATCCCCATGATACAGAGAACCACCATCACGAAGCCTCATGAAAAAGGAGGATTTCATGAAATCAAAGTCAAAATGGGTGGGGTGGAGGTGAAACTTAGAAAAATGAAATCAAAGCCCAAAATAATTAGCATTAGTATAGAAACCAAGTTTCACCTTCTGATTATTGTTTTTCTTTAAATTTATGACTTAGTTCATTTGTGTGCATATGTGTGTGTTTATGATTTGGGCGGTGGTAGTAGTAGTAGTGGTGGTGGTGTTCTAAACTCTCTTCCTTTGGGGGCGGGGGGAGGGAAATCAAGCTGCGGAGGACTGATCCCCGGAGTTAGATTCCTAAAGCGTTTTCTTTGCTTTTGCTTATAATATTTCTTTATTTCTATAGGGTTTTTTTTTTGGCGGTTGGTTGGTTTTTGTACATTGTTCCTTGGTCCCCAGGATATTTTTTTAAGTGTCTCTGGTCAAGAACAAGTCAATTTCCCCTCCCTTCCCTTACATCCCTCCCTACCTACCCTCCCCCCAAAAGCCCCCAGCCCAGCTCCTCACAACTCTTCTTTCCTCTGTTCTGTCTCTCTTTCCACCCCTGCTTCCCACCCGGTAAAGCCTCTCCTCCCCCCCTCCCACCACTGCTCCCCACCTCCTCTCCACACCCAGCATTCTCTTTCCTCCGGGCGGAGGGCGAGGGAAGGGGTGGGGGGGAACAGGAGCGGGTAAGGAAGGAGGAGGACTAGGAAACTGGATGGAGAGGAGCGCAGAGGAGGGGGGTGGGGAAGGAGGGGTAGGGAAAAGTAATTTTTTTAAAAGAGAAATAGAGGATAACGAAAACCAAACCGAGGGGAAAGAAGGAAAGGGGGGAAGCCCCCAACACAAAACACGCCCGAACCTCAGCCCCCCTCCCC